>NW_020172448.1:998636-1399817 GCF_003031525.2 Neophocaena asiaeorientalis asiaeorientalis | reverse complement strand
GGGGAAGGGGCAGGTATTAATGAAGAGGGTTCAATTGGAGCATCTTTGTAAATAAACAGAATGTTACTCTTTAAAGTGAGAACCAGACCAAATGGAGGAGGAAAACAAAGTGGAAATAGATTTGACTAGTGAAACAGAATCATGGAAATTAGAAAATTTAGCTTTTACCCAGATCCACTGATGGTCAAAACCCTTACACTAGGAGGTAATTTTTCACAATCCATTCATTAATACTTCTACTTATAACAGCCCTCACAATTCTTCTAATTCTTATAACAGCCCTCAGAGTTCCAAAAGGTAAATAATATCATTCCCATTTTACAATATGCAAACAAGCCCCAAGAGCTCAGATGGCCCCCTCACCCTTAATGCAAAGTTACAAATGGACAGAGGACATCATAATTGCTACTTGAAGTCAACTATCCTTTCCAGATAATAAACTATCTCATCAACATAGTCTAATGTCAAGGAGAAGAATTGGTATTGGAAAATAAAAAATTAATCAACGTTTTTTACTTTATGATAAGTAATAATAAGGTCCAAGTAACTAACAAGAAATACTCCTCATCTCTGCTAATATTACGAATGGAATATATATAATATTTAATATTGGTCATAATAATGGGTTATGTTTTAATAGACTATTATAACAATCTTTCAGTTATCCATTTAAGCTATTTTTTTTGTTGTTTTAAAGTAAATTTATTTATTTATTTGGGTCTTTGGGCTTTCATTGCTACGTGCGGGCTTTCTCTAGTTGTGGAGAGCAGGAGCTACTCTTTGTTGCAGTGGGTGGGCTTCTCATTGCCATGGCTTCTCTTGTTGCAGATGACAGGCTTTAGGCGTGCGGGATTTAGTCGTTGTGGCACGTGGGCTCAGTGGTTGTGGCTTGCGGGCTCTAGAGTGCAGGCTCAGTAGTTGTGGTGCACAGGCTTAGTTGCTCTATGCCATGTGGGATCTTCCTGGACCAGGAATCGAACCCGTGTCCCCTGCCTTGGCAGGCGAATTCTTAACCACTGCACCACAAGGGAAGTCCTGCTATTGGGTTTTAAGATCAGGACAATTTCTTGACTTGCTTACAATTTGAAAATAATAGACAATCCTGCATTGGAAATAATTATTTTCCAGCGTTTAAGTCAACTCCAACTTCAATGAACACTTATTTCACATGTGGTGAGACCCCACCACATGACAGAAACTATACAAAGAACTGGGACAAAAAGATAATTCAACGATTACTGCTCTCTTTAAGTTAACAGTCTGTTGATTCTAAATTAGCTATACAACAGTTCATTAATATATTTATGACAAGTTAACAAACCACAGAAAATGCAATGTTGAAGATGTTCAATGCAAACACTGAAGGTGGTTATTTCTAAAAATACTTTTCAATTACTTCACCATTTCTAGTTATAAAATGTACCTCATTGTATTTTCTTTCTTCCTAGATCTCACCTCAAAGTCAGTAAGGTTGATTTCTCTTTCATTTGTGAGCACTAACTCTATTCATTCTCTTTGACATTAAATCATGTTGGTAAGATAGTATATTATGTAGAAAAGGAGTGGAAAAAACACCTAGAATTACTTTCCTTCTCAAGCATCAATATATATGGAACATTTTGGAGGCTTTGTTTATAAATCTAACTGGACTTACTTATTCTAAGAAATGTGACATTTACTATTTAAAATGAAAACAGTTATACATGTTTCAGAAAAGTTTAAAAACTGTTACAATTATAATGCAACTTATTTAGTCCTTTAATGCAAATATACTTTTCTTGGTGAAAATTCTATGGACAGAAAAATCATGAATTCTTCTTAAAACTTAGCCTTGTTCTTTGGCAGGAAATTACGCCTGAACACAAGACAGTATGGCCAAAATCACCAGATGTTTTCATAGAATGCAGATATTGTGTTAATGAATTCCATCCTCATGGAAAATTCCACCTCATTTTACAAGGTTCAAAATCTGCTCCCTCAAGGAATGGAAATATTATTGGAGTCGCTGACTAACAGGCAGAACATAGCCCCACATGATGAAACAATTTGTTTAATTCTTTTCTTTTCTTGGAAATACCATTCCTTGTCCATTGTAGAGTCTTGTCATTGTAGGCTCTACAATGTCCTGTGTATCTTACTTTTTCTGTTCATATTTTTTAAAATTAAAAAAGATACTGAAATGTACCAAGAAGTAAATAAGCCATCTTATATCATACATATTCCCATACCCAGAATTCACCACCAATGATATCTTAGCATATTTGTTGTTAGTATTTTTTTCAGAAAAATCATTTAATTATTTTTTTACTAGGAGTCATGCTCAGTGTAAGGAACTCAAAACCTTATTTGTCAAGAAATGAAAGTATAGCAAAATGTTTCAAAATCCTCATGCAGAAATAACTAGAATTGATATTAGGGGAACTTCATTTCAGACATCTTTCAAAGCATACATATGGATGGATGAATGGATGACAAATGACATCTTTATGAATATTGAATCATTACAAATATTATTTTTTAATTATTAAATTTAATTTCAATAAAGTATAACAAAAGAATGAAACTGAAGACAGTGATGAATTTCTAATATTTCTCTATCAAAAAAGATATTATTTCTTTAAATTTCCTTTTGGTTTAAGATTATGAAAAATATTAAGAAGTAAGGTCATTATCTTTTTTTTTAAACTGCATGTTAAAGGGTATGATTCTGTATGATTCTTTGCTGTGATGTATGACGATATTAGCAGTTTCATATGTACCAATCTCGCCCCTTACTTCCAAATTTTTAAATGTGAATATGCTTAAACTTACCTTCTCTAGGCTTTAACATTGTCATTTCTGTTAAAATATTACCTTTAGTTGCTAAGTTTTAGTTTTATACTTAAATAGATGTGAAGCTTACCATTATCTTCACCCTGCGGTCTTTCCTTTCTGCATTCTTTATTTTAATTCAAACATTCATTGGCTTGATTTTACTGTCAGGATGACTTTGTATACACATACACACATCACTACCTATCCATATAAGTATAAATACATAATCATTTAAAAAAACAAACAAACAAAAAGACAAATAGAGAGAAAACAAATGTAAAAGAAAACTCCAAATACTAACACAAGGGAAAGTATTAAAACTGTGCTCTCAACTAATTCAGATTTTGTAAATGCTCTTTAGCTAATTTCAAAATAATTTAATTAAAGGGAATGCTATGTTGACAAGATATTTCTAACTTCAATTTCCAACGTTTATTTAAAAATTAGTTATGGGTTTCCCTGGTGGCGCAGTGGTTGAGAGTCCGCCTGCCGATGCAGGGGACACGGGTTCGTGCCCCGGTCTGGGAAGAGCCCACATGCCGTGGAGCGGCTGGGCCAGGGAGCCATGGCCGCTAAGCCTGCGCGTCCGGAGCCTGTGCTCCGCAACGGGAGAGGCCACAACAGTGAGAGGCCCGCGTACCACACACACAAAAAAAATTAGTTAAAGAAGTGAGCTATTTTTAAGAATGGTCTGAATACCTATACTGTATTGATGCTGGAACTTTGTTTCTAATCTTCAACTCCTCTGAATTTATAGACCTCATGCAATTAAGTTGCTCTATTAAAATAAATTGTACCGAAATTACAGATTCACATTTTAATAGGTGTACTAACTTGCAAGGTGGGAAGATAAAATAAGCAAGCCTAGAGACATGAACATTGGAATTTCACACACACACACACACACACACACACTCACACACACACACACACACACACAGTCTCCTGCATTTGTCACAGTTCATCCAAGATCTGCCAGCTGAACAGACTGCTTTCTTAAACTCATCCAGCAGTAATCTAACACAAGAACAGGTAACAGAGCCTGCCCTAGTGAGAACATACGCCTCTCCATTGATTTAACTTATTTGCAAGGGCTTATTATGGTAGTCTAATGCTCATACATTGGACCCCAGGTTACCAAGGAAGGAAGGAAGAAATTAGCTTTGACTTGGTGGTATCCTCATTTAAATTTCACATGCTCTGATTTGAAAATTATGTATTCTGATTCAAAGGGTGTTACGGTTTTGACAAGCTATACAACATTCTCAGCTACTTGCCCAGCAACATGACAGTCACATTGAACCTCAGGATGAAATAACACATCTCACAAAATGGATAACCTGTGACAAAACAGCTCACTGGGAAATGTCACATTGTGCTTATGAATCACCTATCATCAGACATGCTTAGTACCCAGGAGGCTGGTGGTATCACCAAAAGAACGTTCCTAACCAAGAATAATTAGATTTCACTGGAAGCAGCTTTCAGAATCAGCTTACAGACTGTCACATTTAAAAGCAAAAGCGTACTATCAGATACAATAGCATTACAAAATTGGCTCTTTCAAAGTCAGTAATAATGTAAATATCATACCAAAGTAAGAGGTTTGGGAAGTTTTCAAGATAATTGAGAAACATGGATTTTTACCTATCCTTGGAATGATAAGACAATAAATAATTGAAACCCCATATTCTGATCACTCAGGAATAGGATATGGGAGTGGGGAAGCACAACGGTTCATGGCTTCTCCTCATCACAGTTTCCCAAAGGAGAGAGAGCATTGGTCTCTTGACACGGCCGAAGGCAAAGTCCACAAATCCAGCCTCACTTAACCCATCTTCAAGATATTGATAAGGCAGATTGCTACCACTTGCAATCATAATTTACGGATGTGTGCTTAGCCACAGAGGAGCAAAGGTACGCACAAAAACTCCAAGAGCATGAGAGGTATAAAGAATGGATGGTGCTATAAAGAACTTCATGCAGTGATGATTCACACACACAAACACACACACACATGCGCACGCACAAGCTTGATTTAATGTCCAATATTTAGTACAATTAATCAGGCCACTATTTAAAAATTGGTCAAACTACTAAGCATTATTTCAAATGACAGGTAGAACTGCCATTCCACGTGTGTTTTAATGCAGTTGTATTAAAAGGAAAAAGGTGAATGCATTAATATTACTCAACTGTGAATGTTAGTTTTATTATGAAGCAATCTGTAGTAAAAGGGATCTCAAAAATCTGTTAGTGATTGTCTTTTAAAATGGTCCCCTATTCCCTACACACTTGGCCAGCAGAAATATTTAGAACTGAGCAGTTGAAATTTTCCCCAATTTTTTCTAAATATCTAATTTTTCAAAAAGGAAAAATAAAAGATGGTCAAGATTAATTTAAATATTAACTTCATGTGAATTTGAGGATGCAAAAAGCTACAGTGGAATTTTTATGGAAGATTTGTCTCCTAGTAAGAAATCCATTAAGGCTGTGAAATTTGTCTGTTCTTTTAAGTGGCATCCTAAAAGCAAATTTAAAACTTTTAATTTTTATCTAAGTACTTGCCAAAGATGAGTAGTTAGTTAAGAAATTACTTATTCATATTTGAAAATACTTTTCTGACAAAAGCTATTAAATTCAATTACCATAAATTCAATATCCTGATCACTTATGCTGGAGGATATTTGTTATAATGCTATTAGTCAGCTTCCCATGTACTTTTACATATCTTTCCTGCCTTAAAAAATGTACTTAGGTTCAAGAGCACCTCTGTTAGCTTTAGAGATAATTAATGATTCAAGAAGGGATTGACAATTGACCTCATGGTTTATAGAAAAGGCCCTTACATGCCAATTCAGTGAATTCTTCTGCTAAATTTTTTTCTCAGATTTGTAAATGTGTAGGTAGAACACATGAAAAGTTGGTACCTGCATCAATATAAAAGTCAATATGTTTTATACCTGTTCATTTGGTATAATTTACTGACCAAGACACATTAAAAACGTTTTCACTTACCTTGCTCAACGTTTCCATTTTGATACACTACCCCTTTCTTTCCATTAAAAATATCTCAGAAGCAAAAGGTCATATTGAGTAAATCAAGATTCATCCTTTTCTGGTCATACTATTTCACAGTGCAGATTTCTAACTTACAGGCAAAGACAATCAAATTAACTAGACATGGCCATCTGGAGTTTGAAACCACCAAATAACAGAATAACTGTTAAATGTATTAGTCTAGCTCTCTGAGTGGTATTTTTCCCTTGTGTCATCATGCTAAGTACTCAGGGATGTATCCAACCCATAATTTGAGACATGTAAGCCTGCAGGCAATAAGGAGATAGAAAGCAAATGAAGTTTAAAATACAGAAAATTGATTAGAAATAGAATTGAATTAACACCTAAAATTAAATTGCTTATTTAATTATTTCATTTAGTTTTCATTTTCCGTCAATTACTTTGAGATCTTTTGTAATAAATGAAGCAAAATCATAGAGAGAAAAAGTTTTGGCTTTTCCTTTTCGTAAAGTTAGCTCATTGCATGAACTAGAAATGTGAAAATATCTAGTTAACTATTAACATTTTTTAGGTAATATGGTTGCAGTTTGAAGAAGACCCAGTTAAATAGAAATGCTTTTCTAATGACTGAATTTCTTCAGTTTGCAATGTAAAGAATATACCAAATGATCTAAAAAGAATGTTTCTGAAGCAAAAGTACTCTTAAAAAATCAACACCAACTGAGACTAAAATGCTATTACAAATGCTATTATGGTTCAGGCTCTTGGAACTGATGTATTTAAATATGTCTTTGTACTGAAGGTATTAAAAAGAATGTTTTAAATATGTATAACCAGAGATATACATATATATGACGTTAGGGAAAAAAATAGAAATAGCAAGCAATATGGTAGAATTATCACATGCACATGTACACAGTTAAACAGTTCAAGAATAAGAGTAGAGTATTATATCAAAATTACTGCCACTGGAAAAAAAATTACTGCCACCGGATAGTTTATTAGTAGGCAGTACATCATCTGACATCAGATCAAAAGAAATTTTGGGTATCTAATCATAAAACATGGATGATCCAAACTTTTGCTTATTTAGGATCAACACTATGAATTGAAACTATAAAGAGGTAAAGGTAGGGAGTTGCTTTTAAGCCTACTGTATGCGTGTCTTTCCTATACACCAAACCATACGTTAGAGTAGAATTGGCCCAGAAGACTCATGACTTAATCAAGTAAGCACATATCACCTCCCTGATCTCGGCAGCAAGGACAAAATGCAATGTCAGCCTCCAAATGCCTTCTTTCTTCAGGCAACCATAAGGGCCTAGAATTCCATTATTCATTTAGTCCATTAGGTTAGAGATGATATTCAGTAATTCCCTATTAAATACAAAAATCCTAGAAGATAACATTCCAAGCTACCACCAGTGACAATACAGGTGTATTGACTGGACCAGATTTATTTTCCACTTAATTCTGGCTTATTTTATATTCTTATTTCTACATGCATTTCTATTTCTCTAATTGCTACACAAAAAGGGAGACTGTTTTGTATTCTGTAATTTCTATGAGATGACATAATAAAAATCATCTATGAGCATACTTCAACAAAATACTTAGGGGGAACTCAAAGATGTTTTTAATTGAGTAGCACATTCCTAAGCAACACCCAGCAATAAAGGTTAATTGTCTTATTTTGGCCTATATATTCTTGCTAAATAACTACAAAAATGCCAGCACAAATCATCATAACAAATATTATTTGTAAAATTTAAATGACATCTTTCCTGACAATCATTCCCAAAGTTGTATTTAGTAATGCTTAAGTTTAACTATGAAAGAAGAAACAGTGGCAGAATATTGTTTAATAAATAATTGCTAATTAGTTCATCAAAATTATCAGTTTTTACTCTAACTAGAAGATTTTTTGAGAGTTTAATTTT
Organism: Neophocaena asiaeorientalis asiaeorientalis; assembly: GCF_003031525.2. Taxonomy (NCBI): domain Eukaryota; kingdom Metazoa; phylum Chordata; class Mammalia; order Artiodactyla; family Phocoenidae; genus Neophocaena; species Neophocaena asiaeorientalis. Next base: position 1,392,042 of record NW_020172448.1, on the reverse strand, counting down.
TTAAAACATATATCTTAGGAGAATGCCAATACTTAAGAGGATAGGGTCACAAAATTATTCACATGGAAGCATTTATAAGGAATCAAAACATCAAATGTTGGAGCCAGTTTGTTTCTAGAAGCCTCTGCCTTTAAGAAAATTTAAGAAAGTCCAAGATCAGGATAGGCCATAATGAATGATTCCCATCCCCTTGGAAAACAAAGCAAAACAATTCCTGTTTATTCTATGGATATATAAACTATTACATTTGCAGTGGAAGGTAATTCGCTAGCTTTCTTTTCTTAAACTAGTTCTGAAATATTTCTCTCAATGAAGTTAACAAATTTGACATTTTAAGAGCAATAATTTATGACAAGTTATCTATTGTGTTAATAGCAATGTTGATGCATCTCATGTCTGTGAAAACCTAAGTTTGAATTACAAAACTTTCTATTTCTAAGCCATTAATTGCCATTCAGAACACCCCAGAGATATGTAAGCTTATAAGTGTACTTATCTTACATATCTTATATCTTATGTAAGATATGTAAGATAAGTACACTTAACTGAGATTTTCAGTGGCAGTAAAGCATAGGGATAACTTGTAACCAAGTACAATATGATAAGAAATAGCTTTTTAAAGAAATTGTTGAATAAAGATGACATGGCCAACATCTTATTCATTGGAACTATTTATTCTGGCAAATATCCATACAAAATAAGTTGCATGGTAACACTAAAAACAGGAACAGAAACGTAAGAAATTTTAAAAATAAATAATGTATCCATCATTTATAAAAATAAATGGAAGAATTGAGAAAGTGCTTCTACACCAGCAGTAAGAAAAATAACACAGAGAATAAAAGATTAAAGCCTTTTTTTTTCCCTTGGATTGATTTGGCTTTTAAAAATATTCATATTTAATTATTAAGAGGGCTACCAACACAGAAACATGAGGAGAAGCTTTTGTATTAGTGATACTCTTCGAAATTATTGTTATCAGTTATTTCCCAAATTTAAAAAAAATTAGTAAAATAAAGCTATATTAAATTTTGTGATATACAGACATGCAAACACACATAAACTTGATGAATCAGTTCTTCAAAATGAATTTTGATGAAGTTATACAGAAGAAGCAAAAATAAACATTAATAATAAATGATGTGTCCAACAGCCTTACTGATAATTTTTTGGTATGGAGACTAGAATGATATCATTTTGTAGGAAAAGCCTGTGATAAATACTGACATCCCAGCAAAGGTGGCATCACCATTGGATCTCTCAACTCAACAGGGAACCAGGATATCGTGGACTTTGTTCCTAAAGCATCCTACAAGGCCTATGGTTACAGGTGCTACAGTCTGGGCAATTTTGTTTTCAAGGAAACAGAGATGATGGTTAAAGAATAATACTCTGTGGTAATTCAACTTTGCATTTTATAATTGGAAATACAGTGGAAGGTAGCATGCTATGTATGATCTGAATATTTGTGTCCCCCCAAAGATGATGGTATTAGGAGGTGGGTCTTTGGGTTGTGCTTAGGTCATGAGGGTGGAGTCCTCATACATAGAATTAGTGCCCTTATAAGCATTTTTAAGTCCTCAGAGAGATCTTTAGCCATTTACATCATGTAAGGGCACAGTGAGAAGGCACCTGCCAGGAATTAAGAAGAAGGCTCTCACCAGAAGTTGACCATGCTGGTGCCTTGATCTTGGACTTTCAGTCTCCAGGACTGTGAACAATAAATTTCTGTTGTTCATGATCCTCAAAGAAAAGAAGTCTATTACTCTCTAGATTTTAAGAGAACATGGAAAGGAAAATTATTTTCCTTTATTTACCCTTGAAAATACCTGTTCCCCAATGCGAGGCAGTCCAGATAATTAAAAATTGGTACCCAACATCTTATTTTTAGCCTTGGTGGTTAAAATGTTCTACAAATGCTATGATAGGGGCTTCCCTGGTGGTGCAGTGGTTGAGAGTCCGCCTGCCGATGCAGGGGACGTGGGTTCGTGCCCCGGTCCAGGAAGATCCTACATGGCGCGGAGCGGCTGGGCCCGTGATTGATGGCCGCTGAGCCTGCGCGTCCGGAGCCTGTGCTCCGCAACGGGAGAGGCCACAACAGTGAGAGGCCTGCGTACCGCAAAAAAAAAAAAAAAAAAAAAAGCTATGATAAAATACTATTCTAATGAATGTTATGCTTCAGAGTTACATGATATACTGTGCTTCCCAAGGGGTGGTATAATTCAAATTACAACCTAGTAATTTAAATTATTTTTATCCTTGGAAATCACTAAGCATCTGTGAGGTTTGTGACTGCATCTTCTGTCTCAAGGAAGCTGATAATTATCAATTTCAAATGATCTATTAGAATGGAAAAAAACTTAGAAGCAGCAGATCTTCCAAAGCATGGTTTAGATTACATTTTAGTACTAATGTCACATTAAAGAAAGTATGTTTAAACCAAGCAATATGTATCAATTCTATGCTTTGGGAATAATTTGAACAATTTGAATTTCGCTCCAAATATTGACATCGTCGATATTATTTTAAATTATGTTAAATGAAAGAATGTGTAGTTTTGTTGGAGACTCAGAAACAGTCTAATGCAATTTACTTAAATTTTATCACAAAAGAATATACTCTAATTTAATTTTAAAGATTATGACATATTATAATAATGTGAATCCCAGTGGCATGGTACAGGGACCAAATTAACATGTTTTTTTTTTAATTGAACCAGTATATCAATTCACATTAGACCTAAAAATGCACCAGAGCTTCTAATAGATTTCAATGCTGAATCTAGTATGTATAAGTCTTTCAAATTTTATAGAGACAATATTTCATAATTTCAATCATAATTCAAATCAACTCTAGCAAAGTGTTGAATCTCTCTGGATGGAACTCTAAAAATGATCACTAACTTCTACAAAATGTTATTTATAGTCTATTAACTATTGAAACTCTGTATTCTAAGAAGTTAAACACAATATTCACGATGTTGATAAAATATCTCCTTATTTTTCATTGGCATATAATGACAGTGAGTATTTTTCACAGACATGTAGAAGCATGAAATGGGCTTTATTTCTGGTTTTTAAATTTTGTTTTTGTTGAAAAATTTTCTCTTCCCTGTTACTTTTATATTGGTACATCATGGTTTCATATTATTTTTAGTAGATTTCAATATGAAATCTATTATGAAGCATTTATCTCTCTTTCCATATACATATATACCCATACCACGCCACACAGTACACATATATGATACATATATGTGGCACATATCCATATGTACCATATATGTATATCATATATGTATATATGTATCATATATGCACATCATAATATAATATATATGATACAAATGTAAGAATGTATAAGCATTTATCTCTCTTTCCATATACATATATACCCATACCACGCCACACAGTACACATATATGATACATATATGTGGCACATATCCATATGTACCATATATGTATATATGTATCATATATGCATATCATAATATAATATATATGATACAAATGTAAGAATGTGTTGAGAGTCAAATGTTACATTTGGCATACCAAAATTTTCACTAATTTCAAAATGCATTAAACTTTCCATGAGGTACATTGTATTGAGTAGAATATTTTAGATCCTTCTAATAATTATTTTTATAGAAATAAAAAATGTCTAAATGTTGAATATTTTGAAGTAAAGATTCCATTTTAGGCTCAATCACTGACACAGTTTTATAGAAATGTACATTTCTTTCCTTCATCTTATACCTAGGTAATTATCAGAGTCATATATCATATAAACACTACCCATATTGTAGTAAAAAGGTGAAAGCCAGTGACCAAATTGGAGTGGAATTCATAAAGATTAACAGCCTTCTTATATGAAAAATGGATACAATTATTTGTATACTATGATTCCAAGTATGTAAAATCAGGACAGAGTAAAAAAAAAAAAATCATGGAAAAAAACCCATCAAAGCAACAGTGGTAATAACTGTATGGTTTCAAATATATTAATACTATATATTTTGGAATGTCAAGCTCTTCAGGGTAAAGTCTTGGTTTATTTTTCTTCTTATAGTATACAAGGAATTAGATAAACAAGTCAGATTTGCTTGAAGCTATTTTAATGCTCCTGAATGTGTAGAGGAGTTTAACAGACTTCTGTAAGGGTGAAATGGGATATGCACATATGACCACTCTTACATTAGAACTGCCATTGTATATCAGAAAGCTAATGAGGGAATCTTTGTCTCACCCTACATCCCATTCCTTCAGAAGTTAGTAAGATTCCTCCTGAAAGAAATACAGATTCCAAAGTTTCCTATTCTTACCTGAAAACACCCATAGACACTAATGACAATAGCAACAACATACACCATGACAAACAATGAAGTCTTTAGCTCTCCTCATAAACCATAGGATTGACATGAGTTTGACAAAACTGCTATTCCTCACTCAGTCCCCAATACTTTTAGTGGTTACTTCTTACTTATCAGGCTGCTACTCCTGATTTTGCATAGAACCTCAAGGGTTAATGCAATCCCTAATTGTTCCTTATTATCCTGGGGAATGGCTTAGCATTCGTTAATGGTAATCAGCTGAAGAAAAGTAGCCAGAGCTGCTCTACTACAATGACAACAGAGTTTTTAAACTAAACTTCAAAAAGCTTTTTTCAAATCATTAATTGAAATACATAATAAAAGCTACCCAGTTGTGCCATGAAATAGCTCTTGTCTAGCCTGGTTATACTACTGAAGCTCCATGGGAGGAAATCTGGGAACTCTGCGATCCAAACAAATATACTTATTTGAAAAATGATTTTTAAAATATCTTCAAATGAAAATGTTTGCCTTTTTCAGTCCAAGTGATAATTATAGAATACCTAGAGCTCTTATATAAAATATTGCTTCATGTTGCAGGAAACATAATGATGTAAAAACACACATATCTAGCTATATTATACGTCTGAAATCAGATGATACAAAATTACAGCAAAGAGGTTCAACTCTTATGTTTGAAAATCTGAGCCCCATAAAAGTAATAAACCACATGTATCTGACAAACTGATAGCAAAGACAGAAGAAAATCAATTAAGTGAAAAGAAATTACTCAAGCAATGGAAAAATAATATCATCTGTTCCATTTTCTAATGTAAATATGTAACTAGGAAATGGATTCTTTGTTTAACAGAGACAAAAGGTCTTTCAAAATGTTCTTAATGATCTGTTGTATTTTCCAGAGTTATTGTGCTTATTTTCCATTAAGACCTTGTGTGTATATCCCAACTGCAGGTTCTTTTGAACTCTTTTTAAAAAATATTCATTTGTCTATAGAATACGGTTAGGATACATGAGAAACACAGATAGTATATATACCAACATATTACTAATATTTATTTAAGTATTTAAGACTGTTGTGTAATATATTTAATGAGTAGTGTTGGTTTGTGCATCATGAAAAATTACATTTACATTTTGTAGTGGAAAATTTCTCTTGAGAGATTTGTCAATTATTCTCCTCAGAATAAGTGTATGCTTTCAACATGGTACAGGTGTGTTTCTTTCTAGGATTAGGCACAAAAAGAAAAAAAAAAACTTTAACTTATAAAGTAACTAAGCTATGGCATAAAAGTAATAATCAAGATTAATTTTGAATTGATGAATTCCAAGTTAATCTGAATTCCAACAGGCTGTCAGAAAGAGGTTTCCCTCCTACCTCTGCCCAACCTCTCTAGGCTTGCTAGAGGAAGCTGTCAGAGAACACTGACACCCCCTTTCCATGCCACCTTCCTTACCTTCACTCTAGACCACTTCGGAAAAACTTAAATTTTGGAGGTGCCAATGGTGCTGTAAGAAGAAAAGAAGGTTGAAGATTCCCATTTTGTAGCATTTTAATTCCTGTCTGCTGCTGAACGAGGCATAAAATATCGGAGTCACTCAGAGGTGGAGCCGTTGTCATTTCACTTTGACTTTCTCAAAGTCAGTCATATATTTAAACTAATAAAAACAGCATAGAGGTCGGTTACACAGTGATCACCTTCTTGCTGACCACTACCACACTGAAATGCCAATAATTAAAGTTTTTGCAGTTTTTTTGGGTTTGTTACCACCTTTCATCCACCATTATTCTCTCAAGATTTAAGGAAGTTTTCCCTTTTCCTCTTAGTTTAGCCTCCTTTATGACAGGTAATCACCAGCCCCAAATTTTTTTGTCATGTTTGGGTGAGAGGGACACCATGAAGACTCATGACTACACCTTCTAAATAACATAGTGTGGGGCTTCCCTGGTGGCGCAGTGGTTGAGAATCTGCCTGCCGATGCAGGGGACACGGGTTCGAGCCCTGGTCTGGGAAGATCCCACATGCCGCGGAGCAACTGGGCCCGTGAGCCACAACTACTGAGCCTGCGCGTCTGGAGCCTGTGCTCCACAACAAGAGAGGCCGCGATAGTGAGAGGCCCGCGCACCACGATGGAGAGTGGCCCCCGCTTGCCGCAACTAGAGAAAGCCCTCGCACATAAACGAAGACCCAACACAGCCAAAAATAAATAAATTTAAAAAAAAAACCTAAATAATACAGTGTGCCAAATAGTTAATGCTGCACATAACAAGCAAATAATGAATTCTATCTTCATGTCTATACCAATTATTCTGAGGCTTTTGGATACATTTTTCCTTTACACATACACCAGCTGCAGCAGCAGGTAATTCCAGTTGCCAACACAATATAAATTCCCAATTTTTCCTGTCAGAACCCTGATTTAGTTTGGGACATCAGTGTGCTCAAGATTACTCAATTTCTCAGCTCATAAAGCCAGAGAAGGCAAAGTGACACAGTTCTGTCCAGTCATATGTAGGTAGAATTAGACATCCTTTCCCAAGTTTAATGGCATAGTCTTGCTTTTAGTCCATTTTTTTTCTTTACTTCCTTCCTAGACAGTCAACATGAGGCTATGGCGCCCCGATGTGCAGTAATCATCTATCAAATGAAAGTGCAAGCATGATGGTAGGAGGCCCCAATACGGACCAGAGAGAAAGAGCCTGGAATATAAAGGGCATCCCTGAGTCTCAATATTAGCCCTAATTATGGCCTAACGTTAGGCTTCTTGTAGTGTGAGTCAAGTAATTGTGCTTCAGTTCAAACCACTGAAATGTTACTTGCACATGAATTTCTAATGGACTGTTTTAAAACATGATCCAGTATTGCTCTTAGTGATACTTTAGAACATCCTATGTGCCCAGCACTTTGCTAAAGAAGGAATTCATTTATAGGACAGCAGTTGGTCAACATTCTCTGAGGCATCTTTAAGCTCTAAAATATTATGCTTCAAGTTTACTTCTATCTATTGCAATCATAGTTTTTGAACCACAAAGTGAAACAACTTGACTGAAAATTTTTTGCGTGTGTTTCTATGAATGTGAGTCTAGGAGATACAGTCTAGATTCTAGAAGTACCTAAAATTTCTGCAACACTTCTGTTGTATGGTACTAGGAGAAAAGTATGATTAAAATCTGAGTCACCTCAGAAAACTACAATAGCACATTCTAAAATACTAACAGATAATGACAAAAAATACTGACAAAAAGATTGGTGCTCAGGTTCAAGAGTATGGCAGTCATTAAATCTCTGTTTTTTAAAGATGCTATTCCTTAACATATAGTATGTGATTTTGTAAGAGTTTAGATTCCTTTAAATGATTTGTTTATTTTTTGCTGGATAAAATACATGAATTTGTAATAATTTAAAAAAACACCTAAAAATGTATGTTCTAAACAATATTTTTTTAAAACACGGTCTATATCAAAATCACTTGGGGTTGTTGCTAAGAAATGCAAATTCAAAAGACACACTGAAGATTTATTTAAAAATCTCAATTTCTGGGGGTGGGTTTCGGATTCTGTTTTTAAAATAATTTGTTCTGGATGGTTCTTGTGCTCATTTTCATTTGAGAAGTTCTACCATAGTGGACAGAGTAGAATCCTAAATCTCTCGATTTACAGTTTAGAGTTGGCTTCTAGCAATGGCTTAAAATGCTTGGCATAAACCTTGGGACTCACATCAAATACTCAGACTTAATTTCTTCTATATTTAATTTTAATGCAAATGTCTCTAGAAAGCAGAGATCTAATGCATTATCTCATCTGATATATTCTCAACCATGATATACTGTGGCATAATGAGATAAGGTCTTTCGTGATATTCCGCTTTAAATCCATAGTTTTTTTTTTAAAATAGATAATTATACCTAATGTAATTTGGCTGAGTTGTGTGAAGGCAAGAACACCAATAACATGGTAAAATGAGCTATCTGATAACTGAAAGAGAATTTTTCAATTTAATAAATTTTAATATCACTAGTAATGCAGAGCTTATTTGAGATGAAGCATCTTAAATAGAGAGTGCAAAGCAAAGAAGTTCCATTCCAGTTGTTGCTATAAATCCTGTACATAAACATTGAAAAAAACATAATATTGATTTAAAAAGAAACAAATAAATTTTGTGACATTGTGTGTAAAGCATATAGAAATAGATACTGGTAAACATATAAAAATTGTAAACTACTTGAAAATCATGGGAAATATGGTTCATCTTATTTCTATCAAAAGGGGTCACACTTTTAAAAATTACAATACTACTAGAAGATCAGCTTAGCCAAGTGACTGAACCCTCTAAGAAATATGTCAGTTGGAATAGTCACACACTATTTATTGAGAATTACTAATAGGATGAGATCTAGATCTATTTTACCCTTGAATTTGTACAGCATGGCTTTATACTAAATATTTCAATGGAGAGACATTGTTACACAATATATTGACAATTTTGATTATATGATTTTCATGCAAATAGAGCAAGTAAAAGAAAAATAAGATGAATAAGCATTCTGTATGTTGACTTGATGATATTAATATTTATACTAAAGTTTTATACTAAAAGACAATAGAAGAGGAAATTGCTAAAGGGACAAACTCTAAAAGTGATTGGAAGGACTGTTTGTCTGGAAAAATACACAGAATGGAAGTATAAGGATAGATTAGGTACATTAAATTTCCTGTACAAAATTAGTGATGAATAATATTTTTAAATGTCAAAATAATTCAAGATGTTCACAAGTAACTAAAGATAATACTACTAGATATAGAATTTCTGGTGTGAATTAGAAAAAATTTTAAAAGTCACCTCATCACAAATATTTTTTTTGTTATATATTTGCTATCCATTTTTACATCCCCACAGTATAGATGTAAAAAACTTATTTTGTGGTAAAAGGCAGTATTTTCCTGAGAGGTTTCCACAGAACCTAATATGACAAATCTCTCAGAAAATTATGCCATATAAAATTCATTATAGTACCACAAATGCATTTCTAAATTTGACAATATGTATCTAGATAATGGTGTTTATACCTCAAGCCATTAATAACTAGCTTGAGCATCAATAAGGAAGTTTCATGATGTGTATTCAATTGTTCTTGAATCAGCCTTGAGACTGCATCTTAATATATTACATATACCATTAAATGTGTCCTTGCTTTCAGATTTGGCACAAAATGGTACATCTTTGGGAAAGGAATGACAATTTTTTTAAAAAGATAAGTACATTTCTTTATTCATAATTCAAATTAAATTCCATCTTTTTAAGTAAAAGAAATGATTTTAAGTTGACAGTGAAATTATTTTATCCTTGAAAAGAGCAACAAAACTTAACCTTTTAAGAGTGCTATAAGTTGAATTTTGCTATGATCTTATCTTCATCTGAAACACTCAGAATAGGGTTGAAAATAAGTTTGTCTTAATCTAGACATGGATTGTCACAGAATTTAAACTTACACTAATATGACAGAACTAATAAGATGATGACTTTCATATTTCATTTACTTAAGTTCAAAATATCAAGCTTATAAAATATGATATTAACATAGTGAATTACCCTTCATGATTTATTTTTGCTTATTTTCAAAACAAAAAGTTAAAAGAATCAATATTTTATATATATGCTCATACCAAATCTAGTGAGTAATAACATTTTGAAGTCCTCTATCATATCTGAAGAAGTCAAAGACTTGATGTTGCAGCTTGTCGTCTGGAATTATAAAATGGTACTGTGATTTTCTTTATCCAATCCTCTATTTTCAGATGGTGAATCTGAGACCTCAGAGGGTTAAATGATGTGTTCATGTCCCTACTTAGTGGCAGCTCATTCTTAGCTGGGCAATGGAACCCTGATAGACCAGTCTTTATTTGTGGCTATTCTCATTTTGCTGTTCAAATAATTTCTTTTTTTAACTAAACATATATTTTAGCCACCCATTGTTTACACAAAATTGTCAGTAACAAAAAGTAAGTTCATAGAAAGTTTTACAGGTAATTGCAGAACTTAAGAGCTGAACCTTTTCAAAAATTTTATTTTTGAAACACCATATTTTAATGACCTTTACTTACTTTTACTTGGAGCAGAAAAGATTTGTTAAGAAAATTTAAATTTCCAGCAGGAAATGCAAAAGCAAATTTTAGTAATTCAGCAATACCACATGAATGTAGAAGACACAATTTAGAAGGCTAAAATAGTCTTCCTTTTAAAAAAAATATATTTTAAAATTATTTTAAAAATATATTGTTCATCTTCCAAAACAGAAATCATCCTTTTTATTAATGCACACACAAAATCTAAACTTGGGGGAAGGGATGCATCCCCTAAGACCTAAGCTTTCTATAAACAGCAAGTTGTTCTTGTAAAAACTCAACCTATCAAATGGCCAGAACCATCACTGGCAGAAGCAGAATCTTATCACTGAAACTCAAATTACTTGCCAACATTTCTGAGGTTACTGGAGTGAAACCATCTCGACAAAAGCATATTTTTCATTAGGTTTGTGCTCTTGGATGCTTTGTCTATTATATAGGAACTTCCTTAAGAGATACAAGAAATTATATGAGGTCTATCTGATAAATGCACACAGAATAACCAACTTCTTAGGGTTGGAAATAAGTTCTTTTAAACGAGAAGCTACGTTTTAAAAAAATCTCCAAATGCAGTAATTATAATCATTTCCTTCCTTTTGTAGTAGTAGAAAATGTAGATTCAAATATATTTAATTTTAATTCAAAATCAACTGCTTTTGAGATAGGAAAAAAAAAATAATCACAAAACATGAAGGGCATTAAAATACCAGTACCTCACTAACATTTCAAAAGGTGTTTTATTCTTGTAAGACAACATATCTTTTAAAGGAGTGATTTTCTATTTCTTTTCCCCCTGAGAAAACCTCAGAGAGCAGAGAATTAAACAAAGGTAGGCTTTAGAGGCATCAAATTAGAATATAAAATAAGCATGTCTAATTCACATATAACAATGCCTTTTGAACAAAAAACAGTCCCCCATCCACAGGACCAAATATCTGTAAATGAAGTTTTCATCATAGTCACTGTGTAAACACTAAACCATTATTTTAAAAATTAGATCATCACTAAAAGAATCTGAATTTTGCAAAATTGTTCCACCCAAGTGTAAAAGTTTATAGTGATTAAGCAAATTATTATTCTATTACTTTTTTTATAAAAAGAAACAAGTACTTAACCTTAAAAAAAAGTTCAAAAACTATGAGAAAAATCATGCAACTATATTCACAATTCTTCAACAGATGATTTCATTGTTAAATACAATGTATTTGTTGAAAAATTCTACTTCAAAATAGTGTTTTACTGTTTAATTGTGACTATTGAATCAATAAATAACAATACATGGAAGTGAAAATGTGAAAATTATAATAAGGAGTATTTATAATTTAAAATGATAATTTATATCTAAATAAAAAATTATATTTCATCTAAATATAACATTTCTCCTATGGTGGTAGCTATTTCCATTTTAGTAAGATAATTAAATTCTTCTTAAAACAAATAATTATTATAAAATTTTCCATCTAGAAACTTTAGTTTCTCTTTGTTTCTTGAAAATGTGTTTTTTAATGAGTAAGATTAATTGCTAAATTCTACTTTTGGTAGCTACCTAAACAATTATTTCAAATGCCTCATATAATTTTTAAAAAATCTATTCAATTAAAATTTGTGAATAATCTACTAATTAGATCCTATCTCCCTAATCATGATTATGCTCTTTACATGACAGAGGAAAATAATTTTTTACAACTAAACAAATATAAACTTTTACTCTATTCATATTCCAAAAAAAAGCATTGTAAAGTTTACATTTGAATTGGATACCTTTAATTGTGATTTTAAAAACAGAAAAATAAGGACTTTGTCTATAAGAAAAAAATTCATTATTAATTAAGCCTGGTTAATTAACCAACTAAAATCTGGTTATATTTTCACTTATTCCTCATACAATTTATAGACCACTAAGAAGTATAAAATGGTTCATATCTGAAAATATTAATATTATAAAGCTAATAAACTTATAAGTTCCTCTAAAAGACAGGTATTACAATAACTTATTGTAGCATAAGATATCCTTGGAAACCCAAACCCTAAAATAAATATTCTCTAAATATTTATTCTGGATGTTTAAATTCATTTTTATAATTTTCTTGGAGAAGAAAATTTTATTTGAAAGTATTTTATAGAGGAAAATATTTCAGCCAGTTTTGATAGCACGTCACATGATTAAACATGTTCACAATAACGAATGTAAATAAATGTAGGTTCTCTAAACATCTTTTGTGCCCTGATAAATATTTATCCTTGTCTTTTGTGATGAAGTCTATTGTCTACAGTTTCACCAAGGCAGAAGGTGGGGAGGGACACCTCCAAAGAGTTCGAAAGACCACGGATGTGGAATGGGTGTTTCTATACAAAAAACATTTAATTAAGATCATTTCTGATTTTGAATCTCCCTCTGTGCTGATGAAAAGCCGAGCTATACGGAAGAAGAAGGGCTCCCGCTGGCTGTAAACAGGGTAGAACAAATACGCTGCTGCTCCAAAACAAGGAAACATGGGCCCCCCTGCTGGCTAGCAATGGGAGGAAGTTATCTCCCACAGACTTCAGAGATAAGTCCAAGAAAGGGATATACATATGAGAAACATAGGCACTTGGAGAAGGAAGAGGAAATGGAGCTAAACTATTCATCATGGTTTAGTTCCACTGGTGTCTCATGATGCCGTCAGATTTCTGAGCACAAAATGGCTGGGACTTTATATTTCAGAAATCATGGCTGTAATATTTCTAAAGGGGCAGGGAGGTTAACCCCTAATACTCTACTGTATTAGCAGCAGAATGACGTATCAATAGGCTGTTTTGTGCATCAAACGAGGAATATTGTCTCATTACTACTTCACGTTGATGAAACACTCCTTTTTTCCATTGAATCTCCAGCAATAAAACATCATAATAAAGCACTTTATAAAATGGAGATCTTTAATAAAATAGAATGGAATCCACGTGTTCCCCAAAATGTTAAACATTTGAAAGAAAAAGGTTGGCAGCCCAGTTTGTAGTTTTGAACCACGCTGGTTTCATGGAAATTAGAGTGGTGACGTTAGGGAAAACTTGATTCATCCCTCCTTTGACAGCTTCTTTGTAAAGTTGTAGAAAGTGAACTTGAAAAACCTGATACATTATGAACCTATCCCACAATATTTGGTTCCATAAGGCTTTTATATATAAAATCTCCAAATTTCTAACTCCATGCTCATAGCCTTTGCCAAATATATATATATATAATTACAAATCGTGTTTGACTCATTAGGTCTTCTGACTCATCTCTATTAAAATTTATTTTAAAATAAAATTAAAAATAAATAAATACCAATATTCCAGTTTAGTATAATTACATTAAATAACCCTCCATCAGCTGAAATTTGCATATTGAAAAAACTTCCTTCCTGTTTCTTAAGAAACTGTCCATTAGCACAGGGGTCCCCAACCCCCAGGCCGGGGACCGGTAGCGGTCTGCGGCCTGTCAAGAACCCGGCCGCACAGCAGGAGGTGAGCGGCTGGCTGCTGAGCGAAGCTTCATCTGCCGCTCCCCATCACTCGCATTACTGCCTGAAACATCCCCCCCTTCGCTCGCATTACCACCTGAACCATCCCCACCATCCCTCGTCCATGGAAAAATTGTCTTCCATGAAACTGGTCCCTGGTGCCAAAAAGGTTGGGGACCACTGCATTAGCAGGTTGTTCTTGTTTCTTCATGTTGTTTGTTGAAACATTGGGATTTCAAGCAAAATTAAATCTTACTAAGGGACAATAACATTATAACCTGTGATATTACAGTGACACCCTGGTGACAATGGTTTGTTTTGTTTTATTACTTAGTAGAATAAAATTTTCTAGTGAAACTCTAAAGATGGGCAGAAGGCTGGAGTAATTTTTATGTTAAAAATTATCAAAAGGAAAATATGGAAAACAAAGAGATAGTAGTAGTTATAAATTTACACTTTTAAACCTAAAATGTATGCTTATCATAAATTGCCTGTTTATTTGATTATAAAATGAGTAGCAGTTATGCAAAAAGACCATAGAATGTAAAGTAGAAAAACACTGTATAGGATTCCTATCAATGAACTATGTGGAGAAGCAATTATTCTGTAGAGATAAAATAAACCCCCGTCTCCTTTTCACTAACTGTGGGTGTATAGTGACACAGTCCAGGCCTTCTGATTCTCAGGTTCTCTGAGAAGGAGGAACAACAATATTCTACCTGCTTTGTAATACAGGTTTATATTGAGAAGAAAAGATTTCCTGTCATTCCGGATCATAAATAAGTTATCCCTAAAATTATCTCATCCAGTAGAAAATGATTGTGATACTCACTAGAACTTGGTTACAAATGCTCCAATTTTCCTCCTTCATGGGCATTTAGTAGGAATATACTTTCTCATCCCTTTGAATTATCTATGCCTGTATGACTTGTGTCAGCCAATGAAATGTGAGCAGATGGGAAGCTTCAGAGTTAGCATGCCATTCACCAGAGTCCCTCTCTCTGTTCTATCAGTCAAGGTGGTCCCTCCATCAGCCTGGACTTCAACTAACTTTAACATGAACAAGACTCTCTGCTCTATAGTATAAGTAAAAAGTAAACCCTTGTTGAGATAGACCAATAAAATATGGGATAGTTTATTACTGCAGCATAACCTAGAATATTCTGACTCACAAAATATATAAATTCCCAAAGGTCAAAATTATAAAAGTTATACCCAAAGGACTAAAAGTAAATAACTTTGTCTTTTTGACACAAACTGTGATGGCATTTTCAAATCAATTACAGTCCATTTTTAATTCCTACATTTCTAATCACCAATATCAGCTCTTTAGTTTTTTCTGTTATCCACTCATTTTCATAACAGGAAATTAAATTAAATGGTAAATTAACTGCAAAAATACTGTCACACAGACAAAAATGGTGACACTATCAAAACTGTTGCCTTGAAGCAAAACCACAGTAAAACTGTATGAAATTTTCATGTATAAACTGATGTTTAAAGGATTGAATTTGACAAAAAAAAGAAAAGCTGGAGATGTCAACATTAAAGTCTATGTTAAAAAGACAGAGATGTTAGTCATTGATCATATACCATTATTATGAAAGTGTTTTATAAACTGTGACATATCATATAAAATTGAAATTTCCCAACAAATAGATCCTTTAACCCTTAACACAATAAAAGCTGTGCCTTAAATCCCATATATTAAACTGATCAATCTGTCAATTTTTGTCAGTCTTTGTTCAAAATGGACCATAACTTACCATGAAGATGGGGTTTTATGATGTGCTTTAGTTCAGATGTATGCCTAAAGTACTGTGGCATAGCTACATTCTGCTTAAGTCTATTTGGAGAGTACAGTTGACCCTTGAACAACACGGATTTGAACTGCATGGGTCCACTGATACATGGTTTTTCATACTGAAAAATTTCTACAGCACTATATCATCCTGAGGCTGGTTGAATCCTTGGATGCAGAACCACAGATATGAAGGGTAGATATGGGACCTTGAGCATCCTTAGATTTTGGTAGCCCTGGTGGGTCCTGGAACCCATCCTCTGTAACAAATGTACTTCCTTTATTGGAGTTCCTCTGGCATAATCTGTACACCTCTAGTCCTTTCAATGAGTGAAGCTTCATTACTTGTAAATGAATGAATGAATGAATACAAAGAAGAAATGTATTCAATTCACCAATGATAACAGCCATTTTTGAGAATTTACCATATACAAAGTAGCTGATGAGTGCTAGGGCAGAGGTTCTCAATGCTGGAGTGACATTAAAATCATCTGGGGAGATTTAATAAACACCAGCTCCTGAGCCCCGCCTAAAATCAATTAAGTCAGGATCTTTGCAACTAGACCTGATTATTCTTCCTCCCCCACCAAGTAGGGGGATTTGTGGTCATATAGTAAGATTATATTTTACTTTTTAAAAAGCCATACATATTTAAAGTATACAATTAGATAAGTTTTGACATAGGTAGATGCACATAAAATATCACCACAATCAACTTTTTTTATCTATCCGTGAATATTTTAAAAATATTCTCAGTTGTTTCTGAAGAGCAGCCAAAGTTGAACAACATGGTACCAGATAGAGAGAAAGACAGATAAGAATGATACCTCTCTAGTAGCATAATATCATTCTTAGGGGACTAGCAAATAGGTAATTCTAAACACAAGGGAGACTAAAATAAGTCTAAATACAGACACAAGCATTGTATTGTGAGAAAACCATAGGAATGAGAAGAACATCTTCACATTAGAGTTAGCCACAATCAACTATAATCTGATGAAGGACAAATTTCTATTATAGCTAAAATCATTTATGTTTTATAACATCTTACATGACAAAATCATCATATTCATCATCTGAAATAACTTTTACTCTGAAATAAAACTATAAAATTTGTCTTTCAAAAACTCTCAATAAAAATAGCTTACTCTCCTCTGAATCACATAAAAATAACAGTATTTCAAAATAATATTTAAAATATATTGCAATGAAAATAACTCAATGTTAATATTTGCTGTTATGATAACTAAAAACTCATTTACAAAAATGTACTTGTTAGATGCTATTTCAGAATTTTATTTAAAAATTCAAAAAAGCCTACATCAAAAAAAAAGCCTACATCAAACAAAATTCCATTTTATTTTTAATACTGAGGTATTTATTTTAATTCTTCTGTACTCAGTCTGATTTGACCCAGTTCACTTTTTATAATTAATCTGAAGTTATTGTGAAAGATTTTGTCATGCTTATCTGTATATATTTATCACTATTGTTATGGTTCATCTATCACTGACTAGCTTCATGAACTTGATACTTCACTGAACTTTTCTGGTACCATATTTATATAACATGGCATTAGGTTACATGCTCTCAAGAAAACTATCAGATATATAAAACTATGATTTTATTTTTTAACAACTTTATTGGAGTATAATTGCTTTACAATGGTGTGTTAGTTTCTGCTTTATAACAAAGTGAATCAGTTTTACATATACATATGTTCCCATATCTATCCCTCTTGGGTCTCCCTCCCTCCACTCTCCCTATCCAACCCCACTAGGTGGTCACAAAGAACCGAGCTGATCTCCCTGTGCTATGCGGCTGCTTCCCACTAGCTATCTATTTTATGTTTGGTAGTGTATATATGTCCATGCTACTCTCTTACTTTGTCACAGCTTACCCTTCCCCCTCCCCATATCCTCAAGTCCATTCTCTAGTAGGTCTCTGTCTTTATTCCTGTCCTGCCCTTAGGTTCTTCAGAACCATTTTTTTATCAGTGTCTTATAATTTTCTACATACAGGTCTTTTGTCTCGTTAGGTAGTTTTATTCCTAGATATTTTATTCTTTTTGTTGCAGTGGTAAATGGGAGTGTTATCTTAATTTCACTTTCAGATTTTTCATCATTAGTGTATAGGAATGCTAGAGATTTCTGATTAATTTTGTATCCTGCTACTTTACCAATTTCATTGACTAGCTCTAGTAGTTTTCTGTTACCATCCTTAGGATTCTCTATGTATAGTATCATGTCATCTGCAAACAGTGACAGCTTTACTTCTTCTTTTCTGATTTGGATTCCTTTTACTCCTCAGATTGCTATGGCTAAAACGTCCTGATCTTAGTGGAAATAGTTTCAGTTTTTCACCGTTGAAGACAATGTTGGCTATGGGTTTGTCATACACGGCCTTTATTATGTTGAGGAAAATTCCCTCTATGTCTACTTTCTGCAGGGTTTTTATCATAAATGGGTGTTGAATTTTGTTGAAAGCTGTCTCTGCATCGATTGAGATGATCATATGGATTTTCTCCTTCAGTTTGTTAATATGGTGTATCACACTGATTGATTTGCATATACTGAAGAATCCTTGCATTCCTGGGATAAACCCCACTTGATCATGGTGTATGATCCTTTTAATGTGCTGTTGGCTTCTGTTTGCTAGTTTTTTGGTGAGGATTTTTGGATCTATGTTCATCAGTGATACTGGCCTGTAGTTTTATCTGTGACATCTTTGCCTGGTTTTGGTATCAGGGTGATGGTGGCCTCGTAGAATGAGTTTGGGAGTTTTCCTCCCCTGCTATATTTTGGAAGGGTTTGAGAAGGATCAGTGTTAGCTGTTCTCTAAATGTTTGATACAATTCGCCTGTGAAGTCATCTGGTCCTGGGGTTTTGTTTGTTGGAAGATTTTTAATCCCAGTTTCAATTTCAGTGCTTGTGTTTAGTCTGTTCATATTTTCTATTTCTTCCTGATTCAGTCTCTGAAGGTTGTGAATTTCTAAGAATTTGTCCAGTTCTTCCAGGTTTTCCATTTTATTGGCATAGAGTTGCTTGCAGTAATCTCTCATGATCCTTTGTATTTCTGCAGTGTCAGTTGTTATTTCTCCTTTTTCATTTCTAATTCTATTGATTTGAGTCTTCTCCCTTTTTTCTTGATGAGTCTGGCTAATGGTTTATCAATTTTGTTTATCTTCTCAAAGAACCAACTTTTAGTTTTATTGATTTTCGCTACTGTTTCCTTCATTTCTTTTTCATTTATTTGTGAACTCATCTTTATGATTTCTTTCCTTCTGCTAACATTGGGATTAATTCTTTTTCAGGTAGACTGCCTATTTCCTCTTCATTTGTTAGGTCTGGTGCGTTTTGGCCTTGCTCCTTCAACTGTTGTGCGTTTTTCTGTCTTCTCATTCTGCTTAACTTACTGTGTTTGGGGTCTCCTTTAGGTTGTTTATTTGAGATGTTTCTTGTTTCTTAAGGTAGGATTGTATTGCTATAAACTTCCCTCTTAGAACTGCTTTTGCTGCATCCCGTAGGTTTTGAGTCATCGTGTTTTCTATTGTCATTTGATTCTAGGTATTTTTTGATTTTCTCTTTGATTTCTTCATTGAGTTCTTGGTTATTAAGTAGTGTATTGTTTAGTCTCCAGGTGTTTGTATTTTTTTACAGTTTTTTTCCTGTGTAGGTTGGTTCAGTGGGTTGTATAGGCTTCCTGGTGGAGGGGACTAGTGCCTGTGTTCTGGTGGATGAGGCTGGATCTTGTCTTTCTGGTGGGCAGGTCCACTTCTGGTGGTGTGTTTTGGGATGTCTGTGGCCTTATTATGATTTTAGGCAGCCTCTCTGCTAATGGATGTGGTTGTGTTCCTGTCTTGCTAGTTGTTTGGCCTGGGGTTTCCAGCACTGTAGCATGCTGGTCGTTGAGTGAAGCTGGGTCTTGGTGTTGAGATGGAGATCTCTGGGAAATTTTCTCCAGTTGATATTACATGGAGCTGGGAGGTCTCTTGTGAACCAGTGTCCTGAACTTGGCTGTCCCACCTCAGAGGCCCAGCCCTGATGCCTGGCCGGAGCACCAAGAGTCTTTCATCCACACGGCTCAGAGTAAAAGGGAGAAAAAATACAAAGAAAGAAAGAAAGAAGATAAAATAAAATATAGTAAAATAAAATAAAGTAATTAAAGTAAAAAATAATTATTAAGAAAGAAATTTTAAAATGTAAAAAAAAAAAAAAAGAAACAGACAGAACCCTAGCTAGGACAAATGGTAAAAGCAAAGCTATACAGACAAAATCACACACAGAAGCATACAAATACTCACAAAAAGAGAAAAATGGAAAAAAAAAAAATATATCTTTGCTCCCAAAGTCCACCTCCTCAATTTGGGATGATTCATTGTCTATTCAGGTATTCCACAGATGCAGGGTACATCAAGTTGATTGCTGAGATTTAAATCACTGCTCCTGAAGCTGCTGGGAGAGATTTCCCTTTCTCTTCTTTGTTTGCACAGCTCCTGGGTTTCAGCTTTGGATTTGGCCCCACCTCTGAGTGTAGGTCGCCTGAGGGAGTCAGTTCTTCGCTTCGACAGGATGGGGTTAAAGGAGCAGCTGATTCGGGGGCTCTGGCTCTCTCTCAGGCCAGGGGAGGGAGGGGTACGGATGCGAGGCGAGCCTGCGTTGGCAGAGGTACTATAATCTCTTCAAATATTTTCTCAGTCCCTTTTTTTATCTCTTCTTCTTCTGCGACCCCTATAGTTCAAATGTTGGTGTGTTTAATGTTGTCCCAGAGGTCTCTGAGTGTCCTAAATTATTTTCATTCTTTTTTCTTTATTCTTCTCTGCAGTAGTTATTTCCACTATTTTATTCCCGGGAGGGGAGGTGTGGACAGTGACCTGTGATTGCACACAGGCTTTTTGGTGGCGGCAGCAGCAGCCTTAGCGTCTCATGCCCATCTCTGGCGTCCACGCTGATAGCCATGGCTCACGCCTGCCTGTCTTTGGAGCTCCTTTAGGTGGTGCTCTGAATCCCCTCTCCTGGCGCACCTCGAAATAATGGTCTCTTGCCTCTTAGGCAGGTCCAGACTTTTTCCCGGACTCCCTTCCGGCTAGCCGTGGTGCACTAACGCCCTGCAGGCTGTGTTCACGCTGCCAACCCCAGTCCTCTCCCTGCGCTCTGACCGAAGCCCGAGCCTCAGCTCCCAGCCCCCGCCCGCCCCGGCGGGTGAGCAGACAAGCCTCTCGGGCTGGTGAGTGCTGGTTGGCACCGATCCTCTGTGTGGGAATCTCTCTACTTTGCCCTCCACACCCCTGTTGCTGCGCTCTCCGCCGCGGCTCCAAAGCTTCCCACCGCCACCCACAGTCTCCGCCCGCGAAGGGGCTTCCTAGTGTGTGGAAACCTTTCCTCCTTCACAGCTCCCTCCCACTGGTGAAGGTCCCATCCCTATTCTTTTGTCTTTGTTTCTTTTTTTTTTTCTTTTGCCCTACCCAGGTACGTGGGGAGTTTCTTGTCTTTTGGGAGGTCTGAGGTCTTCTGCCAGCGTTCAGTAGGTGTTCTGTAGGAGCTGTTCCACGTGTAGATGTATTTCTGATGTATTTGTGGGGAGGAAGGTGATCTCCGAGCCTTACTCTTCCGTCATCTTGAAGCTCCTCCAAAAGTATGCTTTCATATACAGAAGCCCACGCTTCCACAGTCGGAACTCAGTCTAAATTTGGAAAGCTAGAACCATTTTAAGCTATTAGCTGTCACATCATATTTGTCAACCTTGATCACTAGAGCCCCTTCTTAGAAGAAAAAAGTGTTTGCAGACCTTTAGTTCGGACCTCAATTTTTTTCAAAGTTTAAATATAAAACTAAATATAAATTCCTAGGGCTTATAAGTCTCATGAAACTATAAAGTCAAGAGAAATGTGTAAAATAAAAACAAAGCTACAAAGAAAAATTCATTCTCTCCCCTGATGACAGAAGTAGAAAGCTGAAGATTTTCTTCCCAAGATATAGGAAAAGAATGTCTTGATAGTAACTAAGTCAGTAGAGAATAGTGTTTTCTTCAACAGTGGTTGATAAATCAGTGCAACCATAGTACAATCAATTTAGTTTCCTTCATTACTGAAATAGTCAAAACAATCTAGCAAGTGTTCAAAGACTGTGTCATTGACAATGTGTATGAAATATACTACATATGACACTATTAAGAGTTAACAAACCTTGACACTTGGAAAGAAGTAACTAAGACCAAGCAGTTAAAATTTATCAAGGATAATTACAGAGACTTAACATTTGGTTCAAAATTTTCAACTAAACAAAAATATCATAAGAAAAACCTAGCTTGGCTGTTTTTCATATGATGAAGACAAGCAGAACAAAAACAACTACTTGATTCAAGATGTGTGAAATAACTGCTAAATTCATTCAGTCCTGATGTCAATCTCTCCATCTCAAATTTTCCATGATATCCTCATGACTTTCCTATTTCTAGCCAGCTCAGCCTTACTCTTTAAGAATCAAATATCCAATCACATTCTTCAAAACAAAGGACCCTGACAATTACATAATTATAAATACTTCAATATGAATATCAGGAAAAATCATAATAATATAGACTTGGAGGTGAATTATTTGGTGGTCTATGTATACAACTATTTTGAATCAAATCAGGATAATCTACTTGCATCATATAATAGTTACAATTCATCATGTCTCTTAAACTCTTACTCAGGATTCAAACTATGGTTTACTTGAGTTTCCACAGATTTGGAAGTAGTCAATCTCAGAGTATTAAACAGCTGTAGCTATAATACTGAATAAACCTCTGATACTTCAAGCCTCAATTTAACATCTAGAAAACACAACCCAGACTAGATCATTTCTAAATCACATATATGGTTCCCATTCCTATGGTATTCCCTGAATATGAAACTTCAAAGGCCCCCATAAGTTACCTAATTAAACAATATCTCTTCAGTCTGACCCACCCAGGAGATCACAAGCTCCTGCTTATTATAAACCTGAGTCTTCTCAAAATAATGATCAGCAAACACCATTTGAATACCCTCTACGTGTCAGAAAATAGTCTAAATATGAAGAAACCACAATACACAGTAATCAAATGTGATTAAATTCATTGGAGTGGGGAGAGGGGATGGCAAATAAATTGAGAAGAAATGAACTGGGTACCAAGTTGTGAAGAAAAGCAAATGGCAAGCTGAGGAGTTTGGGCTTTTTCCTCTAAGCGATGCAAAGTCATAAAAATTTTTGAATGGGTGACTATCTCATTAATTCCATACAAATTTCAGGAAGAACCTTGATGGCACTGTGGTTGGTGGACAAGAGAAGGAGGAATACAGAAATAGTTAGGAGGTTGTAAAAAAAATCAAGGAGCAGGGGCTTCCCTGGTGGCGCAGTGGTTGAGAGTCCGCCTGCCGATGCAGGAGACACAGGTTCGCGCCCCAGTCCAGGAAGATCCCACATACCGCGGAGCGGCTGGGCCCGTGAGCCATGGCCGCTGAGCCTGCGCGTCCGGAGCCTGTGCTCCGCAATAGGAGAGGCCACAACAGTGAGAGGCCCGCGTACCGCCAAAAAACAAAACAAAACAAAAAATCAAGGAGCAGATTTTGTGGTTCTAAAACTAAGGTAATAGATACAAAGATAAAGAGAAGTTTGGGACAAATGTAAAGATGTGATCAATAGGATTTTGATGAAAGTCAGTTAGGGATAGGACAAAGACTTTAGCATAAAATAATAATTCAATAAAGATTATATATTAAGAGCCTAGTAGGTTATAATCAACAAGGACATGAACGGTAGGAGGTGCAGTTTAGAAAGGCAGAGTTTATTGAAGTTTTGGGTATCTTTGGGTTATCAAATTAAAAATATACTATGCCAATTGGAGATACTGAACCTTGGCGAGTTCAAGCAGAAGACTAAGATCTCTTGAGTGTAGGGGTTAAACATTCTAGCTGTCTGGAAGACAGCATTTTCTACTTCTTAGCATAGTTCCTAATGCATAGCTGATTTTCACTAAATGTTTGATGGATGGCTGGATAAACACTGAATATCAAATTCTGGCAGAAATTTATCTTGGCTTTTACAAGCTATAGTAAAAATGTTAAAAAGGGAAGGGCAATAAGAGAACTCACCAGACAAAGCCATTATACTAGACATTTAACAGGTTATTGTCATAGAGGGTCAAAAAGTACTGAGAAGAAAATCTGATAGAGTAAATTTTCTGGATGAAGGAAAAGTGGAATATAGAGGGAATAGCCTTGGGAAAGAACAAGGATATTAAACATTTCCTTTTTCGAGAAGAGAGTATTTCTAAAAGTCAGATTCCTAAAAGATCCTAATGCTGGATCTAAATAGATCTTTAATTCTTATCTCTGGCCCTAGTGTTACCCCCATTGTAGTTAATCTTTCCCATTCCCAAAAGACTCACCTTCCTAAATAAGTGTGACTCATATAATCACCAGCTTATGTTTGGTAGCTTTGTGCATAGAGTGTAAATCCAATGAATCACTTGGGCTTTCTAAGAATTTGCACAAACTAGCCCCATCTCTGTCCAGTAGAATTTGCACAAACTAGCCCCATCTCTGACCAGAATATTGAAATTTGAGCAATAGGATTACTTGTGTTAAATTGACAGAACTCTATTTGACTTAGTATATGACATGGATTACATATTGTTTTAAAACATTCTCCAAACATTTAAAAAAGTTGATTATATTAAAACCTTATTATAAACAATCCAGGATACACTTAGAAAAATTTTGATAGAAATAAATCTCAGAATTTAAAAAATGGAATGAGAAATAGATTAGGTATGCAGCAGAATTAACAAATTAGAATAGAGAAAATATATCCACAGAGAATATTGTAAAGATTCTAATGTAAATGTAACTTCCTTAACAGCACCAAAAAGAAGAAAAGCAATAAAAAAATACTATAGACCATTCTCACTTTTGAGCATTCTTTCAAATTCCCTCTTCAATTAAAAAAATATTGAACTGAAGTATGTAAGAAAAGAATAAGCTTCCAGCTATTCAAGGATAACATAAAATTAGCAAGTCACCTGATGAAGAAAGGAAAACCAAATCACCCTCTCAACAGATTCAAAAAATATTTGTATATCTCAAGATTTATAGAGCATCAACAGAAATTTCTGATGATCTAATTTAGTTCATTAAGAATAAGATAACTTCTTAACATGAAAAGGAATAAAACTTAGTCAACATCATACTTTAATACCATCATGAGAGTCATTCCCAATAAAACTAGGAAGAAGTTACTCACCATTATTTAACATTGAACTAAAAGCTGTAGTCAAGACAACAGGTGGTGAACTTGAAATTTAAAAGTGTATGAGACATTAAAAAGGAAAAGATAAACTGTCTAAATCATTTCTATTTTCAGATAATATGATTTTCAGCTGAAACCACAAAGAACCAACTGAAAAATAATCACAACTAATAAAGAGCTAAATGAAGTATCAGGATACAGAAAAAAAATGTACAAATTTATATTATCTACCTGACTTTGCAGAAGAAAACAATTAAAATATTATGGATAATTTTGCAACATCTGGGCACTGTTCTAAGCACTTTATCTGTATTAACTTATTTAATCCTCAAGACAAACTTATCAACTAGGTATGGATTATTAGCTCCATTTTTTCCTATAAGGAAAGGAAGGCCCAGAGAGAGTAAGAATTTGCCCAAAGTCATGCAGAGAGAGCGCAAGTAATTCAAAACCAGGTTGCAGAGTCATTTGGGGGCAAATGGGGTTAACCTAAATTTTACATTGTTATCCCTCTCACTTTTCAAATTTCTGTAAAAAGATGTGTGTTCACATACTGAAAACATTCACGGTGTATACGAAGGGTTAACTGGTTATACTTAGGTGGTACGAATATGGTTGTTTTGTTCTTATTTAAATTTATCTTCATTTAATATCTGTCCATTGTAAATATAATATGGGTAATGAGAAAATATAATAAATGCAATTTTAAAGCACTTTCCTTGTGTCATGAGGTCAGAGGTAAAATTATCTGCATTTTGGACATCTCCCTTATATTCAATAGTGTGAAAGGACTAAGAGCCCATTTGGCTGACACCATGATGACCACAAACTTTAGAAGCAAGTTTCAAGGATGACAGTCCTTAGTTCCTGCCAAGTGCTTATAAACAAGAAGAATAATGACTTCATTTCTCCAATCTCAAAACTTGAGGAAATAAACTCTTAATGAAGATGATTCCAGAGTAAGTTTAGACCAGTTTACTCAGATGTCAAAATGTATGAGGTACAGAATTTAGGCATCTATTTAAGCCCATCAATTATATTTTATAATTTTAATATAAGAACATAATTATCTGGAAAGAGAATTTTATATGTATATTTTTATATTCAATCCTACCTATCTGTATTTGCTTGTAGCAGATCTATTAATTTCCAGACACTACTTTATTCCAGATTTTAGAGGAGAGTTATAAATAGTTCCCAAGTTTACATGCCATATATTTGCATTCCAGTATGATAATTTAAAAAGAAAAACAAGTTCTTTCACAATTCTCCTTTTAAAAAAATAAACTTAAAATATGAGTGAAGAATATATTTCATATTTCTCATTTCAATACTCAGAAAATTATATTAATTACAGATGAAAAATATGGTGATATAATAAATAGTTCTACTTACCATTTGGATAGATACTTCGAATTTCATTTGGACAATTATCCCAGTAAAATTCCTAAAGATCTGAAAATGAGAGCGATTGAGGAGGATCAGTAACACATACTCTATACATAATTTTATAATATATTAATTCCATATGATATTTGAGTATACCTGTTCTAAATTTCCACAAGGATGCAGCCAGACTTGGGATTTTCATTTAATATGAATATTGTCTAAACTCAGGAAGTATCATGCCCTTTTATTTATTCACACACCACCTTTCATGCACCTTAGTGCACTGCTCCAGCCTGCCTGGAGAAATAATTCATTCTGACTCTGAGTCTATATTTCACTTAAAGTCAAGAGACTGCACCACTCTGTTCTTATTTTTCAATGCAAACTTTCTGTGGGGTAAAATTGCATTGTGGTGTTTTAGTGTGATAGGACAAAATCTATATCATGAAATTCTTACATCCATGAGCTAATTGATAAGTTTGGCAATTATATAACCTGTGGAATAATATTTAAGGTAGGGATTACAAGGTATTCAGATATATACTATAATTGTTAAGTACTTTCATAAAACCAGGAGACCACTCATCAATCAAAAAAAAAAAAAAAAATCTTGGGGCTTCCCTGGGGGCGCAGTGGTTGACAGTCCGCCTGCCAATGCAGGGGTGTCCGGAGCCTGTGCTCTGCAGTGGAAGGGGCCACGGCAGTGGGAGGCCCGCATACCGCAAAAAAAAAAAAAAAAAAAAAAAAATCTTTATTTTTAAAAGATGAGGAAAATGAGACCCAGTGAAGGAGAAATGGCTTGGGTAAGATCTTAGCTTAGAGGCAGTACTAACGACCGGATGTTAAATCTCAAGGCTTTAGTTATCTTTTTCCATGGTGTTATTTTAAAACATTTATTAAGGGTCTGATATATACTAGGCACTGAACTGGGCACTGTATAATGAACAAGATAGATAAAGGACCTGCCTTCATGAAACTTAATTCTACTTATATTGACTCATTAAAGTATTGAATATACATTTCCATCCATATAAATGATATAGAATGCAAATATAACCAGGATACCAAGATTTTAGAATGCAGTTCTATTATGAGGCAAGCCTGCTTTCCAATGAATATTCTTTTTATAACCCTTGAAATACATTTGTCCCACAAAATACATAGCTAAACATCTGAATATCTTTGACATGCAGATAGATATTTTGTGCAAAGAGAGATCCTTTAAAAATTGAAAAGAATACATTTTTTCCATTGACTATTTTAAAGGGAATGTTTTATTTGCTTACTGATCTGAATCTGTCTCAACTTTCAGACTCAGTGTGAAGCTTAAAAGCATGCTGTAGAGTTAAAAGTTCCACATGTGCAAATGGGTAAATAGATTCCACATGGAAGAACAAAATAAAGACCTTGAGATCCGTTCTGCAAATAATTTCTTAACTACTGTTTCATATTTAGTAATGAGTTCAGTGTTCTGCTTATAGTAGGCATTTGCAAAATAGGATGACATAGTTTAAGCATAAAAGATTGAATTTCTAGACTACTAAAGCACCTTTCTTACTCCATTTTCATGCCTCCTACCAATAAGATATAAATAATTACTTTCCTGTTTAGTTGCATTATCTTGACGATTTTGGAAATATAAACAAAGAGCCCAAAATAACGTACTAAACATGAGCCAAAGTTCTATCTAAAATTACAGCTCCTAAAAGTAACACAATTAACACAGATATATACAGAATGTTTACTAAATATAAAATTATTATTGGTTAGGTTTCCTTGAGATAGACAGCTCAGTCTGTGAATGTGGCTACTGTCTCAGGTCCCTTAAGAATGCTTCTGTTTTAGCAGTTAACTTTCAGATTCCCCATAGACTCCCTTCATATGACATTCAATATACTAAAAAAAAAAAAAAAAAAAAAAAAAAAAAAAATCAAATTGCAGAATAGACACATCAGAGGAAGCCTGAGGAGAATTGTTCCCTTCATTTTAAAGAAGAGGTGACAAAAGCATGGCTCATGGTCACATACTTGATTACTGATAGAACCCAAGTTGGTTAATACCCTTAATTACTAGTTCCAGGTCTTCCACAACTTCACAGCTAAGCTAAGAAGAGTTTTTTTATTCTCATTTACTTAGCATCTAAGGGGCATTTTATGGCAGATATCACAAAAATAAAATGCTAATATATAAAATACTATAATAATATAGATTATTATTGAATACATGTGTAATATATATATATTCACAGAATTGTCTGAACTTGAAATCTGTGTCTTCTGCTTCTAGTGACCAACTCCATCCAACATTTAAAGATACTATCTTAATTTCAAACTCCTAATTTGGGATTAATATATACACACTACTGCATATAAAATTGATAATCAACAAGGACCTACTGTATAGCTCAGGGAACTCAATATCCTGTAATAACCTCTATGGGAAAAAAATATGAAAAAGAATAGATTATATATATGTATAACTGAATCCCTTTGCTGTGATTCACCTGAAACTAACACAACACTGTAAATCAACTATACTCCAATATAAAATTTAAAAATGTTAAATACTAATAATAATGAATAATAATAAAAGTTTTAGAAATAAAGATACTATCTTTCCAGAATTATGACATTTAGGAAACATAATCAATTGCACCACCAAGGTTTGTAACCATTAACTTTGGCCAACTAGCTTCTACCTTCCTTGGAGTAAACTTTTTCCAGTAGATGAGATCTCTACAGGTTTTTCTGAAGTGCCTTCCACTTTTAGAATTAAATTTAGTGCATTCCTAAGAAAAACCTCACAGCTTATTGTCCTATGTTCTGCTCTTATTCCTAATAACTACCATTATATAAATCTTGGTTGTGAGACTTGAATTTTTCAAAATATCAGAGTGTCCTTCTTTTGTTCTATTTCTTTCTTTACTTAAAAACTGAATTCTTATTTATATCCTTGAAACAAATGGTGCATGCATTGATATTATCTGTCGTCTGATTAGAAAAAAATGTCAAAGATTATCTTTTCTAAGTATTACCTTACTTATGACTGGGAATTGGAGAGTCCAATAAAGCACGTGATACAAACAATGTTTCACTCCCATTCATTCAAACAAGGCATTAACTAGGGGCCAAGTGTTTATGACAGAAACAAGCCACATTGATGCTAACTCTATTTGCCACAAGTTTATCAGTTACTATATGTTTGAAATAAGATGACCAATTTCTTTTAATAATGTCTTTGCTAGATAGTTAAAGGATAGAAAAGGGGCCACTAAAAGAGAAAGGGGAAGGAAAATCCTAGTAATGACGACAGCAGCCATCATGTACCCATGCCCACTATGCGTTATAGAGAGTTTAAGCCAGAGAAGAACATGACTTGATTAACTTTTCAATGGCATTATTCTGGCTGCTAAGTGGAGAACAGATGCAGGAGTTGGGGTGGGATGGCTCTAGAGAAGCAGGGAGAAAATTAGAAGACTATCTACAGTGCAAGCATAACATATAGATGCTTTCAACTAGAATGCAGTAGTGGAAATGACAGAAGCAGATGCAGTGGAGATGTCTGGAGAACGAACTATTTAGAGAATAGAGGATGTCTCAGGTTTTTGGCTTGACTAACGAGATAGACTGTAGTGCTTTTTTTTAAAACAGGTCTAGGGAGAGACAGACATACTTGTGCGTGGTGGAGCAGAAGGAGAATGGGAGGAAAGACTACTATTTTGGCCATTTGACTATGTAGCTTTAAAAATACTTGTTATAAGGCTTCCCTGGTGGTGCAGTGGTTGAGAGTCCGCCTGCTGATTCAGGGGACACGGGTTTGTGCCCCGGTCTGGGAAGATCCCACATGCCACGGAGCGGCTGGGCCCGTGAGCCACGGCCGCTGAGCCTGCGCGTCCGGAGCCTGTGCTCCGCAACGGGAGAGGCCACAACTGAGAGGCCCGCGTACAGCAAAAAAAAACTTGGTATAGAAGTCATGGTAAACAAGATGTTCTGTCAAATACTATAATTTCTTCTTTATCATCACTGTTTTCTTGATAGGAAGGACAACAGCCAGCTTCCCATTTCTGCTGCACCGTGTTGAGGTGCTTCTTGAGTAATTCCATATCTATATTCTCAACCTCCTGCTCTACCAGCTCCTTTCCCACAAATCATTAATAATGCTCATATATCTCTTATTTTGGCAAGTAATGCGTCTCTCTATCCTGTGAACCCCTCTAGTTAATGTCATCCCCTCCCTTTCACAGCTAAGCTTCTTAAAAAAGAATATGAACTTGTTCATTTGAACTTTTCCGTTTATTTTTAATTCTACTGCGCTACTGAGTGGGTGTTTCCACTTCCACTACATTACTGAAACTGACCTCACAAAGGTCCCTAATAAACTCTTAATTGTGATATCTTATGGATTATTTTGGCAAAAGTTTTTACTGGCTCCTCCACTTAAATGTGATGTTTCTTCACATCACTATTGCTAATTTTATTCTTTATCCTCTCAACACCATGAGTAATATTAACACTCCATTTATTAACTGCTGATGACCAACAAATCTATATCTTTAATCCACTTCTGTATTCTGACCTGTAGACCCACATATTCAACTGGTTACTTGGCATCTCCACTTGGCTGTCCCATATACACTTCAAACAAAGCATGGCTAAACACTGAGCTCCTTATCTTCACTCCCAAACCTCCCCTCCTATTCCTGTGGTGGGTAGCATCACCATCCACTCATTGACTCATGACTCGCCTGAGAATCAACACATGGTACTTCATTTTCCATATCTTCCAGACTTTATCACTGACCCACTCTTGTCAATACTACTTCCTTAACAAATCCTGCATCAACCCTTCTCCACCCTCAATGTGCTCTGGCTTTATGTCTCAGCATTACCCGAATGAATCATTCCTCTTATTGTGCTTCCCCAATTCCTCCACTGCACTGCCTGCAAAGGTCTCTTTCAAAACTGTACAGCCCAGTTGCTCTCCTGCTTACAACACTTTAAAAGGCCTTCACTACCCAAAGGAAAAAGTCCATGGAATTTAGTGTGGCTTCTGATTATTTCCAAGATCTGACCCCTCCTTTATCTCCTTGTCTTCATTCTTATCTCTCACCAAACCCTACCTACATGCTCTAGCAGTAGCATATATCAGACCTGTTGTTTGATGTTTTTTTTTTCTCTTCTCAAAGTGCATTATATCAGAAATATGGCCCCATCTCTACCCATGAATAATCTCTCTATCCATCCAGATTCTGCTGGACCTTCCACACTTAAATGAGTATCCCTTGATCATCCTGGTAGAAGGGATTCTTCTTGGTTATTTTACTCCTGTTTGTACTAAGTTCTCATATAGCAACTCTAATATTTTATGGAATTCATTAATTTCATGCTTCTAACCTCACTCTACTGGTCTTGTCTTGATAACCCTACTGACATGGTTGGTGTTCAATAAATGATTGATGCTATTCAGGAATGAATACAGAAGAATAATAAATTAATTACTGCAAAAATGATTTCTCCCAAAACTCTACAAACCCCCCTAATATTCCAAATAATTGTTAAAACTCTCCATGATTTATTTTCTAATCTCATTTTAAGGTAGAGCTCACTGAAAATAATACACCTATATTATATAAACTGTCTAGCATGAAAAGAACAAAATGTCAACACAGGACAAGTCTATTAGGTCAACTATTGACAGACATAAGCCATTTCATGGACTTTGGCTACAGCTAAACTTGAGAAAACAACTCCAAGTTAAACTTTGAACTTCAGAGTTTAGGCAGAAGGAAAGCAACCGAAATAAACTGCATGTTCAGCTTAAATTCAATTGGCACTATTTCTAGATACGGCTTAAAATTCTGTTAGCTGTCTTGTTTCTTATTGCCAAAGCTAACCATAGGCAAAGCATGTGAATTGCTTCAGGTCTTCAGCACATAATGTTTTTTCAAAACATATGTAATGTTATTCATGTGGTTGAGTCAGAACTACACTTATCCAGTGGTACAGATGGAAATGATTTGTTCTGGAAACTGAGATAGTTTTATTATTTTACCATTTTTACCTACAGAAATAAGTTCACATGCTAGTACATGTGAGTCTCCGACCATAAAATACACCCAGACATATTTGGATCTGAATGCCGTCATATTACAACTCTGAAATTTACTTTGTACCTCTACATGAATTACATTTGAGTCTCTATTTTAATTTTTAAAATACATACAGTGTATACACTTATGTTAATTGCAAAAGATTCAAACAATACACACATATTTGATATAAGAAAGTTTCCCTTCCTCCTGTTCTTCAATTTTATTCCTTTCTCTAGAGGTAAGAGTT
Organism: Neophocaena asiaeorientalis asiaeorientalis; assembly: GCF_003031525.2. Classification (NCBI taxonomy): domain Eukaryota; kingdom Metazoa; phylum Chordata; class Mammalia; order Artiodactyla; family Phocoenidae; genus Neophocaena; species Neophocaena asiaeorientalis. Next base: position 1,359,307 of record NW_020172448.1, on the reverse strand, counting down.
TAGTGTACATCATTCAAGTTATTATGTTACAAAATTACATATGTGGTTTTTAACATACATATGATTAATTCTATGTATTGATCTATGTCTTGCATTTTCTCTTAATAGTGAGACTTAAAGACTTTGTTGGCAGAAGTGTAAACTGTCAAGAAAATTGTTGAAGGGTGATTTTAAAATTCAGCTTTTAACTAGCAATTCCACTTCTGCAAAACAAGGCAAAAACAGTGGTATTTCTTACAGGGTTGTTAGAAATAATGAAGTAATGGAAACAATATAAACATCTAACAATATGGGAATGTTTGAATATATTATGATATATCCATACTATATAAATGTAGTGAACTTATGTACTTATAAGTTATTTATTTATTCTTCTGGAAATATTAATTTAGCTTTATTTCTAAGCAATATTCCTCAAGAATAAGTCTAGTGAAAGAATATCAGTAATTATAAGTTCTTCAGTGTGAGAGAAAAACTCTTAAGATAATAAAAATTTCTGGTAGATTTCAGATTGAAAAAGGATAGGATTTAGTTTTTCTTAGAACTCTCACCCCCTTGGGGTGTAGTTACAAAGATCATTAGGCTTGGAAGACTAACTTTGAGAAAACTGACTTTATCTTTCTCAGCCTCAGTTTCCCAATCTCCAAATTGGAATAATAACAATGATAATTAAGTATGAAAGCACCCAGTGTAAAGACCTAGGGTAAAGAGAGCTACTCATAAAATGTGTTTAAAAACTATAATGAAAATTCTTCCTCCAATAATTCTTTGATGAACTCAACTACATTTTGATTATTTCAGTTCTTTAATACCTACCAACTTAATTTATACAATAAGTAAGGACAATTGGTTAATAGAACAATAGGTTTTTCATTAAGGATGATAATTTATTAAATAACACTGCACTTTAAGTACAGCACTTGTAAAAGAAGTCTCTTTTTTAGTGACATTGAGTTCATCTTAATTCACTATTCAGCACTAATGTATTTTTAAAAGGTAAAACAATTTACTTCAAAATGAATGTTTAATCTTAATTGGTTAAGTACAAAACTTACTGAAAAGAATAGTAGTCCTTTTCTGATTATAGCTTGCGGTATGTTTGCCATTTGTTCATATCTTGCTTTCTATTTTTATATTTATTGTCATACTATAAAATAAAATACTTGTAAGATATGGGTCTTTCTTTCCTTTTTATCACTTTACCTAACTTATCCTACTTATCCTGCTCATGGAATGTGCTAAATAAATGTGGAATGGTGGAAAACAAATATTGGTGCTATATCTACATTACTGTAACCTCTGACAGGAAATAAAATGGTAAAAGTTATAATGGTTAAGAAAGTTTCACTGATCAAATTTATGCAACCATTCAGTTCTCACACTTGTTTTCAGCCACATCTTAAGCATCTATTTTCCATGGAGGTGCTTGAAGGGCTAGATGGTGAAGAAGAGATAAAAGGGTCCTGATGGTCTGCTAATTGGCAGGTTCATATTTCTGCCTTCTCTTAAATAATACACCTAGTAATATAAATATCTGGGCCCTGTTAATCACCTACATATCTAAGCCAGTCCTTATTTACAAAAATTAAGGGCAAGGAAACGGGCCCATGAGTCAGGTTATTCAAAAGCAATTAATAAAATAAAGGCAGAAATACTAGATGTGAAATATGACAATGAAAGATAAAAAAAGCTTTTTTAAATCTTCAAAAAAGGACTTAAGAAAAAAAATGAGAAATACTTTTAGAAGTATGATATAAATATTAAAAAATATTCACCTTCTCTCAAAATATTAGAGAAGAGATAGCTAAATAATTCACTTAAAGGAGATCAAAAGAAAAGGAAGTGATTATTCTGTAATTAAAGATAAATTCACAATCATAAATAAAAGATAGTTTCAAATGTAGTATTTTCTCAAAAATATCATTTAATCTATTTCATATTCCCTCCTTTGAGAGATTTTTTTGTGAATTATTTCTCAAACTCAGATTCAATCAGTATATTCTTAAGATGGCGGTTCATATAAATCACCTCATTTAATTCTCTCAACAGCTCACTAGGGTAGGAATTATTAGCCTCATTTTACTGATGATCAATCTAGGCTCAGAGAAGTTAACAAACTTGCTTAGAGATAGCATGCCACATCTTCAGAGCTGGAATTTGAATTCCCATGTTTTCACTCTAGATTAACAGTTTTTCTTACCACATCACGGTTACTTTAAAATCCTTACATAAAAACGCTGTAAGAATGAACATGATTACTTTGCATTCATAGTTTTAGTTGGCTTTGATTAGTCAACAGAAATATTCCCGTTAGATATTTTAAAGATAGCTTTTATAAAACAGATAATGACTACCACTTAATAAACCCAGCAGTGTAAGGTTATTAGATATATCACATTCTTCCTATGTGAAAGGAAGGAGCAGGGGACTCTGAAACGAGTGCTCTATTGTCTTTTTGTTGTTGTTGGGTTGTTCTGTTTAAAAAGAAATTCTCTGTAATTAAACAGCAATCAGGCACTTAAAAGACAGCCTGATCTCAGTACTGTATTTAAGTAAAGCAGACAAAGATTGCATTTTCCATTTTGTGGTCTGGACACCTGGTGCACAAGCTCCAGCAAGAGGGTCAGCATAATTGAAACCATCCTTCATGTGCCTGTCACATAAACAAGACTCTGTGTTCTGAAAACTCTATATAACAAAAATAGACAAATTTTTTTTTTTGCATTACTGTTATGAGTGCCAACGTTTGTCCTTAGTTCAATTGATCTTGTAGCCATTTCCATAACTTTTTAAACATCATTTTTCACTTAATAAAAGTACCTTGCATTGGCAAGGCTTAATTATGTTATGCAAAAGCCACAGGGATAAATTTTAGTTCATCCAGACATTCTTAATCTGTATTAGTGGAAACATGTTACAGGCCTGATGAGAAACTCACATATCATTATCCAATCTCAACAGCTGCTTAGCTCAATCTTGCTATAATCAAATCTAAGTTACCATCCCATCATTTCTAACCTGCATGTTCTTCTGCATTTCTACCAATTTAAAGATACATTTTAAGTCGCCAGTGCTAAGGCTTTGTACTGTGACTAAATCTGTTTCACTAAACCAAACATGTTCTTCTCCTAACATAATTTAAGATTGTACTATATACATATTTACAATTCAATTTAAGTAATTACATGTGTTTGCTAAACATCTACTACATCCTCAGTGTTACTGGAACTAAGGACCTCTGGGTATTACAGAACCTGCTATGTATTCACAAGCAACCAAATCCTACCATGGAGAAAAAAATTTCATTTACTGTATATGTCCAATTTCCATACCTTGATTTGCCCAACTTACTTAAAACTGACAGTAAAATGTCAAAGTTTCAGCTCAGAAATCTACTCATTAAATAAATATAAACGATATGGGAGGCATTCATTTTTAGAGCAATATTAAATTCTTACTGCATGCAATTTAGCCCTCTGTCCAGCTGGATTTCACTTATCCAAAGTGCTGGTAAGCTAGTACTTCCACCATTTCCGTTGGAACTTTCCTCCATAACTGAACAAATTTCACTGCTAGATTGTATTTCCTGCCTTTCAGTTCATCTTCTTCCTGATGCTTATTAAGCTGCAGACAGTTACCTTAGATCTGTAGGACCTAAAATTAATTTTGCTTTGTTTTAGAAATCTAGGGGAATCAACAGTCATTTGTAAATTTCCCGTGAGTAATAAGCTTGTTCTCAAAAGCTTTTGAATTGTCAACATTATCATACACATTGAATGATGGTAATATTATTGCTTTTGACAAGCAAGGAAAAAATTATAAAATAGTAGCTAAAATGTTTAATCTTTTCTGTACACATCTGGAAACTTAAGTTTTCTCTCTTTGGAAAAGAAAAAGTAGAGGTGAATGAAAATCCTACCCTTGTAAAAGAACCAGAAGGTACGTCTTACCTCTTAAAGGAGTTATAAAAGGATAGGAAAACAAACCAAACAAACCAAACACACTCTCACACATACTCATTCATCCTAATATTTTGACTGCTTATCCACCAAATCGTTTAGGACTTTCAAGACACTTGACAAAATTTATTATTACTTTAACGTATGCTCATAACCCCTAATTGGGAAATGTTTTATTTAATCATAAATATTTTGGCTGTTCAAATCATGCCCATATGAAATTCACTCTATTTTACATATCAGATCCCTGTAACTACCCAATGTACTTCACCAAAGGATTTACCCAGTTATTACATACACAAACTTAGCCTCAGAGTTGTTTTCACTCCTAACTTTCCTTTTTTTAAATTTTTGTTGCTTTGTTTAAATAATAAGTTATGTGTCCTAAACAGTTAGTCCTTTTGTAGTACAATCCTACAAGGTGGGAGAAATGGTTTTGAGGGATACCTCCCCCCCAAAAAAATCAACAAACAAAACAATTTTTCCTTCAATTGCATATTATTTAAAAGTTGGTGGGAGTTAGAATTTAAATTTTATCAGAAAAAAAAAAACAGAATTGTGGTTTTATTTGAATTCAGCAAGCAAACCTTAAGAAGAGTACCTAATCATTACACATTTTCAGCCTAATCCTCAAATCACAGATTCATAAGATAACTTTGAAGAAATACCAAAATAAATGCCAAGAGATTTATAAAATATTAATGGATGGTTTTAAGTAGACTGGTATGATATAATAAGAATTGCAATGTGGGAAAAAATAACCCTATGGCAGCAACCAATTATAGAATACAATTTTTTTCTTTCTTTATCCTTATCACTGTCCCAGTATTTTACTTTACTAAAATGCAAAAACTGTATCATTCTCCCAGGTGGTGAAAATTGAGACTGGTAGCCTGGGTACCAAGACTCCTTTACAGAGCTTTTGAGTGATCAAAAAGACACAACATAGGACATGGGGATTAAGTCAGTAGAGCTAGGTCATAGTATAAAAATACTGGAAAGACCTCAAGAGTATTTCATACTTCTCTCTATGTATGCTGAAATATTATAATTTGGTCCTCAGAGTAAATCTATGCAGTGGATAGAGTGGTCATCATGGATAAAAACTAAGAACTCAAACAAGTTTTGTGGTCAACAAGAGAGTAACCTAAGCTAAACCCATATTTTCTGATAACTAATCAGTCCTTTTCCACTCACTTTATCAAAAGGATACCGTCAATGAACAGGAATGAACAACTGTTATCTCAGTCACTTTTAGGATGTCCTGTTCCTCTCTCTTCAATATTTTGAAAATTTATCCATTATTAAATGGAAAGCTACACATTAGATCAAAGCATTTTAAGAACACATAAATGCTATCAATTACTGTAACTAAACCCATTTGAAAACTGTATTATGAGATGAAATTTTTTATAATAATACATTTTCATTTGAACTCTGCTAGTCTATTGTATTTCCAATTGGCAGTCTCAACTTATTTTCAACATAGCATATAATTTGCTTAATGGAAGTAAGATTATTTCTCTGAAAGTTGGAATAAAGTAAATTTTCGATCTAAAAGTTACATATTAATTATTATTATTATTTTTTTAAGTACAGGTTTTTTTTGTTATTTTTAAAATTTTTGGCTGCATTGGGTATTTGTTGCTGTGCACGGGCTTTCTCCAATTGTGGTCAGTGGGGGCTACTCTTCCTTGCAGTGTGCGGGCTTCTCGTTGCAGTGGCTTCTCTTGTTGTGGAGCACAGGCTCTAGGTATGCAGGTTCAGTAGTTGTGGCGCACGGGCACAGTTGCTCCACAGCATGTGGGATCTTCCTGAACCAGGGCTCGAACCCGTGTCCCCTGCACTGGCAGGTGGATTCTCAACCACTGCGCCACCAGGGAAGTCCCTACATATTAATTATAACACCATGGTTGTCATCTAAACTTTGTTACCTCTTCTCTGCAGGAACTGATGAGGATCTTCTGTTTTGACTTTAACAAGGGTTAGACTGTCTTCTTGGAGGGGTTAAGATTTTCAGTAGCTAATAGAAAAATTTTCTTAGGGCAGAGCACCTGGAGACCAGGCTTCAAATATTCTCCATTAACACTTCTTGATGTTTTACATCTGGTAAATTGTTGCTAGCAGGTCCAACGGGAGTTGAAGAGGCTACTTTACTCCTTAAACATTTAAATACTTCCCTTGCATTGTAAAGATGGGGAGAAGTGGCCCTCAAAGCCCTCACTCCCAGAGAGCATTTTAAGTAAGGAATATTCTTTAATGTACAGAGGAGACTTCATGTGCCACTTGAGAAGTGCTCTGGTATTACCCTCTTCTTCACTGAAGTATAACAGAATTAAAAGGACTGATGAAGACTTCAAACTCTCTAAAGTTATTTACCTTTCTGCATAATTTCAAAACTATCTATATCCTGAGAGTAAGTCTAGAAGAGAATGTGGAGTGAGGATTTTGGTCACGGGAAGTTACTTAGAGATAAAAGGCATACACTTGCCTACTTAGGACTCAAAGGATGGGAGGTGACCTATTCTGTATTATTTCTTGTTCAGAAATTGTTTTTCAAAATATGGTAGTTTGTGGCTACAATAGACGTTAGATATCTCTGTTGCACTTCTCTCAAGTTCAAGGCCCCAGAGATGTCATTGCTCAAAGTTCTTGCCTTGGCAGATTTTAACACTCCCTTAGCTAATGAGATCAACTATACGTGCTCTTTGAACTCATCAAATAATTCCCAAGGATTAACCATCAAGAACACTCTGTCGGTGAAATGCAAAAATCTCTGGATTTACTCACCAACACAAACAATCTCAAAGTCTTTTCAAATCTACTTTTTCAAATGTTTTGCATTAACTGTTCTCTCATTTCCATTCCCACTGCCTTAGTTCAAATAGCTCCCCGCCACTCCCATCCCTAATTTCTTTCCATTCTAATGTGTGCTGAACACTGCTTTCTTTCCTAAGCATATGCTGCAGATTTTGCAATGGCTCCTGAGCTATAAACAGAGTGTTTAAGGTCTGTTATGTTGTGGTCCCCAAATATCTTTCAGACATCTTTATTTCTGTACCTATCGTAGACTGTCATCTCTAGCCATTTGATACAGCCTGTTCGCATGTCACTTTTCATGCCGTACCCTCCACCTCTACGTGGTGGTGAGCCCCTATTTATGCTTCAAACTCTGCTCAAATCTCGCCTTTTCTCGGAAGTTTTTCCTTTGTAAGAGGTTCTTTATCCCTCTATTATAGAACCCAATACATCTGGCCTTGCATTAGCATTTATTTACGTATAGTTCTGTCTTAGAATTTGAAGTCAGAAGGTATGTCTTGCTTATTGAGAGATACTCTCCACAGTCTGACTCAGAGATCCGTACACACAATAGAAGTGTGTGTTATTTGAATAAGCGGTTGAGGTTTTTTCTTTTGGGAGAACAGACAGACCACATTTCCCAGATTCACCTGCACAAGGTATGGATGGCCATGTGGCTGAGCTCTGAAGAGAGCAGAGTGTGGGTAGGATTGATGTTCCATGTCAGAACTGTAAACTCCTTTCATGTGTGAACTCGTAATTTGAGGCTGTGGGAGTCGATGTTGGTGGAGCTGCAAGAGGAATGAACCTGAGTAGAAAGCTGCCCAAGGAGTACTGCCCTGGACTATGCTCTGAGTAAGTCCTAAACTTCTAAAATGCTGGGATTTTATCTATTATGTCAGCAAATGTGGCCTTCCTAGCATAGGCCTGCAGACTAATCACCCAGTTATTACTGTGAAAAATAATAAATATTGCCATAATGATCTTATTTTTGGATAGATTTGCTGGAATGACCCTACTTCAAGTGGAATGGCCATCTTTTCTTTTCTCCAGTGCTGAACCCATCCCCAAGCTTTTGCTTGGATCTAACTAACAGTTTCTACATTTGGACACACTTACTCTTCTGGGAGTTGCGATATCTGTATGGAATTGGTCTACAGACACTCCTGCTAGCACTGAATCCATTCAGCTAGACTTTTAAATCCACAGCCATATGTCTCAGTCCTTCCCATCACTCAAGGCCTAGCAGGTGCTTTGCTCTTACATAATATTTATTATCAAGTCTTTCAGACTGTTTTTGCCTTGCTATGTATTTCTATGACATTCATTTGGTAACACTTTATATTCTAAATGAGTCTTTATATTCTGACTTTTCTAAAAAATGTCAAAGAAATTCTGTTACTTAACTCTCCCTAATTCCACTCAACTACTGGTGAGCAGGAATTATGTCAGATATTCCTCTGTGGATCCCAAAGTACCTGCCAGAGTGACTGGAAAGGGATTGGGAATGTAACTAGTCCATTCCTAGTTTGCTGACAGGGAACACGTAGCACTCCTCCCAGTAAAACAAGTTAAAGCATTTAGGCTAATACCTCAAAAAGTTAATCTATATCAGTAGTCATTATTTGAAAACAATTAAAAAGAAATGGGATATAATAGCATTATAAACAATAGTCACACTTTCTGCAAAGTGAAGTGAACTAAAAAATGCAAGAACTTTTTAAAAGAGGCAACTGTGTCTTAGTTACCTTTGCATCCCTGTGTCTAGCAAGTGAGTGAAAGATTTGATGCTCCAAAATGTATGATAAATGCAAAATTTTCCCTATTTAAAAAATTGAATCCCTTGGCTCTAAAAGCATTAAAGAAAGTCAATCCCCCAAATTTTCCTAAAGATTAATATTATTTTAAAGTTACATGATTCATGAATAATCTTTAAAAAAAAATTCCAAGGAGTACACCTTCTGGTTCCTCATTTTTAGTGGTGTGTGCTGGAATTTCCAAATCACAGAATTCATTTTGACTTGATCTAATTCAAAGTACTTCAGTAACTTAGGCAGATAAAATATGAAATACAACATTCCATAACATGTGTCTATCAATCTATTTGTGTATGTTTGTACATGTGTATCAAGCATCAATGTTGCTTTTCTAAATTTCTGTCTCTAGTCATTTTTTTTTTAACATCTTTATTGGAGTATAATTGCTTTACAAGGTTGTGTTAGTTTCTGCTGTATAACAAAGTGAGTCAGCTATACATATACATATATCCCCATATCCCCTCCCTCTTGCATCTCCTCCCCACCCTCCCTATCCCACCCCTCTAGGTGGTCACAAAGCACCGAGCTGATCTCCCTAACTAGTCATTTCTAATCACCCAATAGATGATTAAATTGATTTGCTAAATGTATAACAGTGATTAAAAGGTTAATAACATTTAGCAAGCATTGATCATCTTTTCTACTATCCACAGGAGAAAAGAATTCTAAATGTTGATTAAAGTGTCCTAAACCTAGATGATTTGAGCCATACTCCTGTGACATTTTCCCCTATGTAATTTCTAGTGCATAAACAGTACAAATGAATATTGATTGTAAAAATCTTGCTACATTGTGGTGATATCCTGCCTTCAAGAACATATGAAATCTAATCTTACTAATTTGCATCTGACTGACAAGAAAATATTGAGAAGGTGAGAACAATAAGGAAGCCAATTATCAGTGTATATAAGACATCAGAATTTAACATAGAAAATACTGATGTCAAAGAATACTGTATTTAGTTATGAGGTTTAAGTGTTTACCTCTTCTTTGTTGAGGGAGGTATTTTACAGAAATTGGTGTGAAATTTCTGCTGAAGGGTGGTGGACTGTGTCAGCAATGGGGAACAGTGTAGGAAAAACTCACAGCATCAAGAAACGGCAATACAATCAGAGTAATGAAAGATTGTGCAGAGATCTGAAGGCAAAAAGGCATTTCACATCAAAGTAACAAATTGTGAGGTGTGAATGCAGAAATCAGCTATATCTTCCAGAAGGAAAGGTAAGAGAAGCCAGACAAAATAAGTTAATGCAATTGAAAGGCCAGAAGAAAATCATAAAGACTCTAGTGCCCTTTTAGAGGAAAAACAAACTAAAAAAAAATATCCCATAGAAAAATAAATACTAGGAAGATGGGCCTGCTTGGAGACAAGTAAACAACAGTACCTCAAAAAGGCTAAATTAGACATATCTTGGATTAATCTGAGAACCAGAAAATTAACAGAAACTATGAATAGTTTTATAAAAAGAAACTAAAAGCCTTGAAAGAACAGAAAATGTCATAATATCAAGGTATTACTTTCAAAATGCAAAAAATCCTGATAACTCTGGCCATGATTTCTCTATACTGATGTCATTTCTGATAAAAAGATGTGGTTTAGGTGGGCATAGGCAAATATCCAGACATAAAGGACAAAACATGGAAAAAAATAGAATCAACTTATCAAGAAAAATATACTTGCCAAGAAGGGCTGACAGCTCTATGATTTAATTCACGGGTTAAGTCAGTGGATTAATGGAATATGAAAGATGACATACATGATACTAAACATTTAGTAAATTAATAAATAGCTTATAAACGACATGTTTTTTTTTCCCCAAAAAATTTCCATTTCCTTAGTTATTCCATGAAGTATAAACAGTATTTCTACTGGGGACCAGCAGATGTTAAAGAAAAAACAAATGACATAATTCAATAGGTGTTCACTTAAGGTTTTAATTTCTTAATAATTTTATGACTTGTCTTCCTAATTTCATAACTGTGACAGCGAATTTACAACCCTACATAACAATCCAACACAAAAAAAACAAGGAAGTCAACTAAATTAAAAATTCGGAATTTTGAATAGGAAGTTAATAAAAAAGAAACTTGTCCTGAAAAATATAATCTGAAACACATTTCTCAGTCACTTTACAAACTCAGGCATAATCTAGAACTGGGCATGTGGTTCCTTAGTTATTCTCTCCTGAAGGAAACCATTCCTCTTGCCATGTGGAATAGACGTTATGCTTCATCACTTAAACCACTCTCATTTTCACCCTCTCCTACCTAGGGTTGGTGGACCTGTCCACTACCCACACCCTGAAAAACCCTGGCACAGATTCAATCCCATGACACAATTCTTCTCTCTTAGATTTGGGCTTCTCATATTTGCTGGAGGTTTCCCACAATAACCCCATACTTTCATAATTGTTATCAAGAACCTGATACAACCCACAAAGCTCTCACTCTCAGTAGCTTTCCTGATTCTTACTTGGGAAAAATGAGGTCATCCTATACGAACTATTTACACCCATGCCCATCATGCATCACACCCTCCTTCCAGCACTAGGACATGCAATAACCTCATCTCTATATGCATTTTCTAGTTAGGCTATAATCATGGTCAATTTTCTCCCCCGAATCCTTAAAAAGATAACTCTCCTTTAACTCTGAATCTCTGAATTAGCAACTTTGCTCATCCAATGTCTTTTTTTTTTTTTTAACATCTTTACTGGAGTATAACTGCTTTATAATGGTGTGTTAGTTTCTGTTTTATAACAAAGTGAATCAGTTATACATAAACATATGTCCCCATCCTCATCCTATTTCAACCAATATTCTAGGCTGTCAACTCAACTGCAAATTCTTCCCCAAAGAGGGAGATCTCAATATTTTGTCTTTCAAAGGACGCTTTTCAGTTTTTAACATAATAGATTTTCCCTTGCTAGTCTAGCTAAAAATAGCACTTCTATCCTCTCACTTTTTCTTCTTAGTACTTATTACTTTCTAATATTATGTCACATATTTATTTGTTAATTTGTTTAGCACCTATCTCTCCTTTCTAGAATATAAGCTATTTGGTAGTGGATTTTTTTTAAATGTCTGTACACTTACCACATAGAATAATGACCAAATAGAGGAACTGCTCAATAAACATATTAAATGGATAATCTAATCTAATCTAATTGCTAAGTATTGTTTTAACTTAAAAAGTTGGTGTGGCAACTGCTGGTTATTCTCCCAAAATTCACTCTGCCCCTTTTCCTAATCTCATGGCCTCCCAGTGGAAACTAGATTTCCCAGTTTTCTCACATCCATTTGTGGCTGTGTGACTAAATTTAGATGAGCAGAACAGAAATATCATATATAATTCCTAGGCTGTCTTCAACTTAAAGACAGGCTGCTGTCCCTGAACTTTGATTCTTTACCTCTTCCTGAGTGAGCTCAGGAATGCCTGCAACCCAACCAAGGCAACAGGCAGAAGGAACCTGGGTTCCTGAATGGCCTGGAGGAGCAGAACAGCACCATTGCCTACATAGGCTGGCTTATAGTATGAAAGAAATAAACTTCAATTTTATTCAAAGGACTTAATTTTGGAATCATTTTCTTATAGCTACTAAGCCTTTAACAAACTTGACTTCTATGATTGCCTCTGCTATTGCTCTGACCACTCTTCTTTTTCCCTTTGAACTCCTCCTCTTCTGCTGTCTGTTCCTTAAATACTGATTTTCTCAAGGGTTCTTTTCTGGCCAACTAAAGTTTGTTTTTGTTTTTACTCCAGTTTTATTGAGATATAATTGACATATAACATTTTATAAATTTAAGATGTACAATATAATGATGTGATTTATGTATGTATACACTGTGAAATGATTACCACAATAAGCTTACCTAGCATTCATCACCTCACCTCACATAGTTAACAATTTTTTTTCCTGTAATGAGAACCTTTAAGGTCTACTCTCTTAACAACTTTCAAATATACACTGTTGTTAACTGTGGTTCCTATGCTATACATTACATCCCCAGGACTTACTTGTTTTGTAAGTGGAAGATAACCACCTTCACCCATTTGTCCCACTCCCTTCCCCCTACCTCTGACAACCACCAATGTGTTCTCTGTTTCTATGAGTTTGGTTGTTTTAGATTCCACATGTAAGTGAGATCATACGGTATTTGTTTTTCCCTATTTGACATTTCATTTAGTATAATACTCTCAGGGTTCATCCATATTGTTGCAAGTGGCAGGATTTCTAACTATTTTATGACTGAATAATCAACTAGGTTCTTAATTTAACCTAGTGATTCTTAAATTTTTTAGTCAATGACAAGTTTGATAATTTAATGAAGTTTACACACACACACACACACACATATATATATATATACACAGACAGAATATAAACATTGGCCATTTACAGATAACCTGAAACCTGTTTTGAACCCTCTAAGTAACAATAGTAGCCATATGAAGGAATTTCTTGAGAAATATACCAATTGTCATGGTTTTAACTACCACTCATCTCTCATGATATTTTTCTATCTAAAGTAATATCTGACTTTTGACAGCCTTATTAAATCCTTTAAATGGGTCTCTAGTGTCCTTAGGATAGAATCCAAACTAGGCTGTTCAAAACTGAGCCAGTACTTATCTCTAAAGTTTCTTCTCAACCACTCACCACCCCTAGAACTCTATTCCATCCAATTTGAACTTGCAGTTCCTCAAACTAACCACATTCTCAATTTCATAATATTGCACACCTTTCCTTTGCCTAGAGCCTTCTCCATGCTTACTTGGCTATCTTTACTTCTCAAACATCCTTCAGCCTGAAACCCAGGTGCCCTGTCAATGAATATACTATATCTCCCAGAATGCCCTTTTATACTGTATCCACTCTTTCCTCATTGTTATTTAGTTCTCAGCTTCTACCTCCCATGAACTTAAGGATTATCTGCTTTGTTCACTTTTACATCCCCACTAATACTTGTCACAGTTGATATATAGTAGACCCTTAAAACACATGTTCTTTAATTACAAATTTGCAAACTTTCCACAGCTATAGAAAACTTGATATATAAGATGCTGGGTAAAACGTAGGAATAAATTGTATCTCCTGATGCATGATTCTCCACTGTTTTGAAAAATATTAATTTTTCAATGGGAAAATAAATATCTTCTCTCTAAATTCCCGTAACACTTTATAACTCTCTTAAAGTCACCTGTGAGACCAAGTTTTCAATGGATAGACTGTGTGTTGTGTTCATGTTTTCATCTCTCATAGTTTGCATCACAGTTTCTTGCATATCCTGAAATAACTCCACAGTATATTACATGACCAAAGCATGGTTTAAAGTACTGTGTATAATGAGATGGGACAAAAATCTATGTTTTTTATTTGCTTTACATTCAAAAAGACACTCTGCAAAGGTACCTATGGTGGGGAGGAGTAAAGCAGATGGGATACAATAAACAAATAATGCCAGAAAGTCTACAAGAAAAAGACAAACAGCCTAACAAAGAATTGGCAAAGGTATAACAAGCAATTAACCGAAGAGGGCATTTGAATTGTCAATAAATAAAGTTGCATTCACATTAAAAAATGAGTAGCGTATTGTAGTCTGTTTATAGCCAAGGTCTCCATTGCTCACCTACTTTCAGAAATTCATTGGAAATCTTTCTGAGCTCATTAGGAATAAAAATAAATCAAACTGAAGAAGTTTAACATACCATTTTACTCAACAGATATCCAAAATTAAAACACTGGGCAATATTAAAGGTTGAAAAAAATGTGGTTAAAGGGTACTCTAATAACTGCTGAAGGAAGCAGAAATTTGTATAGCAACTTCAGAGAGTAATTTTACTATTTAGGAGAGTAATCTGCAGAGTCCTAAAATTGAGACCACATATCTCTCACAGCCCAGTAATTTCACTTTTGGATACAGACCCTAAGAAAAATCCACATGCTCACAAGGGGATATATACAAATGATGTTATGTGCAGTGCTGTTTGAAATAGCAAACATTTGGATTTGCTATTTGCAACACATTTGCCTCTAAGTGTACAGCGCAGAAGCTCTTGCTGTACTACTCATATATCTTTGGCATTCATATTGACATTACACATTGAAGGAATTTTACTGCAAGTACCTGAAACTCTCTGCCTGAGGGTGTTCTCTAGCCAAGAACATACTTGAACTGTTAGGAGGTGTGCTGGAGTTCTAGAGTTAATGGTCTCAGGAGTAACCCTCAACCAATGCCAGATGAGAATTTTGGAGACAGACCCAAGCTTCCTCGTCCTTGAGTTATACAACTCTGAAGTGGCTCACAATCTCAGTCAGATGGTAGGAAATGTGTTGGTGTTATCAGAGAAATAATCAGAAATAGAAATGCTTAGAAATAGAATCAATATTTTATAAAGCTTAAATGTGTGGGAGAGAGAAGTATAAGGAAGGCAGGTTTTCACATCCTGATTCTGTTTTGGGCAACCAGGTGTATGACAGACTGAGATCAAAAAGGGTTCTGGCAGGGAGATGATGATTCAGATTTGTACATGTTTTGAATATGAAGTGCCTGTGGCTAATTGGATATACTGATTTACAGTTTAGGAGAGAGAAATGGGCTAGAGATTGGCTAGTAATGGTATCTGAGTCATAGTGATGGATGAGAACAAAGAAGAGAGGATAGTAAAAGAAAAGCCAGCTCAGGAAGGAGCACTGAAGCTCATGAATATTTAAGAAATGAGCAGAAGGTGTTCCTACAAATGGAAATGAAAGAGAGAACTAACATGATAGAGAAAAAACAGTGGTAAGAAAGGAAAATAAAATGCTTATTTCATAAATGTTCTACTTGAGGACATACTGGCAATAGCTTCTTAGAAACATGTCTTTATTTTCTTTGTTTTCAAAATCTAAGACTACTTCCAAGAAGTGGCTCACTTGTCTTTATTCTCATTTTTCTTCATCTTTTAAAACCTTTTGATTTTCAGAAACTCATTTCCCACCCAGCTAAACATACCCTTTGACAATATAGTCAATTTGAACCCTAATCCATCAAAACAGATGTTTTGAAAAGATACTAATATTACGAATCGGCTACAAAGCTACAAAACAAGACTTTGAAACCCTTACAAAAGACCCCCCCTTCCTTCTTTTTTTCACTATTATAGAAACCCATCCTTGGGTGAAACTGTAATATATATATAACTGTTTTATATATATATACATAATATGTATAATTTGTATACTGTATACATATATATATAACATGTATTATATATAACTGTTAATAAAGTCAAAAGAACAATCCAAAAACATGTTCCCATGCCACATACCTCACACTCTTCTACTGTCCTTAAGAATAACTCTATTTTGGATTTAGAATAACTATACCAAAAGGTCATTTTGCAAAATGCTTTGTATTTTACTGAAATTCTATGAAATATATTCACTTATACTTACTAAAGTATGTGGATATTGTAACAGAATATTTACCTATCTGTTAGACACGCTCTTGACATTCGTCTTTAGAACTTTAGCTATCAAAAATAATAACGCTGCATTCACTCAGAATACAAGAAACAAGAATTACATTTCCTTTGTCGTTAATTCACTTCATGATTTGTAGAGTCTGGTTTTATTTTGGCTTTGGTTGCTTTTTTACTCCCTAGAATTTGCATATTTAATATAGTTAAGCACAGGGCTAACTACTTTCCATACATTATCTCATTCAATGCTTAGAATGGCATTATGAGACAAGCATTGCTATAAATATTTTTGATGGGAAGAAATGGAGACTTTTAAGAAATTAAAGACTTTTCCTAAGGTAATAAATCAGTCAGAATTTGAACCCACATTTTCTGACTCCAAAGCCCATGGGTTGGGAAACTTGTCAAGATATGGTTTGAACCTCTTGCCTTTGCTTCCAACATACAACGGTAATAAATGAGATCATATAAAAGTGATATCAAAACCAAGCCAAATCCTTCTGCAAACTAGAGATAGAATAGAAATAGAAAGTGAGCTGCAACGCACCAGCTGGTGAGCTGCAATGCACCAGTTGGTTGTTGGAATAAGAGGCAAGTATTTCCTTATCTGTAAGGTAACTAGAGTGCCACACTTGCCCCACAGGGAGTGAAAATCAGTGCCATGTTTACTGATTAAAACCTGAGTGCAAGGTAACAGGAAGCTGAATAACTGACTACCTCCCTGGACCCATGGTTTACACAGAGCTGCTTAGTAGGGAGGCCAAAGGCAGCAGCCATAACCTGACAGTCAGCAACTGGAACAAACTACTATTTGACTTGGTGACTAGATACATGATATCCCCATTATCAGAGATTCTGAGCTGGGGATGGAGAGTGTGCAGGGCCTACTCTATGACAATAAGGGTGGGGTGGGTCTAACAAAGAGAGAGAGAAATTTTAAAAACATTTTTAAATCCCTCTCACTCAAGTTAAGCTTGAAAACCAAAATTCCAAGGCATGTAAAATCATATAAAAAGATTTCCAGCAAATTTTTTTTAAAAGTCAATGAAGTCATTCCAGATGACATGAAAATAATAGGTCAATTTCAGAATTTCAATATAAGCATGTTAGTAGCCTTGAAGAGACAAAGTAAGACAGAATGTCAATACAATGTACAAAAAAGTAAGTAGAGATGAAATAATAAAAGTGGTATAAGAATCAATTAGAATAACCAGGAAAAAAAAATACAGCTGAAAAAAATTCTGGAATGGGTATAGTCAAAACAAGAATTAGTAAATTGGAAGATATCTCTTGAGTAATTCACAAAAAATGTAGCACAGAAAGATAATATATTATGAATGAGAATTTAAGAAATATGTATGATATATTGTGAAGCTTCAACATATATATACTAGGATGTACCAGAAAAATAGATTAGAGCTAATGGTAAAAGAAGCCATATTTGAAAAGAAAATTTTGAAAATTTCCATAATTTAAGAAAGATGTGAGTCCTAAGATCAAAGTGTCTAGAAAAATGAACAACCACTATGCTCTCTTCCCTGTAAGGAGAATAATAAAAACCATACGGCCACTCTCTAGGAAAGCCTTTGAGGACAAATAATTTGTCAGAGATGACAGAATCTAATCCTATAAATTCTGCCCTATATTTTGATAGAATAATTCATCTTTAAAAGCAAATTGATGAATGTAATTGAAACAATAATACAGCCAATATGATATTCATCCTCAATAGAGAAGGCATAAATTCACTGCAACAGATGTCAACTGCTACCAGGGTACAGCAAAAACTCTGATATTTAGTGACCATGAGATTTAAGGAAGTAAGTCAAAGAGTGTCATAACCCTAGCATATGTCCAGGCTACTCTGTCACTCTGTCTGTGACCTCATAAGTGCAAACGTGAAAACACACACACACACACACACACTGCAATCTGGTGTAATATAGTAATGTAGGGGAAGGACAATGAATCACCAATATGTTTTATATAGAAATAAGAGAGATAACTGTATATTAATTTGTGAACATAGTTCCGTTGTTTCCTATTAACCTAATAAAAAATTTAAACATCTGTGGAAAATTAAGCCTTATATAAGAAAATATATACCTTCTTAAAATCATGTTTTTTTAAAATAATGCTATGGTTGATTGTAGTTTTTTTTTTAACATCTTTATTGGAATATAATTGCTTTACAATGGTGTGTTAGTTTCTGCTTTATAATGAAGTGAATCAGCTATACATATACATATATCCCCATACCTCTTCCCGCTTGCGTCTCCCTCCCACCCTCCCTATCCCACCCCTCTAGGTGGTCACAAAGCACTGAGCTGATCTCCCTGTGCTATGTGGCTGCTTCCCACTAGCTCTCTATTTTCATTTGGTAGTGTATATATGTCCATGCCACTCTCTCACTTCATCCCAGCTTACCCTTTTCCCTCCCTGTGTCCATTCTCTACATCTGCATCTTTATTCCTGTCCTTCCCCTATGTTCTTCAGAACCACTTTTTTTTAGATTCCATATATATGTGTTAGCATACGGTATTTGTTCTTCTCTTTCTGACTTACTTTACTCTGTATGACAGACTCTAGGTCTAGTAGTTTTTAAAAGATGTCTTCACCTCAGTAACCAATCAATAAGTAAATATGAATGGAAAAGACTGAAGATAGTAGTTTAAGATTAAGTGTGAGTAAAACTTAGCAGCAGACCTTTCTATCTTTTGTTTATCACAATTTAGGTACTTCCATTAGAGGGAACCCCATTCTTTTGTAGCCCCTCCCCAAAGCAGGGTAACTTCCTGAGTTGTTGTTAGAGTTTATAACTGAGGAGAATAATGAAGTTCTCTTTAATTTTTGGTCTCTGGATTGGTTTGAAGGGAATAAGTAAGGCGTAAACATTTTTTTACAGTCTTTAGAGCAAAGGGAGAAATTTTCAAAAGGCTTATGTCTTGGCAAAGCCTTTCAAAAATCCTCAGTCACACCTTAACTTTACTTACATATTAAAAGAAAAACTCAAACAATTTACATCTCCTGTTTTGACCATTCATATCGAGATCATAACAAAAGACCTTATTAAAAACACTGGGTGATTCTGATGAGAACATAATTTTAGAAACCTCAAAATGTTCATGCAAATAAACATTTAAACCTTTTCTCTTAAAAAAAAGGTTTTCACCTTCCTGCAGCACTAATAAACAGCTAGGAGCTGTGTATGCAGGCAAAAGAAAGAATGAATGTAACAGGTGACAAACATAATGAACTTGTTCTCTTAGAAAGGGATTTGTCAGTCGCATTTTGTAATTGTTGAAAGAAGTTTGTATCAAATCATAAGAAGAGCTCAAAAATAATTATCCTTCTTATATACAGTATAAAAGTCAAGACTATTACTTAGTTCTGCAACAGTTAAGTTTTCCATAAATCTTTAGAAGAGAAGAGCTAAGTAGTACTTCAAAATTGTCCCATAAGTGAAAACATATTCTTTTTTTCTTAAAAGCTTTCCTCCTTTTATTGTAAAGTTTTACAGCTTCACAATTACTCCAATATATTTTTTCCATTTATTAATTTACTTTAGCAAACAGAAGCTATACGTCTCAAAATATAAGGAGCTTACTTTAGTAAATTTCATTTTTAAAATTATTATTCAAAATTTGTATTACAGAGGTGCTCTTTAAAAAGTTTAAGTGAGCATGAAACACAGTAACAATGCAGACCTCTGTATTCTATCAAATCAGCAGTATGGAAGACATATTTTTCACCTTTCATTTGGTAACATCTAATGCAGTCACCTTGTTAATAAAGCTGCTTTCTAAACAAAGTCAACAATAGCAATAATATTTTGGCACTTATTAAATTCACAATACTGAATTTGCAGTTTTTGCAGAAGAATCTCTTCTATAACATTCTAGGAATACTCCTTGTAGGCTCTGATATTTTTTTAAGAAGAAGCATATTTAAAACAGGATTTTAAGTATGGCTAAACTAGGAATTAAGCACAATTTATTCTCTGAGGTATTTTTTTTTTCCCAGAAAAAGCAAGCTTACTAACTTCCAAGATATTTGCACTGAAATAAAAACTACTCGGTATTGTTTCAAGCTATTTAAAGTTAAAAAACATAAAACAAAAAACTGTGTGCAAAGTTTCTGCAGTGAAATGTGAGCAAACACGCCAAAAAGAAACAAAAGAAGTTTGCATGCTGCTTCTCAAAAGAAGCTTAAGCAATCCTTTGCCAGGAATAACACACATAAACTATAAGAAGGCAACTTCTGGAATCAAAACACACTTACTTTTTAATATGTAAAGATGCACTTTTTCCCCTATTTTAGGTTAAAAATAGAGGACACCCCAGTGAGTCTTGGTGGCAGTCAGATAACACACAGGCCCTGACCCTTTAACTCGCTGGAATTCTCACACAAAGCTCTTTTCATAGAGACTGTGCTATATATTCCCGAGATAAGGCGGCAAAACATGAAGTCGTGGAGAAGTGACACAAAGTTGGACTAAATGAAATGTTTACATATATTCTGTCACACTGTTGTTCCTTTATTATCTATTCCACACATGATTTGCCTAAAACAATGTTTATTCAGGTTGAAGAGAAGCATGATTTAAACAAAAGGACAACTTTAAGAAAAAGGACACGCAAGACAATACAAATATTGTATTTCTGTTAGCATTGCCAAGTTTAATGTGAGATCAAGCAGAAACAAAACCAAATCGCCTAAGAACTTTTAAGAAATGCTCTTACTATAACTTCCCTCAAAGCACAAAAGATTTCTTTACTTGTTTTACAACATAGAAAGTATACTTTAAATAATATCTTAAATCTGCACTCACCATGAGAAAGCAACGGTTGCGTAGCGTAACAGTGTGCTATTTTCTGCCCCTGTTCCATTTCAGTTTTGCCTATAGTTGTCCAACACCCAATAGCCCAGAGCTGCCACCCAGAGGCCCCTTCCACGAGCTGGCTTATTTGCCTGTCAGTCTGAGTCCCGGCTTCTGTTTTATGCGGCTGTGCACTTTGCTGAAGTTCTAATATAATTTCCATACGCTTCCCACAGCCTGAAGTAGGTAATTTGTTCTTTCAGTTCAATAAATACGCAAATCACTTTTTGGGTAACTCTGAGATCAGGCTTTAAGTTGTTCACCTTCAAGTGAAAGAGTTCTTGGTAAGAAGTGGGTGGAGAGAAGTAAGCTCACTACAGGGGAACTCAGAGTGTAATCAGAACGCAGAGAAACTTCCTCTCTTTTTTCCTTCCTTGCTAGGCTGAGCTGCTAGTGACTCTTTCACAGAACTTAGGAATGTAAAGGGAGGACGCAAAGAGGCCCCTCCAGACAAGCCTTTCTCAATCAATTAGCTTGCAGCCATTACTTGTGACCTTAGGTCACACAGCATAAGTGTGTGGGGTGTGCCTTCAGGGGTCCCAAGGCTACTTATTACAGCTAAGATAACCAAAATCAAGCAGACACTAGTATCTAGAAATATTTTTAAAGGAAAACATGCTAAAGATGTGAAATAGACCAAAGGTAAATTCCAAATTTCTTTTTGCAGGAGCAACTAGTAATTCAGTCAAAGATCTTTTATTTTTTTTCTATTAAGAAATTCAAAACAATATATTTTTTCCATGTTGGATCAAACAGGACTTAGAACAAAGCAGCAAAGCATTTCTTTTATATTAAATTTCAAGCTGGGAATATAGAAATGACAAAATAAGGCATCACATAGTCACAGATATCACTTAATCACTTTGGTTCCTAGGTTTTATTTTAGTTTCTTTTTTTTAAAGATACTGACATTATATCTAACTGCAAAGTTATACTACTATAAACAAAGTTCTCTAAGCTTAGGGAAATTGAAATCTTACCACTTCGGGAGATAGGAATAGTTATTTAAAACTCTTTCAAGATTACATATTATCTTAATGTCATGATTTCTCTTATTCTCATAACTACTTTCACTAGGATTTTGTTTTGTTCTCTAGTTAAGACAAAATGCTTCCTGTCTTTAAAATATATATAGAATGAGAGTCAAAATAACAGAAAAGAAGTGAGACACTAAAGAGAAAAGCAATCTTTTAAAACTACAGGTTTGTTTAAACTTCATACACTGTTTGCATATTCCT
Organism: Neophocaena asiaeorientalis asiaeorientalis; assembly: GCF_003031525.2. Taxonomy (NCBI): domain Eukaryota; kingdom Metazoa; phylum Chordata; class Mammalia; order Artiodactyla; family Phocoenidae; genus Neophocaena; species Neophocaena asiaeorientalis. Next base: position 1,337,150 of record NW_020172448.1, on the reverse strand, counting down.
CAAAGAAAACACTTTAAAAATAATAGCCACCATCATTATCAGTAAGTTAGTGACACAAAAATATCAGGGAATTTTATCTCAAATCAAATTCATCCTTTTGAATAGTACAATCCAATTAAAGAGCATATATTTTATAGTAATTATAGACAGTCAGCCCCCCTCCAATAGCCATGATTCAAAGATGGATTCGCCACACCACTTTTTCTCACCCTATTTACTTGGTGATGCCACAAAGCATCATCTGGTGCAGCCCTATATAGGAATGGCAATACTGCATATAGATGCTAAACTTAGCATTTCCATCCCATTAACCTTCAGTTGACCAATGGAATTATCTTCAAATTGGACATTGTCTGACTTAAATAAGACAAACAAACCAAAGATGCAAGAATGAATAAAGCAGGTGAGAGAAACAGGATCAGATAATAGTATCTAGTGGGCAGGATCAGTTTTGAAAATTGTAGTAATAAAGAACGTAGTAATTAGAATGTTAAAATCAGTTCTGGGTGGGGATTAAGGCAGAAACGGGTTTCCACTTTTTCCAATACACAATAAGAGTCATTGATAGGTTTGGGTTGACATTGCCTCTAATTAAGTTGAAAAAGTAAAATAAGTTAATACAAATATCAAATCATTATATGTTGTATACCTAAAACTAATATAATGTTATATGTCAACTATATCTCAAAAAAAATCAAACCTTGCACAAAACTCTTCTCCCATGTAGTAACAAAAATAAAATTAAATAAAAAGTTAGATGGTGGGCTTCCCTGGTGGCGCAGTGGTTGGGAGTCCGCCTGCCAATGCAGGGGACGCGGGTTCGTGCCCTGGTCCGGGAGGATCCCACGTGCCGCGGAGCGACTGGGCCCGTGAGCCACGGCCGCTGGGCCTGCGCGTCCGGAGCCTGTGCTCCGCAACGGGAGAGGCCACAACAGTGAGAGTCCCACGTACCGCAAAAACAAAAACAAACAAACAAACAAAAAGTTAGATGGTAATAATAGTAATAACAACAATAATAATGTCTTGGCACCTTTTAGTGATTCAGTTGCAGCTTTTTTATATACTGAAAACAAGCATTATTCTAGAGCATTTTGGGCTATGTGGGCAATAGAGATGCAGAAAATCAAGAATTCTAATTACTAAAGGCAAAAAAAGAATTATAATTACTGCTTGAAAGATACCTAGTCTTCAAAACTCCTATGATTCAATGCCACCCTGTAATTCTATATTCTACTTTCATATGTTATAGAACAAGTTTTGCTTTCTTTTTCCCTTATTAAAAACCTAACCACTAGCTCCTAACAGTCAACGAGGTCAACAGCCTTAAACAGCAGAAGTCTGCAGTCATCACCTCAAGGACCTGGTGTCGTTTGCAACAGAGTTTCTGCAGGCACAAAACAAAAGAGTTTCTAATAAATGCAGAAGGGTCACTAGTAACCTATATAAAACATAAAACATACACCAGCATTTGAAAGCTTTGGTGATTTCATAGTCTAGAATGTCTTCTTTTATGGCCAGTTGACTAAGACAACCACAGACGTTTCTGAATTACACACAGGTTAGGAAAAGAATCCCCTTTGTGAAAGTGTGGTCTCTTACATTAAAAAAGTTACTACCAGGATACTATTGAAAATAGTTTGTCAACTTGACCCTACTCAGTTGCATCTTCATTTTATGGAGAAAAAGTCTACTACTCTGTATGCAATGGCAATTTAATCAAACACTGCAGATAATTTTTGCCAAATTCAACTAATTTGTAAAAGATTTTAATAGCTTAGATAACTTTAACACGAAAACTTTACCATTTGTATTTAGAGATACTAAGTTAGAATACATAATAAAAATGAAAATAGTTTTAAATTATCTTTCAATTAATTAAAAAACATTCAAAAATGATAGGATATAATATTTCTATATAAAGTTATGAGGACAATTTCTAAGCATTATATAACAAGAACAAAATATTAGTCGCTAATTACGTGGTGTTGAAATTTCCCACAGTAATTCTATTCTATATCTATGCATTTTTCCCTGCAATGCTTTGGAAGGTAGTCACTTTTGGAGAGAGGAAGAGATGAACTAAAATAAAAGCCTTGAAAAACTATCAAACTACCAGTTTTCCAAGATAACTGATTAGCAGTCTGCCAGCATAAGGTGGTTTTAGCCAATTTTCTATTAAAACACCTACACAGAAAAATACCTCTTACAACAGTCCTAAAAACTAAGATTAATAGAGGGAATTTCTTTACCATTATTCTAAAGCTAATGATATTGGACTAAGAAAAAAACAACAGGTGTCAGGACTAGACAGACTAGTCCTATTCATTGGAAAGTCAAGAAAGTATTTCAACATTTCCTAATTGATTGTATTCAGATTCATGGACTCTTTCTAACAAAATCCTGGATTACCATGATTTTACTGGGTATCAAAAGAAAGTGCTACTTCTTGAGACAAATAGAGTAGCATCCTCACAGCACCATCTTTTCCTATTTTGGCATTAGTATTTGAAAACTGGAAGGGAGAGAGAAGACTGGCATTTGACACCTTACTCTTTCCAAAATTTGGTTAAAGCAATGTAGATGGTAGCAGAGGTAGGAGGATAGTGGAGAAAGGCCCATGTTAAGAACTGTGGCTTTTCCTGCTTGTGAAACAACAAGGTTTGAGACATAGGAGAACACCTTTACTTTTAAGAGAGCAATGTTAGACTTCATGTATGCTTCTTGGTCACTAGCTGGGAGATCTGCACAGCAACCTGTCACCAAGCTGAGGTGACAAGAAGGGGATTGAACCAGCAAGAAGTGGATGGTAAGAAAACAACAGGTGTCATCTGGTTGTAAACATGACATTGGATAGATCTAGGCTAATTTAGTGTTGAGCAAATAGAAAACAAACATAAAGTGGAGGCCTATATAAAAATATGATAGAGAAAATGGGAAAAGAACATTATCAAAAGGAGAGCAATGACTGAATACATCATTTTTTAAAACAGACATTTTAAATAAAATTATTGAAGACATGACCCCTATAAGGAAGAAATGGTCTAAAATAAAGACAAAGAAAATACAATGGAAATATAAATTCTTAAAAAGAAAAGAGGGCATAATGGATAAAGAAAAAAATGAAGTGAGAATAAGAAATGATGCTCCAAAAAATCATAGGAGTGATAAGGATGACAAACTTTAAAAAGTAGGGAGAAAAGTTTGAAGTCTATAGCAACAGTGTAGGTGAGCTCTCTGGAAGAAATCCTGAAATATTTGACTCCACACATCTTATCTAAGATGTCATAAAACATAAGGAAAAATTGAAAGCATGCTATGGAAGAGACAAAAGGTCTATAAAAATATGAAAAATTACAACACAATGCATGTAGGCTCTTACACATTATTTTAAAGGAACCAAAACCTTAATGAAAAATATAATGAAGAGCAACAGATAATTCAAAGAAGAAATAAAAGAAATAAAAACTAAAGCAGGGCTTCCCTGGTGGCGCAGTGGTTGAGAGTCTGCCTGCCAATGCAGGGGACACGGGTTTGTGCCCCGGTCCAGGAAGATCCCACATGCCGTGGAGCGGCTGGGCCCGTGAGCCATGGCCGCTGAGCCTGCGCGTCTGGAGCCTGTGCTCTGCAACAACAGTCAGAGGCCCGCGTACCGCAAAAAAAAAAAAAAAAAAACACAACTAAAGCAACATTGAGATATAGTATAAAGTTTTCCTATTATTTGACAATTTTAAAATTAATATTCTGGGTTATTCTATGCTTATCAATGTATAAACTGGAGCAAGCTTCCTGGAAAGCAGCTAGTTTATATGCACCAAAATTCTTGCATTTTTTCTTTTTATTTATCTATTTATTGAACAAATTTTATTGATCACTTACTATGTGCCAGGCATTGTCTGAGGCACTAGGGAGAACGTGTTTAACAAAATAGAATTTCTGCTCTCATTTAGCTTAGATTCTAAGAGGTAAAGAGAGACAAGAAACAAGTAAACATAACATGTTAGATACTGTTGAATACTAACATGAAAAATAATGCAGGCTAAAGGGATAATGAATGATTTTGGAGATGGTTGGCATGACATTTTACATAGATGCTCAGGGAAATGTCTCTCTGATATGATAATGTTAGAGCAGTAACCTGAACACAATGTAGGGGTCTATCACGATAATATATGGGAGAAAACATTGCCAGAGAGGCACCTGCCAGTGAAAAGGCTCTGAGCTGAGGCATGATTCTCAGTAACATTGTATTAAAGATGTACTATAACAGTGATTCTTTTGTAAGAAAGTCATAAGTGAGACAGACCAACATTTTTGTATAAAGTTGTTTATACTGCCTGCAAAACTGGAAATAAGAGTAGATCAATTTGTTTTATACAGCCATTTAAAATCATTATTTTAGGAGTTGTTATTCATATTATTATTATTTAGTTGTGAACCTTAAGTAAACAAAAGCAGGAATAAAACAAACTCCAGATAATATATGATTCCAATTTTGTAAGATGAATGTTTTTGAATACAGTAAAAGGATCAGGTATTGAAATGTTGATAACAACAGTCATTTCTATATAGCAGAATCATGGATTGTTTTACTTTTTGCTTTTTTTCTAAATTATTTTAATTTAACTGTATTTCTTTTATTAAAGAAAAATATTAATTAAACAAAAGGAGAGGCAGGCATTACTAACTTAGGTATACTCCAGCATTCCCTTTATCACAAACCTTGAAGCTTTCAACTTATTTTGGATTATTTATTCTCTCAAATATAGTCAGTTAGTACTTGAAAGGAGTCTTTTTGATAATAAATTGAAGAGTTACCACTTCCCTTCCATCTCACTGCTTCTACGCTGTTACTTAAATCTATAGGTAAAAATTAAAAGTATATGTAAAATCACATTCATGTATGTATATACCCTTTGTTTTCTCCTTTGAGACCATATGGCAAGTGTCATCTCCTTCACTCAGTGACAAATGCCCTCTCACAGCATCTACTACTTTGACCCTTAATTAGATCTTCCCAGACAATCTAAAATAACTCGTGTCTGAGACCCTCCCTATCTATATGGGTCCCAAAGGATTGGGGCAGCAGCAGGAAAGCAAGAAGAAATCTTACTATAGTTTAGGATGTGGGTAGCAAAATGGGTTAGCAAGCAGGGAGCTGAGTGAGGTTGTTTAACAAGAAAAAGTAAAAGAAGAAAGAAAGAAAGAAAGAAAGAGAGAGAGAGGAAGGAAGGAAGGAAGAAACAAAGAGAACAGAGAACGCTACAAAAATGGGTCATTAATGTAGAGTGAAAGCTGAGTGAGGTACTGGAACATAAAAGCAAAATCTCATGCTGAAGAAAAAGAGTCCAGGTTGGCCCAAAGTACCCAGTTCAACAACTTTTGTTGCTTCAATAAATATATAAAAAATAAGTCTAGGCCCTATCATTTAAAGATCTTGTTAAAACAGACAAACAAACAAACAAAAAAAACAAACAGTAAAACAAGTAAAGGAAATAAAATATGGAGATTAGAAATAGGAAAAAAGGGAGAGAGAAACAGAGAAAGAGCAGAGAGAGAAAGAGAGAGAGACAGAGATGAACTGGTATAATCTGAAAAAAATAAATGACTAGAATAGGAGCTAGGAAGGAAGAGAAAGCATGGCTCCTGAAGAGGTGATATGAAATGCATGTGCAACTGGTTCTGACATGTGTTGCTGTATCAGTATATGCAGAGGCTTTAGAAAAGAATGTGGAAAATAGTCTAATTGGACTGGAGATAGTGGCAGGTGGGGTTGAGAAAGCTAAGTGGCTGGAAAGTATGAGTTTGATTCAGATCAAAGAAAATAAACAGATTTAAAAACTACAGAGAAATGGAGAAAAGTCACAGATTGGGACAAATTGGGATGGGTCATGTGCCTTGCTTAGTGACAGGTAAAAGCTGAAGTCTGATTCTGTGGGAAAATATATAGGGGGCAAGTGCTGAGCTCCTCAGGGGAGGATCTTCTGTGAGGCCAGGGCTGAACTGCAGTCCTTCTATTCAGATTGTCTTGGATCACACATGGGATACTGAGAAGTCCCCATGCACCTTTATGTCAGTAGAATCCATCCAGTCAAATCATTGCTCTAGCTCTTGGCAGCTAAATCTGCCTGGGCCCCAGAAACAGACCTAGGAAGTTAGAGCAGTAGCAAGTTCAGGCAAAAGAAATTAGAAGCATTAGGCAGATGTGCTCTAGCATATTAGGGCTCATGCAGGGTAGCAGAGTTCAGGCAAGAGCTAGAGTTGAGACTCTATTGGGAACTTACAGAGGAATGTCTTTGAGGTAGAGCAAGACTTTCATGAGCAGGTCGTGAAGAACATGCTTCAGCTTGAGGGGTGTGAAAAGGCCAGCCTACTCGAACTTATCTTTTCCTGTAGCTCTTCTTGGTTCGTCCTTCTCTTCCTTGGAGATTTTGATGTCAAAAATTCCGATAGTACCAAGACATTAATTCGAATATGGGTGAAAGACTATATGTGGAAACTCTTACAAAAAAAAATACAGAACACATGAAGATTACATTCACCTCTTTACAACTACTATCAGGCTTTAGACTAGGATATTTGGGACTCCCCAGGGGAAATTCTGGGTTAGGAGATATTGCCAAGAATGGCAAGCCTGCCAGGATTAGTGGTGCTAACTTCAAGTTATTACTATATACCAGGGGTACCCTGGAGGGCCGCACAGCAGGAGGTGAGTGGCGGGCGAGCTAGCGAAGCTTCACCTGCTGCTCCCCATCGCTCCCCATCACTCGCATTACCACGTGAACCACTGCCCGATCCCCAGTCCATGGAAAAATTGTCTTCCATGAAACTTCTAAAACCCTTGTTATATTGTACCCAAAGCTCTGATGGTTGTTATTAACATTTAGACTATTGATTTAGATAATCCTAAAGAGTTAACCTTTGGCAACATACTACTGTCCTGAGGTTTTTGAGCCTAAATCCCAGTGACCAAACCTAAACTTCCAATTAGAAGAGGATACAATGGGCTACTGAACACAAAGGGAGATAAAGTTCTGTGATTCCAGTTCTAAAACTTTCAATAAAGAGCTGTTTTTCAGATCCTAACTGCTATTTAATTGCTTACCACAATGCCCAACACCAAGTAAACAATCAATGAAGGGAAGGGAAGGGAAGCGAAGAAAAGAGAAGGAAAGGAGTAATATCCATTTGACAGGAGATACTATGTAATAAGAGGAGAGGAATAAATGAAGACACTGTTAAAAGTTCCATAACTGGGAAAGCTCCAATGCTTCTGAAAGTGAGCATACTCCTTATGGCAGGAATAGAATTATGAGAAATAAAACTATCTTAAAGAATTAAAGGAGTCCAGTTTCAAGAAGGTGAAATAAATATCTTCCTACATCTTTCTTCTTTCGATAATCATCACAAAGCATGAAGGAGAAAAAGAAACTCTAATACAAACAGTGTTTGTTTCCTGTGACTGCGGTAACAAATTCCTACAAACTTGGTGCCAGAAAACAACAGAAATTAATGTTCTTACAGTCCTGGACACCAGAAGTTCAACATCAATTTCACTGGGCTAAAATCAAGATTTTTGGTAGGGCCATGCTCTCTCTGTATGTTTTGCAGAAGAATCCTTTCCTTGCTTCTTCTAGTTTCTGGTGGCTTCTATATTTCTTGGCATTCCCTGGCTTGTAGCCACATCACTTCAATCTTTACCTCTATCTTCATATCACATTCTCTACTATGTGTGTCAAATCTCCCTTTGCCTCTCTCTTATAAGAACACTTGTGATGGCACTTATGGCCTACCTGGATAATCTGGGATAGTCTCCACATCTCCAACTCCTTAACTTAATTATGTCTGCAAAGACTCTTTCTTCAACAAGGTAACATTCACAGATTCTGGGAATAAGGACACGGACATATTTTTGGAAGCCATTATCAGTCTACCAAACAAACCCAAATATTTTCTAAGACTAGGGACTTTTATAACTCTAAACCACAATCTATAAAGGCAGAAAGTGGGTGGAATAGTGGCATTTTATTTAACAGAGTGGAATAAAGACAAACCAAAGGTAAATAGCAGATCCTAATTACAAATAACAAACATACCCACACAATAATATTCAAGAAAAGCTCAGACATTGAAACATCCAGGTATTGTCAAAAGTGGAGTTGAGGCTAGGATTTGAAAAGAGACTGACTGTTTGAAAAACGGTAAGAGGAGCAGTTAGACACCTATCTATGGTCACACATCCACTATAAAGGAATCAGAGGACTAACTTCTCACTTCTAAAGGAAAGAAATGGTATCTGGAGAAATTGAACTAGAATGGTCCTAATCTATAACACAAAAGGCAGCAAAGAGACATGGTACCAAAAATTGAAAGGTTACTTGAAAGTTTAAGTACACAGAGAACTCTGAACCCCAACCTTCCCTAGCTAAGTCCCGAGGTGTTTATACACTCAAACAAAAGAGTAAGAATTCTTCTCTTGAGTAAATAACTGCCAAAAGAAAAATAACGTCAGATACAGGTGTTAATCTGTCTTGCCCACCAAAAAAGCTAACTGCCAACCTGATGGATCAAAAGTGAAGCCTTCCTGCTGACGAGCATCCCTCCTGTGCACAAAATTCTAATTAGGTTTTCAGTGCCGCCTTCAAAAATATGATTAGAAAGTCAAGAATCATCACTGGGAATCCATCAAGGAAAAAACAGGAAACAAAATAAGTGAAAGGAATGAAGGAACTCAGAGAAATAGTGAATGTGCAGTGAGAAGACTAAAATTTCAAAGAAATAATAAATAATAAATAATGTCCCCAAATATGAGAAAAGATATTGCCAGGATGCAATTAGAAAAAAAATAAAAGAAACAAGAAAAGAATAAGAAGTATGATTACTAATTTAACCTAGGAGCATCACAAGTAAAATTTAGTAAAAGTGTTAAAAGATAATGAACAGTAAACTGAAAAAGAAAAATTAATAAATAGAGGGGAGAAAAGACTTTTAAAAGTAGATAGTCAAAGGAGATAATCCAGCACTCACAAATGTTAATACAAGAAATGGAGATTAGAGAAAATGTTAGTGAAGAAATTATTAGGGACATAATACCAGGAAATTTCTCATAATTGGCAGCATGAGCCTCCCGATTGAAAGGATCTATCAAGTGTCCCAAGACCAGGGATGAAGAAAAACCCACACTAAAACATATTCTGATAAAATCTATAACACCAGAAATAAAGATCTCAAAATTTTATTAGTGAGAAAAGTAGGTGATATATAAAATATCAGGATCAAAATGATATTGGTCTTCTCAATAGCATAAAAAGCTTGAAGGTAATAAGAAATGTTTTTAAACTTCTGAGCGAAAATTATTTTAGATCTATAATTCTATTCCCAAAGATTCAATGAAGTATCAGGTAGAATAAAGACATTTCTCAACGCACAAGCTTGTAAAATATTTACCACCTGTAGAACCTCTTTCAAAACATTACCAGAAAATAGATAGCTAGTGGGAAGCAGCCGCATAGCACAGGGAGATCAGCTCGGTGCTTTGTGACCACCTACAGGGGTGGGATAAGGAGGGTGGGAGGGAGACGCAAGAGGGAGGGGATATGGGGATATATGTATATGTACAGCTGATACATTTTGTTATAAAGCAGAAACTAACACACCATTGTAAAGCAATTATACTCCAATAAATATGTAAAAAAAAAATTACCAGAACATAAGCTCCAGCAAAAAAAGACCAAAAACTAGTAAAAGGAGAACATAATTTGTAGAAAGAAGAGGCTACACCACCATAAAGTGAAAAAAGTAAATTTCAGAATGACAGCCAAAAAAACCCTGAATGACGTCTTTTTGCAGGATACTTTAGAGAGCAACTAGACAAGATAAAAGTGGGAGGAGAGGGCCCAGGAGGGATTACTTCAAGGGAAAAAATAAGAAAAAATTCTTGTTGAATGCTATAGATGATCTAACCAACTTGCCTACATAGAAAATTGAATAGAGAAGCATTTTATAAAGATTTTGAAGCTTTGGGAAAGATAGCAAAAAAAGAAAGGAAGAAAGGAAGGAAGGTAGGAAGGGAGGGAGGGCGGGAATGAGGAAGGGAGACAGAGAGGAGGAGGAGGAACTGGGCAAAAAAGAAAAATAAATGAAGTACTTATCTAAGGGAAGACAAAAATTCTACAATGAGGGGAATATCATTATATCCTATCACCAGTCTCAGAAGTAAACTCTATTTGTACAGTCTTCATATTTAAAAAAACAGAAATAAACTAAAATGGTGATGTAGCTATAATGGAAGAATAGAGAAAAAAATTTTGGAGTTTTAAGAGACTTTAAATTTTCATGTTTACCAGTAAAAAGTCAATCAACAAGATCTAAGTTGAGGAATCATAAGCAGACCTATGCACATTATTTAAAAAATACAGAAGTAAAATAAAACTTAAAGAAGTTGAAAGTGATTTCCCTCTTGCACTGATGCGAAACGGTTTATTTCTTTAGATATTTTTTTACCTTTAAACTTATTTGCATTTTAAATATGTGTGCATATATTTATTTGATAAAAATAAGTTATTTTTTAAAAGAAATATTAAACTTATTTAACCTAATCCTCTCTCCTTTGTTTAGAATTATGTCAAATCAAATAGGAATATGTTCTCTATTTTCTTTAAAATATTTCCACAAAAGTAATTATATTACTAATGTAACTTTATTAAATGAATGAATGTATGATGTATGCTTTAGTAAAACATTCTGCTCTTCATAAAGAAATGAAATATTAGATACAGTGTAATATTTCTAAACAAATTATTTATTAAATTTGATATTAAATATAGTTCTTGAAGGAATCTGTAGAGCATACTTGATAGAGAAAAGTTTCTTTTTTAAAGGGAATATGCATTCCTAAAGTTATTTGTATTATTTTTACCTGATTTCCAGAATATTTTCTTCAAGAGAAGCACTAGTTAAGTATTGTTATTCATTCCCATTATCATATCATCTATAGGTGTACCTGTGCCAATTTTAAAAACTTGTTAATAAGCCTTATTTATCTTTCTTAACTCTAAAACAAATTTAATGCAAAATTATGTCTTTCAGAGTATAATGGCCCTTTAAAAATAATATTCCCACCAAACACAGAGAGCAAAGTACAAAGAGTTTACAAAACAGGATGAGATTCTCCATTATTATTTCTGGAGAGCATCCTAGTCTGATGTTTTTCCTTCTGCCATTCTTAGAGAAAGTACATTATCCACAACAGGTCAATTCAAATCTTACTTATTTCCTCAGGAATAAGGGTCAGGCAACATGCAGTATCCTTGGGAAAGGAGCCTAAAATTACCAAAAAGGTCATCTCAGTAAGACATCAGGAAGCACAACTGTTTCCATTGACACGAACATAATGAAAACAAAATGCTCTAGAACTATGTGCTTTGTGAACCACAGTTTGTAAAAATATCACACATGCTGTGTTTTGACCACCCAAGAGAAATCAAAGTCACTGTATCACTCTACAAGCAACTCAGTCCTACTGCTGTTTATGATTCTAAAATCAGGAGCATGTTCCTGGGACACAGTCAGTCAGTATCTGCTAGGGCAATGTTAGAAAAAAGCTTTAAAATGCCCTCTTTGTTCCTGACCTGCTATGGGAATTCATGGCATGTGACATCAAAGGAGAAAATTCAGGTCACCTCTGTTGGATGTAGTCATGTGGGTGTGTGAATTAAAAATATGCAACAGGGAACCTGACAGATTCCTGTTTCAATCCAGTCTCTTCTTTGACTCCTCTCAAGGTGATCCTTACCAATAATCAAAGGAGAGCCCTCAGACAATTTTTGGGATGTGCTGGTTCTAAGAAAAGTGATTTAGGAAAGTCAAATGCTCCAACACTTTCAGGAAATGACCAATAAAAAGGCAGGCCAAAATCTTGGTAGCTCAAAGGGAAAAAGAATGTCTGAGAATATTTCTGTTTCACCATGAAATAGATGAGAAATCAAGCTGTTCAGGCACAGCTGGAGAATGCGTGGAAGTGAGCTGTAGTGTTCCTACTTTAGCTTCTCAAGAAGCTAAAGGTTTTGATGTTATTAGGACATAGCTTGAAAGGATGATGTTTCATAGTGAGCAAAGTGATCAACCATCTAGCAGCTAAGATCAGTGGATCCCGTTGAGTGGTCAGACCCTCAAAGGAATGGGTCACTTGTGTCTAAGAATTCAAAGCTTGTATCTTACAACTGATAAAAGAGAAGAGATATCAAAACATGGTAGTCTGTACTAGTCAAAAACAGTGGTCAACTGATAGATGCAAGGTAAGAAAAAAAAACAAAAAATAATTTTTTTTTATTTGAACAAAGTTTTCATTTTCATCATTCTAAGGCACTTCTGCAATTTGATTTTAAATTTTCTTCTCACCCAAATTGCTGTGTCACCTTCTTTCCATCTAACAAAATCCTGCCCATCTTTAAAGACTCCTCTCAAACTGTACCTCCTTGGAAATTATTTCCCTAACCATCCTAGATCATGGCAGTCTCTACTGAACTCATCTAAGGCTCTCTCCGCAGTTATCTTATGCTAGCTTGAGATGTTTTAAGTGTATCTCCATTTGTTTAAGCCAATGCCTTGTCTCCTTTGTTACAGTGCAAATCCCATTAGACCAAGAACAAAGCTTTCTGTTTTCTGTTTTAATTTCTTACAGCTCGAGCCTTCATCTTACATAATTAATATGTAATGGTTGACAAAAGAACCAACATAAATTTTTTCATTTAGCATAAGTAATATTGGATGGCTCCTGCTTGTCTTATAAGACATGTTACAAAGAAATTTATGCAGACCTTGTGAAGAAATAGTATCCATTCTCTTAAAGCTTTTTTTTTTAGTTATTTAGGAGCTTGGCTTAGAATAAATGATAAACAATAGATGGATAATATTTACAGAGCAGCTTCTGAGTTGCTTGTCAGTAATTCTACAAGTTACCTGGATATTTATGAGTTCAGTAAAGACTTTCTTGGTAATTTGTTCCCTCTACACAAGAGCAGGCTGGGTCTGAAAAATAACTTCAGACATGTTATTTCATTTAAATTTTAAAGAAATGAATTGCTTTTTAAATGATACCAAATTCAAGGTAATATATTAAACACTGACTTTCTTAAGCATGTCTAAATTCACACCTAAGTTTAGTTCAAAGTTAGATATGGTTTTTGAAGTACTTTTTTGAAGATTAATTTTTCCTCAATGAATATTCAAATGATCTGAGAAAAATAGGTCTTAGGAGAACACAAAGCTTATAAACTAAGAAATATTATCAGCCATGCACAGAATAAAATATATTAAATAAAAATTAAACTCGAGAAACATGAGAAACTCTTCTATGTTCATAACCAACTTGAAAATACTATAGCAAAACTTTCTGAAAGAGCTCTCATTATTTGTGTGAATTATTTTTTGCTTACAGGGAAAAAATACACCATTTCCAATTATAAATTTATACATTTAAAATGAGTAAAATAAGAAAAACACTGTAAAAGACAACTGAGTTACATAAGGACTTAAATACAAATTTGAGGCTCATTATGTGGTCAGCTATGTGACAGCTACCTAGTAGATAAAAATTATACAGTCCTTGCTGTCAGAAAGATAAAAAAATTAAATAGACACACATATAGGGAAAGACACCTGAGTGCAAATAATACAGATTTTGATGCAAAAGAGAGAAAGGTATAAATCTATGCTCTGTTGCTTTCTACCAGAGGGAACTTGGGAAAGTTACTTATACTCATTCTGCCCAGTTTCTTCACCTTTACAACAAGTACAGTAGTTCCTCATTCCCTGGTTGCCATGTGAATTAAATGAGACATATTATACAGAACACCTAGCAAAATCCATGGAAAACTATGGTCATTCAAGAGGTGTACGCTCCCTTTCTGCTCTACCCAAAGATGTATTAGTTCAAGACAGCAGAGTCTAATCTTACTGGAAAGAAAAAGACTGCCACATCCAGACAAGGTTTTATAGAGAAAGGAGGAATTTAATGGACTTTTAGGACAGGAGAAAAATTGCAGCAACAGAAAAAGTGTTTAGAGAGAGTAAAATGTGTTTACCAAAAAGTAAAAATATAAGTAAAGGTGAAAATACACATAAGTGGAAAGATAAAACTGGATGAAGAAGGGCTTATGTGGAAAACATTAATTACGTATAAAATAAGTAAAAATGTAAGAAGAGGATGGGACCATGAATTCCAAGTGGAAGAGTGGGGACATCTTGGAAAGGCAATGAAATCTCCTGAGCATGGCACAGAGAACTTATTTTCCCAGAGATAAATGCTAATGTTGTTATCAAACTCAATTATTACTACTCTAACTATGAAGCCTTTCCTTTTGGAAATGTACATTTCTTTCAATTACTGCAAATAAAAAAATTACCTTTCATTCAAGTTTAAATTGAGTTTTTACATAAGAGAAATTTTTCTAAAGAGCATTACTATATTTTGCTCAAATAAATTATATTGTGCTTTTAAGAAATGGCCAACAAGGCAACAAAAACCCTCTCAAGTAATTATTTGTAAGTATGCAGAATTTGGACCAGGCAAGAAATAAAAATGCATGTGTAACTCTAATACTCATAAAATGACCATGGTTTGGGAAGCAGAGCAGATCACTAACTAAAAACACTACAATAGATTTTTAATGGTCCTCTGTGGAATTCTTCAGATACAATAAAAACCCTTTCTAATGAAAATAAATAGCATATATTATACTTACTATTCAGTAAGAACTGATTTTATATACCTGCAACATTTTTCTACAGGAAGAATAACTCAGTTTAAAAAGGTCCTTCCAAACAGGCTATTTTATTTATTTTGCCCCTTGTCTCACAATTTCACCCTATTTAAGGTAATGGTGCCTTTCTGTTTTTGGTGTATGATACCTATTATCATCTATAGCTCATATGTAGTCTTGCAGCTCTGTTTCAAATGATGATTTAACTATCCTGAAAAAAAAGAAAAAGGAATTTTGGTATTCAGAGCAATATAAGACCAAAGTGCCTTGGGTCTACCCAATCCTAGAATGATATTAATTTTCGAAACCTCAGATAAACAGAACTTACTTTCACTGACTTAAATGAAAGAATATTAAAAACTCAGTTCAGAAGAATTAATAACAGTAATCCACCTTTCTTGCATTTATTCAGGATATCCTGGACTGCTTAGTTTTATTGAAAAGGTGGAGGGGGTTGGGGGGAGAAACAAACAACTTCTATAAAATGAGGAAAACAAACAGTGTCTTAATATCTCATTATTTTATATAATATTAATATTACTCATAATATTTCAAATCCAGTTGACCTTGGCACTTCCATAAAATAAATAATAAATCTATCACAGAACTGTTTTGTTTTTGTCATACTCTTACTTTGATTTTGAAATCCTGGATCATTCTTAAATTTAGTCTAACATCAAGAAAATCTTGCATTTTGCAGTGACTTCTCTTCTAAAGCACTTTTTAGATTTATTTTATGCATCATCAAAATAGGTCTGAAGAGAAACCACTGACAAGGTCGGTGATGGAGAAAGCTGCTGTAGTAGATGAGGCAATGGCTTCCAAAATGACCCTTTCCAGCGAATAGAGGACAAGATCGTTTCTAGAACTCTCAACCCAGTCTAGGACTCTACGTTCTAGGCCATGCTCCAATCTCTCTAATTTATCTGAACCTCAATCTTGTCTTCACAGGTTAAAAAGAAAGTATAAATCTCAACTAAGTCTAAGAAGAAAGACCCATAAAAATTAATAAAGTCTTCTAAAAATAAGGTATGTGAAGTAGCATTAATAAAAGAGATCTTTTTTTTCAAATTGAGAAGTATGTTGAGATAAGGAAATGACTGCCGAGCAAAAAAGAGGAACCTGAGAAAAGGTCCTTGAATGAATGCATGGGCAGGAAGCAGATAGAGAAAAGTTACCGTTTTAAGAATAGAAAGCACAAGAAAATAGAATAAAAATGCAGTCTGGAAAATTTACAAGCAGCTCATGCAGCTCAATATCAAAAAAACGAACAACCCAATCCAAAAATGGGCAGAAGATTTAAATAGACATTTCTCCAAAGAAAATATACAGATTGCCAACAAACACATGAAAGGATTGAGATATGGGGATATACGTATATGTATAGCTGATTCACTTTGTTATAAAGCAGAAACTAACACACCATTGTAAAGCAATTATACTCCAATAAAGATGTTAGAAAAAAATAAATAAAAAATAAATAAATACAAATAAAAATGAGTTTGGTTAGAACAAGAAGTGTGTTTTAACGTGAGGTGATTTGAATGTGTTCTTAGGTTCAGGTATTGATGCCTACTGAAATATAGGCATTGGCAAAGAGAAGACTGTGTTCTCTTGTAGCAGAGATTGAGAAGGACTCAAGGGCATTCTAAAAAAGCAGGAGCATCACCCATGGGGAGAGAAAGAAGGCACTGTAAGGGATGAACACAGATTGTACCAACTTCCTCTACTATACAGTAACAACACCGATATCAAGAGCAATTTATGAACCACTTACTATATGCCAGGTCATATTTTGTGTTAAGTCTTTTAGTCCTCAAAACAACCCTAGAAAAGAAGGTGACATTATCCTCCAAAACCTAGCTGCAGGGAGTTTAAGTAACCTGGTCAAGTCACAGCCAGTCAGTGGCAAAACCAAGTTCTGAACCAGATGTTTGTTAATGTTTGCTGGCTTTCCATATTATTTTTCATTGTTTATAAAATTGGTTATAATTCTGTCCCTTAAGGGGTTGTGTTAGTGTATGAACAGCATCTGGGCCCATATGGTATATTTGCAAGTCTAAGAAAATGGAGTTGGGGGGAGGTGGGGCTGGAAGAGATGGAAGATGTTAGAATCCCCAGAAAGTTGCAAGCGGATGTAGCATTTGCAAAGGCCTACTCAGTGTGCTCAATGCTATAGTTTAAACATCCATAAATTACTTACGGAAAATAAATTACTTTAGAAAGTAAAAGCTGACTTTGTTTGGTTGCTGAAGCATGGGTGAAAAAGTTGGAGAAGCTCTTGAAATGTTTAATCCAGACCCTCTGGGCATGCCAAAGAATCACAAGTCACAAAAACAATTTGGTCATCTTGTTCCTTCCCTTACAAAAAAAATGCTACCCTTTATTAATACTATGAAGTTTTAACTACTTAGCCTGGCGTTAAAAAATCTTGGCAATTTTGCTCCAGACGCCTTTCTATCCTCACTTCCTATAACCTATGACCACTCCCCATAATACATATGTTCAATAATCCCAAACATTCCATAAACTGGTATGTCACCTCAGTTTAAAATGTGCTTTTGAAATCTTATTTGTGGATTGCTACTCAGATCAAATGTCAACTACTCCCTAAATAGTTCCATGATTCCTCAAACTTTAAATAAATATTATATATATTATACTCTAAATTATACATTGAGTATAATATTATACTCTAAATGTCTCCTTCAGTACATTCATTCAATCATCAAACAAATATTTGCTGAACAATTATGTACCAGGCACACTCTAAGTTCCCTAGACCAAGAACTATTTGTTTTTTGTCATTTTTGGAGGGAAGAGGCTAATGGTGGTAGTGGTGGTGGTATTCTCTATTGCCTGCTCACTGCCCAACACATAATAACCATTAATTAAATATTTGCTGAATTGAGCTATCTATGAGAACCTCAATGAACATCATAGTCAACAATAATCATTAAAAAATAACTGATATTATATTTTCTTAGGGAGAAACAATTAGATGTAGAAGAATGTATGTAAAATAGCAGACCTTTAAATCTGACAGGGTCTCAGATCTGGAATTTTTATAATGTTAATTAGAAAAGGAGTAACGAGGAATGGCACCATTTTGATGCTTTTAATTCCATCCTTCAAGTTTAAGTGGATTTTAATCTCCTCCAGATTACCAAATTAGACTCATATATTCTTAAAACTTCAAGGGCAATTTGAAATCATTCAGTCCAAAACATACACATTTTACAGATGAGGGAACCGTGTCCAGAGAGATGAGAAGACCTGGGAGAGGAATACAGGCCTCTTCTCCCAGTGTTTCCCTTTCAGTATCCTGTCATCATATATTTTTTCTCTTTTAACTTTTATTCTCTAGATATTCAATGAAATACTGGTAGCAAGTCATCAGACATGAGAATTGTCACTTGGGAGAACTGAAAGATTTGATGGTGGAGAAAATATTTCCTTCTTTTTACATCCTAAGATCTCTCCTAAAGTTGGAATCTTTTATAGGAAGAACATAAAACAATGCTGAAAAATTGATTTTTGACTAACAAGAGAGTTCAGGTTAAACCTTTATTTTCCTTTTTATTCCATTATTCTCTAAATTTATGGATATACAAATATGTTAATAGAATGTCATATATATGACACACATACATATACACACATTATTTTTTCATTATGGGAGACAAATATTTCCACTCTTTTTATCTGGAAAATTCCCTGAAATGTCCTTATTTTATGGCTGATTTGATTAATTTATCAAATTCTCTATTGACACAGTGCAGACTGATCATGATTAATGTGTTTATCTGCTAAACACACGAAAAGAAAGTTAGTTTAGGCAAGCAAGTCATTGCGTCCTACTTACTAATAAATCATTTGTTCTACAAGTTTTTGCCTCCTGGGTTGTTTACATTTTGAAGTGAATTCAACATTCTTTTGTTCGAAAAAAATACTTTAGCTTCCACCAATCGAATTCTCAGTTGTTTTAAAAGCAGTTAAACAGAAGTTTCCTCTAACTCTGAAAGATCATTACAAGTGTAAAGTGTGCGGAAGGAATCTACCCTCGCTTGACTACTTATGAGTCTTTGAAGCCCACAACCAGAGTATAGTGGTTACAGATACCTTGGTCTGAGGGAGGTCTGAGTTTAAGTATCATTTGAACTTAGAGCTAAATATCAGCTAAACAAAGGGCAAGACCTTAGGAGGGCAGAAATCAGGATGCAACAACCTATGATTACATCTCTGGCTATGGCTATATACTTACTAACATCCAGTCTTCAAGGGGCCACATTTCATTGCTTTCACTTAGCAGAAGTTGACTCTTGATCTCATTGCTGAGACCACTGCCCTCTTCCAATCATCCTGGTTCTGTCATCTTACTGTATGTTTTAGTACCAGTATTTACAGTACTTTTTAGTACTTGCTGAAAACAGACAGTTTCCTCCTTGAAACCAGCCCACTGCCTGGCACCGTTTCTTGAAACAAATCGCTATGTCATTCCAGTTTAACTGGCAACTTACAATTTCAAAAACAAATTCAGCTGCAACTGCTTTTAAAACATCTTACCAGGTTACTTTTCTGTCTTAGGTCACCCAGATTTCCAGAAAGCTACTGAAACTGTCTAATGAGGCAATAAATTCCTTTATTGACTGGTCAGAATGTGGAAACAAATTGAAGAGACTCACTGAGGCATTTTCTTTACCCTCTTATTCAGCAGAACAGTTTATTTTATTGAAAGCATAGAAAAAAAAAAAGAGCTGACAATTTATAAATAAACTATGTAGGTCCACCTTCTTGTGTGTCTCTAGGACATATAGTACTACCGTTTTTGCATGAGTGTAAGTGTATGTTACAGCTTTTATTTATTACGAATTTTTACTTCGATTTCTTTTTTATGAGGGGTTTTCTTGTTTTGTTTTTGTTGGCTTTATGGTTTTTGTTTGTTTTATTTTACGGTGCAACGTTCCTCTGTTTGTAATTATTCACAGGTACAAATTTACTTACTGGGGTGGTAATCTTAAAAGCAAATCTTGCTTATAATGCTTTATAATATGATAGCAAATAACACAAGAAAGAAAAAATACCTGGAAGTTTACATTTCTCCCCATAGTTTGCCTAAACAAATATTTGAAATATTTTCATTCCCTGAGCATATTCCAGAATATAATGGGTAAAACTATTTTGGGGATTAAAAACAATAACTACTTGCAGAAAAATATCTGTTTGTATGTACATAATGGATATACATCTAAAAGCAATATGTTTATAGTTAAAAGTGAGCTAAATTTAGCTCAGACTCCTTAATTTACAGATATTGAAAGAAAAGGTAGGGAAATAAAGAGATTTAACAAATATCACTGGAAAGTTGGTAGATGGCATCACATCTGGAATTCCCATCTCCTAAACCCTGAGTGTTCATTCCAATATTGCATTCTTGCCTTACTTTTCATTACTGAACCTGAAAATGCCATGTAGTGTTAGCTTATTTCTTATGCACTCATTCATAAAAACCAAATCTTAAGGGCAGTAGCTGGGGGAGGGGAGGGATGGGGAAGATCATCTCTGCCCTAAAAAGTTGGGAGTCAGCTCTTTATTTTCTCCTCAAAAATAGTGGCCTTCCTCATAGTTAAAAATAGTGTTTCATGTTCCTCTTTTCTCTTCTTTTTAATTTCAAATCTTCTAAACTGCTTGCTTGGAGGTTAGAACATTACTATGAATATGAGTAGGGGAAGGAAGTGAATATAATATTAACTGAGCAGCTATTACATCACAGTTTCTAGGATCCTTGGTTTGTAAAATCTTTCTTGAGTTCCTGGAATTCCACAACAGGAAAGATACTAAGGAAAGAATAGAGATAGCTTACAATAGAAGGCAATGGAATACACAGCTATTCACTTTTATTATTTTTTAAACTATGCACACCTTAATATTTTATTTTAACTTAAAATGTGCATGATTTATACATTAATTCCCTAATCATTGACTTAACACCAAGGTCATTTCTTAAGGAAGTCTATACCATTTGATTTTCTTAAATAAACCACACCCATAATTGTTATAATTTTGTAGTGAGTGGTAAATTCTTCAGAGCCATTTTTTAGAGTCTCCTTATGGAGTTTTCCCAAAACAATTTAGTTTTCACAGAAGCAATTCTTTTTGTTCTTTTTTTTTTGAAGTTTCAAAAGAATGGGACCTAAGTTTTTACCTTCATCTAATAAATTGGGATTTATAGTTATATATGTAATTAATATTTATCATAGAAACATAATTGGTTAGAACTAGAAGAGACCTTAGTCTCTTACCTAAGAGTCTTAACCTCTACACTTTACCGATAATGCCTAGGAAAATAAAGTACTTTATTAAGTGGCACATAGAAATGTAGCAGAAGAGAGAGTTAGATATATTACTAAGAATCTGTTGTTTTCCCCACTGTGCAGCTTCTTACCTATACATGAGGACACTTAAATGTTCTCATGCGCATAATTTGAGTTTTAAAAATAAATGTAAAAATGAATAAATCCTGTCCAAGACCTTTATCGACAAAATCACATTTCTAAGCAGCACTGATGTTACGGAAAAATGTTTACTGACCACCATACGTGTTAATACCACCCCTTAAGTGCCAGTGTGTACTGGAAACCATTGCCACTATCACAGGTCGTTTGTGCTCAAAATAAAGAGCATGAATGGGAAAACATTTTTTACCTTTGTGAGGAAAAATATTGCTACATTCATTCTCTTCATTAACTCACTACAGTGGAAGACTTTAAAATCCCAGTTAAAGGAAATTACGAATATCTAAATCATAACAAAAATATTATTATTCCTGAAAAGAAACTCATATTTTAATAATTCAGCTAGAAAAGTACATTTTAAATATAGTTCTTACTATATCCGTTTTCCGTAAAAAATGGTCATTTGGGTGAATTTTACTAACAAACTTCTTTTGGGCACTCTGTGGACTCATTTCTGCATACTCATAATTTTCTTAGGTAATGGAGAGCTGTGAATGAGCTGAAAACATGGACTCCAAATTCTGATAGGTATGTGTGCCAAATATAGCTCTATATATCTTTCCCAATTTTAGTACTTATCAGGAACTTGTTGAATCAGTAAAACAGACAATTGTTTAAATTTTAACATGAAAATAAACATTGCACTAATTCTTTTTTTTTTTTTTTTTTTTGCGGTACGCGGCCCTCTCCCCGCTGCGGGCTCTCCCGCCGCGGAGCACAGGCTCCGGACGCGCACGCCCAGCAGCCACGGCCCATGGGCCCAGCCGCTCCGCGTCACGCTGGACCCTCCCAGACCGGGGCACGAACCCGTGTCCCCGGCACCGGCAGGCGGACTCTCAATCACTGCGCCACCAGGGAGACCCCTGCACTAATTCTTAAAACCCCAAGATTCTCTTTCCTCAAAGGGGCATCTCACTGACAGCAGCATGACAGATTTGTTCATTCGTTTTTAATATAAGTATAGGACAAGTAACTAATATAAGGTTGAAAATCAGAAGATGTGGCTTCTTATCCCACTTTACCCTTCTGGGTATCACTATATATGTATATAAAGGCGTTTTGGACTTGGAAACCCCTAATTCACCTTTTAAATACTCATACTGTGAACAATTTGAGAAAATGGCATTTGTGTACCATACATTATATAGTTTACTTCATACCTTTTTAAAATTACTTTATGGATGTTGGGACTAGGACAAGTTTTACCTGATAATCCAAGTCCAAAATTTACTTTTCTCGTTCATCTCAAACAGTCCATAAGCATACTTAAGAAAATAAACAAATAAATAAATAAATAAATAGCAGTTGATCAAGTTAAAGAACACCATTGTAAGAATTTAAGGACTTTCTGATGTAATGAAGTGGGTAATACAGTAAAAGAGAATGTTTTTCAATGAACAAGTACTTTCTTAATTTTACATTTTATATACTGTGGTCTTTCTCTTGTACCTACTCTAATTGGCACAATGAAAAAATTAAATTTACACTTCCTACTTATCTAACAGGGTTGAAATGCACATTTCTTGGGATGTTATGTCAGTTCCTCATCTCTTGGAACTATCTTCACCTCCCACAGGGATGGGTCCCTGGGAGTTCAGTGATACTATCTCTCCTAACTGATTTGACATAGTTGGACACTTGACCCAGCCTGGCTTAATTGAACTCTGTCTCCCAGGAATTTAGAATTGGTGTTGGTAAATATTCTTTTAGCTTAGTCCAGGACCTTGGAGATCAATGTAAACTCATGACTGTATATTGGCCTTCTTCCAGCTTCTTTGAAGACTGGAATCAGCAGTCTGGCACAGGAAAAATTACAAGTACATAGGGAGAAGCAGAGATGGAAGACAGAGAATATTTCAACAGGCATTAAGGATCCAGTTCCAGTCTCTGCTAAAGAGCAAGACACTTCTTTGCCATTAGATGGCACAAAACAAACCAGCAGCCATTTAATAATTATATTTTTGGCTTATGATAGCTCAATTTGGCTTACTTGTGAACAAAGAGTCCTAAGTCTGAGATATTTTAGTAGTGCTGTTAAAATCATTTATACAGACATGCAAAATAAATGAAAGAACTTTCAAAATCACCTGTGTGAAATAAGTTGGCACTAAAAGCATGATCTTTACTTATTATAAAACTATGCTCATAAAAAATGCCATATGGATATAATGGACAGCACGGTGACTATAGTTAATAATATTGTATCGCATATTTGAAAGTTGGTGAGAGAGCAAATCTTAAAAGTCCCCATCACAAGGCCAAAAAAATTTTTCGTAACTATGTATGGTGACAGATGTTAACTAGAATTGCGTTGATCATTTTCCAGTACATACAGATATCAAATCATTATGTTGTACACCTAAAACTAATGTTAAGTATCAGTTATGCCTCAATTTAAAAAAAAAAAACCTACGCTCATGAACATAAAACACAAATCAATCTCTGTTAAATGCAAATATGGTTGTACCATCTGAGTAAAAATTAAAGTAAATTTTAAAAGTATTTGTATTTCATTTCACCAGACATTTTTAATAGCCTTATTCACTTTAAACACAGTTCAATTCAAATTTAATTTTTAATTATGTGAAAAAAGGAGATTAATTTAAACAGTATATTTTGCCTTTTAATATCTTAGAATAAAGCACTTTTTACTCTTAACCCTTTGGTAAACGTGTTTCACTGCCTACTTTTTAAAGCACTGTTTAAATTAGCTTACCTACACTTTACATCACATCTTGTGTTTTAAGATCTCTGTGACTCAATGAAAAGAGTATAATGGAGCCATAGATCAAGGCACCTCATTCATTAACTTTTAAAATATCACCTCATTTATTTAGTCTTCCTCTGGAGTTTCTTTTGATAAGTAGCAATTTTATTAAACATCCATTTAAGTGAAATGAGAAAGAATGACATACTTTGCTCCAGTACATGTAAAGGCTATATTCTTACATCTAAATTTACTTTAGCCTGGAACATAACAGTGTAATCACTACATCTGTTTTTTGTATATATAAGGCGTGGGAGGAATACTACTGGCTTTTAAATTTACAGCACACCCAATAGCTAATATAGGCTTTGGCCATGTGGGAAAACTTTGATGAAATTACCCTGTCTAGGGGAACAAAAAGGGTGAAATCATTGGCCTAATGACAGGCCAAAATATTTGAAAGGTGAAAGCATGCTTCAAGTCTGCAAGAAGAGAACCCAGTTACTAAATATAATTCATTAAAAGTAACAGTACCTATTGTCCTGTAACTGGTATCAGTTTGAGGTTTCAACCAAAAGTCAGAAACATTACATCCTCCAAATGAAAGGATAATTGTCATAGCAGGCAATACACTGCCTTGCAAATATGTTTCTTTAGTAACGAAAATATAAACTTACTCTGAGTGTTAGAAGAAGCAGGAGCTTAAAAAGAGTACTCTGTAAACTTATAGACTTTTAGACATTATCTTTCTGGTAAAATACCCAATTCACAAAGATGAGGAAATCACTGGCCTATAAGATTTATAAGAAGAGTCTAAGAAAAAAACAAAACAAAACACTTTCTTTTATAATATATAATAAAACATCATAGATACTAAATTAAACCAATGATTATTTCTTATCTACTATCTTATTCAGTAGTAGAAGAGACATAGGAAAATGAAATCCAGAAACAGAAATCCAGCCCTATCCTCCCCACAAAGTTCATATATATTGGGTTGCCCAAAATGTTCCTTTGAGTTTATCCATAACATCAAGAAAAAGTCAAACAAACTTTTTGGCCAACTCAATAATGCCTTCTTATCCCATTAGCTATTGGGTCATGTCTTTTCAAATTAGAATACTATGAACTTTCTAGTACATAGCTTCTCAGACGTATACATACAAAAATATGGTTATCAGGGACAAATTAGCCCACATTCTCAAGACAATCATCTTTTTTCCAGAAAGTCTCCATTTCTTCTTTTTAAAAATTGGAAGTCTATAAAATAAACAAATAAAAATGATGCGAGAAGGACTTAGTTTGTATTTTTATACAGTTTTGATTTTGAACAATTTAAATTGTCTTATAAAAATAAATTAAAATTCACTAATAAAATAACGTGAATGCTCATGCTGATATTTTGGGTTTTATTCTACATACTCATCAGATGACATTAAAAAGGGTCCACTCCCAAAAAAATGAAGACAATAAATATATATATATATTTTTTAATTTATTTATTATTTATTTTTGGCTGTGTTGGGTCTTCGTTTCTGTGCGAGGGCTTTCTCTAGTTGCGGCAAGCAGGGGCCACTCTTCATCGCGATGCACGGGCCTCTCACTATCGTGGCCTCTCTTGTTGCGGAGCACAGGCTCCAGACGCGCAGGCTCAGTAGTTGTGGCTCACGGGCCTAGTTGCTCCGCGGCATGTGGGGTCTTCCCAGACCAGGGCTCGAACCCGTGTCCCCTGCATTGGCAGGCAGATTCTCAACCACTGCACCACCAGGGAAACCCAATAAATATTTTAAACAATAGAAAAAGGTTTTATCACCTTTTTTTGTACAACAAGAGAATACTATGAAATCTTACAAAAAGATACTGGAATAGAAACATTTGTGACCTTAAAAGGGATGTTTATGATAAATTTTTAAGTTTAAAAAAAAAGGCAGGTAAAAAAACAAGCATAAGATATGATCTACTTTGAGTAAAATAGCAAAGTTACATACAAAGTAATAAATGGCTGCAAATTTGTTTACTAAAAATATCAATGGTTTTCCCCTGGGTGTGGCAAAAGATTGAGTTTTATGTGCTTTTCGCTTAGTGACCCTGGTTCTGCCCACCACATCTCTGGAGGATGTTCTAAAGGCTGAACATGACCCTGAGCATTTTTCTTCCTCCAGCGACCAGAACGTTCCCTCACTTTCTTGGCTGCCCCTTGAACTCTGGAAGAAATGTTGGGCTACCGGGGTGCTAGAGGGAGAACTGCAGGAAGCAGATGTGAACCTCTAGATTATTTCTCCACAGTGTATTTCTTTTGCAAAAATGATGGTTATACTGGACATTTTGTCACAAGCTCTAGGTTAAAAAACCTGGGATGAAAGATGGATCAACTTGAATTGGCAGTGAAAGAGGATAGAATACTGGTGATGGATGAAACAGGAGGAGCAAGTAGGATTGACAGCTGGAATTTATGCTCTCTTGTTTCTTTTCTCATTCTGGGCAGCCAAGCCACCATAATTGCTCTGAGGTAAGATGAGACTTCAGAACCACGTATGAATTAGGCGTTTGGAAAAAGGATTTCATAGCAGCAAAGATATCAGTAGCCACGTCAGCTGTGGCAATGAGGTGGGTACACAAGTTGTTGGCTTTGAATTCTCCCAGGGAAAAGGGTTCTACTCCAGCCAGCACTTGACGCCCAGTTTCCTTCCAAAGCCAACTCCAACTGTGACTCGGGAGGTAGAAAAGTCAAAAAAATGAAGTAGTCACCAGGTTAATGTTCCTGACCAAAGGTCGACTGGGGAGAATTCAAGGCTAAACAATATTATGGTGGACAATGTCCTACAAGTTACAAAAGTAGTCTATTAAGGGCTCTTTAATAAGTATTAGGCTTTCAAAAAAATTGTGATTGCCCTTCCTTGAAGACTAATCACTTCAAATGTGAAAAGCTTTCAAATTTTTGTTCACATTGCAGGACAAAGTCAAATCTAAGATTCATACAGATGCTCTGAGTAACTGTTTAATGAGATTGACTTTAAAACGATGAAACTGAATTTCTCCTTAGTTACAAACTGGCTCTGAGACAAATTCTTTAAATAGAGCTGAAATAACACCAGCCTCACTCAAATGAGGGTATTGTGCCCTAAGGTAAATAAAAGACAACATTTATTTGGTGTGTAAAGATTGGAGAGTCGTTGGCCTCATTAATCATGGTTCTCAAACTCATGCACATCAGAATTACCTGAAGAGCTTGTTAAAACACAAGATGACTCAGTCCCACCCCCAGATCTTCTGTTTCAGTAAATTTGAGGTGGGTCCCAAGAACTCGCTTTTCTATGTTTCCAGATGATGCTGTCCTGGGGACCCCATACTGAGAACCACTGCTTTAGAATGGTATTATCCTGTAGGCTACATAGATACATTCTTAGAGGATTTCATATCTCTATTAATTTTGTTGTTTTCATTTTGATCATCTCCTAAAGCCATATTAATACTTGCATTTTTAATCCCAATGGCTAGGTTACGATCATGTTTTTCTTTATGTTTTCAGTTGCAAGAATTTATATTTGCATTTCTAATTGTGTGAGCACTAAATTACCATATAGTGTTAAGTTTTAGAAGTATTTCCCAAACTGGGTCGTTAGATGTATCCTAAAGCTCCATGAATCTCTAAGTTTTAAAAACACTGGTTTACATGCCAGAATCCTATACTATGGTATAACAAAGATGCAAATTAATCTGCCTAACAAGGAAAGTTCATGTGAGCATCTTCCCTCATACGTCTGTAGCTTATTGTTTTAGCAAGTAGAGCCAGTACAAAGTGGCACTTAATCATGCTTTCCAACTTTTTTCATATCAAGGCACACAGAGAAACTTAAATTCATTTAGGACTTTCTGGGGGAAGTAAATGAAGCTGCTGATTGCCTGGCCAAAGGGCTCTAGCTGCCCTGCCCTGCCTGGACCACTGGGGGGCAGAGGAAGTTGGTCAATGTAAGAGTATTTGTACCTTTTCTGTGGTCTTAGCAATTTGGGACTCTCTTATAGATTGAGGTAACTTTGTTCCAGAATTACCTGATAAGGATGTCATATATAAGCACTGCAGAAGTAGACGTAACATATCACAACACCTGAGGTAGGACAATTTTTCAGAATCCTTTCAGATTTTACCCTCACCCTGATCTGTCCTTAAAAAGGAGGGATGGCTTCCTGATCCCATGTCTGCACCCCTGCACCCATCAACAAAGTGTAGTAAGACTGAGTCATTGCCAAGGATGTCCTCTATTCCTCAGATATATTAAGAAAGAAAAGTTGCAAAATATTAACCTAGTTACTAACGTTCAGTGATGATTGTTTCCAAATTGTTCAGTGAGCAGTGTGCCCAGAAATAACTTAATTAAGCTCCCTTCTAACCAACATGGTTTGGAAATTGGAAATTATTGCAGGATAATACATATTTTTACATATAAATATCCCAAAATACACATATATATCAATATTTTGGGGAAATGCAAAGTTTGCAAATAAAATTTACCTAATTCATAGAAGTAATTTTTCTTTAATGATTTGGGAGGAACTCCAGGGCCTCAAGCTAATATGTGTCAAGTATTAACTGCATACCAAAAACCAGTCGCAAAAGCTTTACATGTCTTAGGTAACTTATTCTGCTCAACAGAATGTTATGCAGATACCCTATCCCCATTTTACAAATGGAAAAAAAAAGTACATGAGATACAGTGAAGTTATGTAACTTGCCCAAGGTCACATAGCTAGTATGTGGCAGAGCTGGGATCCAGGTCTAAGCATTAAGTAGGTTCCAATCATTTTTAACAAACAGACAGAGACAATTAATGAGAATGTGCTGATTAAAAGCATTTCTTATCATCTGTATCTACAAAGATCATTTAAGATGCCAGGGATGGCTGCTTAAATTATGGTCTACAATGAAGTGTGATGCAGACACTAAAAATTAAGTGCTGCATCTGTATTCATAGATAGAAAGAGGCCCATGAACTGACAGTGAGAAAACAAACAAACAAACAAAAAAGGTTAAGAACCACCATATAGAATGGGATTCTGTTTTAATAAAGGCATATGAGAGTTATATTAATAGTGAACACATCCAGAGAGTAGCATTACACTGGATCCTTATTTTCTGTCTAACAGGTATAGGAACTATTTTATAATTAGGATAAAAGTATCATTGTTTTAAAAAAGAAAAGGTGCTCTAGTCATAGGTATAGAGTAATAATAATAGCTAACATTTATTAAGCACTTATTATATGCCAGGCAATGATCTTAGAGTTGTTCATAGTGAATCTCACTTAATCTACATTTACAAAAATAAAGTTGAGATAAGTATTGTTATCATTCCCATTTAACAGATGAAGAAAATGAGGCCCAGAGAGATTCTGTAATCTCTCTCAAATGCTAGCAGCCTGAATCCTGAGTAAATATTCCTAGATACCACAATACAAGGATCTCCCCCCTTCTTGAGGTATGGTCCAGAAAAGCCCCACTATTCCTTGCAGTACTTCTCCATATGACCTTTAGTTTTATCATTCTGCATATCGGGCAAAACAATGAAATTTTAGAGCAAAATAATTCATTTAAACAGCAAGGCACCAAATGCACTCATTTTGATGAAACTAAGCTACATTTATATTTGAAATCTTAATGATGGATAAGAGTTAACCAAAAGGGAAAAAACAGTGCAGACAAAATAGATCAAATCTAAAGGCCAGAAAAAGGAAAACTGTTACCAAGCACTTAGGAAACAATTTGGTTGTGTTACTAGCATTCAAACAAAGAATGTGCTCACTATAAATGGTTGGTATCTACTTTGTTTAGCTCCTGCAAGTTTAAGAAACACACCCAATCTCAGGTTCTCTGATTTCCTCCCTTGGTCCCTTGTAGTATTTTATGTAACAGAAATAAATAAATCTTCACTTATGTAAGGGGTTTATCAATTCAGATTTGTCACTGACAGGTTGATACACAAAATGTCTCCTCGTTCTAAATTTTCTCTCTTCCTTTGCCCATTAAGGATCAGTGGGAGGATTTACAGTAATTGTTGGATAACTATGCAATACTTGAACACATTCTAGCACTTCAGGTTCTAACAACAAGGAAATAAAACACTGAAACTCTTCTTCCTACTCACCTACAATAACAAACCTATTCTAAAAGAGATATACAACTCTAAAGCCATCTTATTAATTTTTTTTTTCTCCATTAAGATTTGGCTGGCTTCACTGGGGTTTATTCCCCTCCTTCCCTTTTACATCCTGGAGGCTGTGGGTAAGTAGGGAATAGAGAGCAGAGACACTAGAATGACCCACACTAGTCACAGCAGGTGTATGATGGATAGCTGGGCTCCTATTCAAAAGCATCTCAGCTTTCCCCCAACCTTTTGCTGAATTTCTCATTTTTGCATAATAAATATACAAAAATAATACCCTATATATTTAGTATCACTTTACGTAATAACACTCAAAAGTACAAATTTTGCATAATGTTTCTCAAGGGCTTTTCTTTTTTCTAATGTACATAAATACTGTAGATGC
The DNA here is from genome assembly GCF_003031525.2 of Neophocaena asiaeorientalis asiaeorientalis. NCBI lineage: Eukaryota > Metazoa > Chordata > Mammalia > Artiodactyla > Phocoenidae > Neophocaena > Neophocaena asiaeorientalis. The sequence goes on along the minus strand of NW_020172448.1, from coordinate 1,306,627 downwards.
TGGGAAGGTGCTTAGTAAAGCTGGCTTTGGTGGGATACAATTGTTTCAAACACTTGCCTCTTTACTTCATTCTTTAATGAACATCTCTGGAATAAGTAATTACTGTGGGAACACATCTTTAGAGCTATTCTCAAAGAGAAAAATTGGCAGAGGTTGGTTTTATAAAGTTCACAAAATGAATGGTGCCTTATTGCCATAAACAAAGGGATTTTTAACAACCAGCTTTAAAATACCCAGCGAATTACTGATAAGTGAATCAGTGAATAAAGATAAGTCTTTAATTGACAAGAAAATGAAGGATTAGGCTAATAGCGTATTACAGCAATATGCCATGAATTCAAACTTAGGCCTTCTTCCCTATTTGGACTAAGTAATTATAACAGCTTTTTTTTTTTTTTTAAACAGAAAGACTATTTCTTCTGCAACATTTCTGCTTAACATCTTCCAAAATGTGTGCTACTGGTATTGTCTTAGCATGAATCCTCCAAGTGACTTATCGTATCCTCACAACTGTGTATTTGAAGTGACATATTGTGATTTTTCTAAAGTTGCCTTTTGAAAACTGAGAGTTCTTTACAAAATACATTTGTCTAGTAAATACAATGGAGTCAAAATAGTTGTAATTTTAACTAAAAATAATTTGCATATGTTCTTTAAATTTTTGATGTCAACATTAAAATATTTAACAAGAAAAATTATAGTTCTGATTTTAAGCCAAGATAAGAAAAATCCAGGTACCAATACCAAAATCATGAATAAATAAAATAAACTTTCAGAAAACCAATGGAAGACCACATTCAACTTCAAAAGTGAGTATATAATTTTTTCCCTTAGAGAATTAGCCAATTGAACTAATCCATAAACTCTGATTATGATTTGAGAGTTGACAATTCATTCTTGTTTAGGTAGTACTATTTCTTGTTACCACAGAAAAACAATAACATTTTTCAAAGCCTTGAGTTTTCATATGGACTTTGTATTCCCTCGTCTGCCAAAGGTCACTGAAGTATCTTCCATCAAAATTTTCATTTGAAATGCATCTCTCTGTTAAAGAGCTAAGATGTCCCCAGGAAATAAATGGAGTGATGCTTTTCTTTAAAGAGGAAAGACCCTAGAATACAAAAATCCAAAGGAAAGGCCCATAAGCATACACAGTGTGGGAAATTTTCAGTGACAGGTGGATAACAACAGGAATAAGAATTTGTGAGGTATTAATAGTAAGCCTTGGTTTAATCTATTTTCTTTTGAATGGGAACGGGTGCTAAAAACAAAATATCCCAATTGTAAATTGCCTTTTCAACCTGGAGTAAAATCCACCATTTTGATTATGCATTCCATATTGTAGGGACCTAAAATCATTATGATCAGGACTATCTTCGTTATAGCAAACCATATTTCTATATTTTAATTTAATTCATAAATGTCTCTATTATCTCTGAATGGAAAATAAGTAATTTATAAATCTGGGTAATATATATATATATATTTTTTGCAGTACGCGGGCCTCTCACTGCTGTGGCCTCTCCCGTTGCGGAGCACAGGCTCCGGACGCGCAGGCTCAGCGGCCATGGCTCACGGGCCCAGCCGCTCCGCGGCATGTGGGATCTTCGCGGACCGGGGCACGAACCCGTATCCCCTGAATCGGCAGGCGGACTCTCAACCACTGCGCCACCAGGGAAGCCCCTGGGTAATTTTAATATTCAAGTATTTTATTAAGTACTCTCTACTTACTTTTTTCCTCCATGTTGAATAAATTAAATAAATTGGAATATTATTTAGATTCTGTACATCCAATTTCACAGGGGTGGGGTGGGGGTTCCCCGCACACCACCAGGCAATTCTTGGGACACCAGCTCGGTGTCCTACAATTAAACTCAATTCCGACACTACCTAGCCAGAAATAGCATTAGTTCCCACGGGGCTCAGTCCCACAAGACCACCTTCCACTTCAGATGCGATGACAGTCACAAACCCAGGAAGTTATCTATGCTTCAGACCTCCTGGCTAGTTGTTACCTGTACTTCTGAGTGACTGGCTATAAATCAGAGGTTTCCACAGCCCCCTCCTTGGGTCCAATTAATTTGCTAGAGCTGCTCACAGAACTCAACAGTTTACTCTTTAGTTAGCGTTTTATTACAACGGATACTAAAGGATACGAATCAGCAGCCAGCTGAAAAGATACATAGGGCAAGGTATATGGAAAGGGGTGCAGAACTTCTGTGCCCTCTCCAGGTGCACCACTCTCCCCAAATCTCCAAGTATTCACCAAGCTAGAAGCTCTTCAAACCCTGCCCTTTTGCGTTTTTATCAAGGCTTCATTACATAGGCATGATTGATTAAATCCTTGGCCATTGGTGATTGATTCAACCTCCAGTGGCCCTTTTCTCCCCAGAAACCAGGGGGTAGGATTCCAAGTTCAAACCCTCTATTCACCGTTGGTTCCCGGGACCACCAGCCCCCACCCTCAGGTACTTTCCAAAAGTCACTTCATTTATATAAACCCAACAGTGGTGGAAAGGGGCTTGCTGTGAATAACGACACTTTTTTCACCTTTATGACTCTGAAGTGTTTTCAGGAACTAGGACAAGAGATCAAATATTATGACAAAAGATGCTCTTATTGTTCTTATCACTCAGGAAATTCCAAGGGTTTGGGGAGCTAGAAGCCAGGAAATGTTGACTAAGGTCATCTGAATAATCAAATATATATTTCCAATAAGTCACAATATCACAGAAATAGACCTGTGTTATTATTTTTTAGAATTATTTTGTCTTAGTTTTCTGAACACTAAATGTTTACTACTTTTAAAAACCAGTCATCTAAATACTTTGTATTACTTTTTTTCAGCTTTATTGATATATAATTGACATATAACTTCACGTAACTTTAAGGCATACAATGTGATAAATTGATACATGTATATATTGCAAAATGATTACAACAATAAAGTTAGTTAATGCATATATCATCTCACATAGTTACTATTTTTTTCATTTTTCAAAAGTTCAAGTGAGAACTTTTAAGATTTACTCTCAGCAATTTTCAAGTATGCACTGCACTATTGTTAACTATGATCCCCATGCTGTATATTAGATATCCAGATCCTATTTATCTTATAACTGGAAGTCTGTACCCTTTGATCAGCTTCTCACACCCATGCCCTTGGCAACACTTACTCTGTTTCTCTTAGTTTTTTTTCTATATCCCACATAAAGGTGAGATCATACAGTATTTGTCTTTGTCTCACTTATTTCACTCAGTATAATGCCCTCCAATCCATCCATGTTTTTTCAAATGGCAGAATTTCCTTCTTTTCTATGGCTGAATAATATCATATATCACATTTTCTCAATCCATTTGTTTCCATGTCTTTAGCTATCGTAAATAATGCTGCAGTGAACATGGGGATGCAGTATCTCTTCAAGATAGTGATTTCAATTCCTTCAGATATATACTCAGAAGTGGGATTCCTGGATCATATGGTAGTTCTATTTGTAATTTTTTGAGAAAACTCCACACTGCTATCTATAGTGGCTGTACCAATTTATAGTACCCAAGGGTTCCTTTTTCTGCACATCCTTGCCAGCACTTATCTCTTGTCTTTATGATAATAGCCATTTTAACAGATGTGAAGTGATATCTCACCATGGCTTTGATTTGTATTTCCTTTACTAGTCGTGTTAGCACCTTTTCACGTACCTATTGGCCATTTGTACAACTTCTTTGGAAAAATGTCTATTTGGGTTCTTTTTCCTGTCCATTTTTTAGCTGGATGATGATGATGATGATCTTTTTTGCTATGAGTTGTATGACTTCTTTATATATTTTGAATATTAACCCTATATCAGATACATGATTTGTAAATATTTTCTTCCATTCCATAGGTTGCCTCTTCATTTTGCTGTGCAGAAGCTTTTTAGTCTGATGTAGTCCCATCTATTTATTTCTGCTTTTGTTGCTTGTGCTTTTGGTTATCATTTCCAGAAAAAACATTGTCAAAACCAATGTGAAGGAAATTTTTCCGTTGTTTTCTAGGATTTTTACTTGTTTAAAAGAAATAACAAATACAAAATGGAGTCATTTGCCCCCATGAGAGCAAACCAAGACTTAATTGCAGTCTCAAGCTCTCCCAGGAATGTGACCTTTAAAGAGACAATCTGAAATTTCCTGATCAGCACTAGTGAGGTAATTTGCATAAGACCCCTGCCATTCCCTCCCTCCCCTCCCCACCTCCCCGCAAAAAGATAACTTGGTCTGAAACAATTCTTACTTTTCATTTACTAATAAATTCCTTGCTCCACCTTCCTTCTGCCTATATAAACCTTTCATGTTGTACAACTCCTTGGAGTGCCCTTCAATTTACTAGATAGGATGCTGTCTGATTCATGAGTGTTTAATAAAGCCAATTAGATCTTCAAATTTACTCATTTAAAAAAAATTTTTTTTCACAAATGATCCAGGTCTTACATTTACATCTTTAATCCATTTTGAGTTAATTTTGAGAAGTAGTGTAAGATGTGTCCAGTTTCATTATTTGGCATGTAGACATCCAGTTTCCCCAAGACAATTTTATGAACAAACTATCTTTTCCCTATTAAGTATTTTTGGTTCCCTTGTCTAGTGTTAATTGACTCTCTATGCATGGGTTTATTTCTGGGCTTTCAATTCTGCTTTAGTCTGTGTCAATTTTTATTCCAGTACCATACTGTTTTGATTATTAGAGCTTTGTAGTATAGTTTGAAAACAGGAAGCATGATGCCTCCAGCCTTATTCTTCTTTCTCAAGATTGCTATAGTATTCAAGGTCTTTTTCAGGGTCATACAAATTTTAAGATTTTTTTTTTTTTTCTGTGAAAACTGAAATTTCAACAGGGATCGCATTAAATCTGTAGGTTACTTTGAATAGTATGGACATTTTAACAGTATTACTTCTTCCATTCCATGGGCATGGATATCTTTCCATTTTATGTGTCTTCTTCAATTTTTTTCATCAATGTCTTATAGTTTTGTTTGTTTGTTTAACAGATCTTTCACCTCCTTGATTAAATTTGTTCCTAAGCACTTTATTTTTGATGCTATTGTGCGTGGGATTTTCTTTATTTCTCTTTCAGATAGTTTGAGGTCAGTGTACAGAAACACAAATGATTTTTGTATGTTGATTTTGTATACTGTAATCCTGCAACTTGACTGAATTCAGTGATTAGTTCTAACAGGTTTTTTGTGTGTGTGTATGTGTGAGTGTGGAATTCTTTAGGGTTTCTATCTAAGATCATGTCCTCTGTAGAGAAAATTTCCAGTCTTCCTTTCCAATTTGGATGCCATATATTATATATATATATATATAATATATGGCATCCAAATATATGTATATATATTTTGTCCAATTGCTTTGTCTAGGACTTCCAGTAATATGTTGAATAGGAGTGGTGAGAGTGGGCATACTCATTCCTGATCTTTATATTTTTCCCAGTTTTATTGAGATATACTTGACATAAATCATTATATGATTTTCAAGTATACAGCATAAAAGCTTGACATATATATTATGAAATGATTACCAGAATAAGTTTAGTTAACATCCATCTTCTCATATAGATACAATAAAAAGAAATGAGAAAAACTGTTTTTTTTACTTATAATGAGAACTCAGGATTTACTCTCTTAACAGTTTTCATATTTATTATACAGCAGTGGTTGTTCCTGATCTTACAGAAAAAGCCTTTCAACATTTCTCCATTGAGTATGATGTTAGCTGTATGTGTGTCTTATACTGCCTTTGTTAGGGTATGTTCTTTCTATACCCAACCTGTTGAGAGTTTTTACCATGAAAGGATGTTGAATTTTGTCAAATGTTTTTTCTTTATCTATTGAAATTATCATACGATTTATATTTTATTTTTTTTAATGTGGTGTATCACATTAATTGATTTATTGATGTTGAACCTTCCTGGCATCCCTGGAATAAATCCCACTTGATCATGGTTTATGATCCTTTTAATGCAGTGTTGAATTCAGTTTGGTAATATTTTGTTGAGAATTTTTTGTATCTATACTCATCATGCACATTGGCCTGTAGTTTTGTGTTTGGAGTATACTTTTCTAACTTTGGTATCAGCATAATGCTGGCCTCATGAAATGAGTTTAAGGGTGTTCCCATCTCTTAAAGTTTTTGGAAGAGTTTATGAAAAGTTGGCTATAATTCTTCTTTAAACATTTGGTAGAATTCACCCGTGAAATCATCTGATCCTGGGTTTTTCTTGGTTGCAAAGCTTTTGATTACTGATTCAATCTCCTTACTCGTTATTGGTTTGTTCAGGAGTTCTGTTTATTCTGATTCAGTCTTGGTAAGTTGTATGTTCTAGGGATTTGTCCATTCTTCTAGGTTGTCCAATTTGTTGACATACAATTGTTCATAACAATCTCTTATGATCCTTTATGTTTATGTAGCATTTGTTGCAGTGTCTCCTCTTTTGTTTGTAATTTTATTAATTTAGGTCATCTATCTTTTTTTGTTGGCTACTCTAGCTAAAGATGTATCAATTTTTATTTATCTTTTCAAAGAACCAACTCGTATTTTTATTAATCTTTTATCTTGTTTTCTATTTTCTATTTCATTTATCTCCTCTAATCTTTATTATTTCCTTCCTTTTGCTAATTTTGTGCTTAGTTTTCCTTTTTCTCTAGCTCTTTGAGGTATAATGTTAGGTTGTTTACTTGAGATCTTTCTTTTTTCTTGATGTATGCATTTAGAACTATAACTTTCCTCTTAAAACTACTTTTTCATATCCCATAAGCAATTATAACTATAAACTATAACTTTCTTCTTAAAATTGCTTTTTCACATCCCATAAGCAATTGTGGGTTGTGCTCTCCTGCCTGGGTGGGTTATAGAATATGCTTCATAGCCAGTACAACCCGTTGGCTGGGGATCCAAATCAGGCAAAACTGCCTACTGAGGTCCCTGGATGGACAGAGAGGTCAGCTGGGCTCTGCAGATATGCAGATATGCTGGCTGGGATCTCTGTTCAGGCACCACTGCAAACAGAAACACACTTGGCTAAGATCTGAGCACTGCTTTCTACAAACCCTGGTCCCCTTCTCTGTTTCTATCTATCTCCATTTCTCATACTTTGCAGGTTCCTCCAGTGATCCTTGCAAGGTAATATCTGAGTGAGCCTCCCAGGAAGAATTCCATAACCCTGGGGAGGCTGGATATCTACCCTGGGCTCTCTTCATCTGAGTGGAAAAACCACAGGGCCACAGGGGCCCTCTTAGTTTGGCAATGTGCTTGCCTGTGTAAGGGCTGATGCAGTCAATGTGTAACCACTCCTCTTACCCTTCTAATGTGGTCTTTCTCAGTCTTTGTTGTCTGGGGGAGGTACTTTAGCCTCACCCCTGGGTTCTGGGTTTTCCACAATGGTGTCTTGTCTATGGATAGCTGCTAGTTGGTCTTCTTGTGAGGGGGACTAAAGTTTTAAATAACCTATGCCACTATCTTGATGACTTGCATATTCCTTTAAAAGTGTTACACAGTATCTTTTTTCTAAAAGTTCTTTTAAAAATATAAAATTTTCACTATTATTAACATTGAGATTTTAATCTCTTATGAAACTGTCCTCAAGCTAACATAAATCATTTATTGAGCAACCTACAATTGAGGTACCAACTAGCCATAGTGGGACATTCACAGGACATTTAAAAATAAAGCATTTATGCAATTTATGTGCAGATTTATTTTTGTTTCTTTTATACAACCAATGTCGTTTTTAAAAAAAGAAGAAAAGATCAACAGTGAAGGAGAAGGTAAAAAAAATAAAACCAGCAGTATACCGTTTTTGAGAGCTTACTGGTCTCCACCATCGTGCTAAGCACTTGAGAGGTATAATCTCATTTATTCTCATTTATTCTGCACTATATTTCCAGGATGCAGGTATTCATCCTCATTTTATGCTCAAGAAAACTGAGATCATGAGATACTCAGCCAACTCCCCAGAACTGTACAACTAGCAGTAGGTACAGTCTTGGTGCACCTACTAAGTGCCAAGCACTCTACTAGGAGTAACCACATACTAACTTCTTTACTTGAAGAATGAAAGCGATATTCATGTAATCAGATTTCACAGTATCACTAAGAATTCAAGAAAGACCACAACAAAGCATTTGGGTGTGATGGCTTACCATGGTGTCTGGGGGTGCTACTGTCACCATTGCCAGTCTGACAAATAAGATTTTCAAGGCAAAGAAGGTGACAGACAAGATACAGTTCTGCTGAGAGAAGGGTTTCATATTCTTGATTTTTTTTTTCCATTTTCAAAGACTGAAAGTAAATAGGAAATATCAAAGTATCTAAATGTAAACCAATAGTTGAGAAAATCTAAAACTGTTCTAATGAAGTGGGGAAATATTTCTTTAAAATATTTATTCATATTAAAGATATGTAATGTCCTTATTGTTCATATAGCCAGATGGTATCCTGGTTCCACTGACTAATAAAAGCTAGTAATTAAATCATATTCCTTATGAAATTTCACATACCGTATTTACTGTAGGGTCTTGTCATTCATTGTAACACAACTGAATATGCACTCTAAAATGGGCATGTGATTTTCTATTCCATTTACAATTGACCTTTTTTCATTTAAAATAATTTGAAAAGCAAAGTAAGATTTCAAACTATGCAAATTATATATAATAATTTAGAAAAATTGTTTAATATTACCTAATTATCAAGAAATAAGCAATAAAATATTTTAAAAACTAGCCAATATTATTAAATAATAAAATGATAAAGTATAGTTCAATATAAATAACTTGTTTTAATCAATTGTACAGAGAATTATCACAAATAAATATATAAATATTTGAGGGGAAAAGACAAAATTTCATAATATCCTAATGACAGAGGTATGTTCTAAAAAGCTAGTCACTAAATAAATTATTTTAAAAGTTGAGTAAAATGGCCTACGTGATACAACAAAATTATAGCCACAACAAAATTATAGCCATTCTATAAGAAAATATAACCCAACTAGAATATATTGAAATAAAGTAAATGTAAATGAAAATAGTATAAACAGGATAACTTTATTAACAAGTGATTCTAATCTGGTTTAAATTTAGCTTCATATTTTAGCATATTTCTAGTTGAAAAATGTCTGAGTTACTGCGTAAAATAATAAATGTTGAAATATTTTGTTTCTCCAATTATGATATTTGACATTAAAAAAAATAGCAACCCACATTTGTCAGGTGCCTACTATGTTCTAGACAAACATAAGGGTTCTACGTGCATTACTTCATCACATATTCATAGTATCCATAAGAAGTAAGTATTATTGTTTTCCCCATTTTAAAGACAGTGTAGCTAAGGCTTTAGAGAGAAGTTAGGTCATTTGCCTTAGGTCACATAGCTAGTAAGTGGCCAGGAAGGCAGTCTTACCCAGTCTTATGATGGCCAGATACTAGGCTCTTAGTGTGCTGAAATACTTCCTGGTCAGTCTTAATCAAATCCTAGAAGCTATAAAAAAAAGGTTTCTAAATTTAACCAATATTATGAATGAGCAAAAATATCATAGTAAAAGAGAAAGGAAAAAGAGAAAAGATCAGCTAATAGGCTGCTACAAAATCACAGGTAAGAGATAATAGTCACATGCTTAGTGGTCGTGGTGAAAGTTGTAAAAAGTAACCAGAATCTGGATATATGTTGAACATAGTCCCAAGATAATTTTCTGTTGAACTGGAAGTACAATGTGAGAGAAAGTGAACTGTCAAGAATGACCCCAAGGGTTTTGGACTGAAGAACTAGAAGGAAGAGAAAGCTTATCAGAGGATAGATCTGAGGGTGGAAATTAGCAGTTTTTTTAACATGGCAAGTTTGAGATGTCCATTTAGAGACCTAAGTAAGAAGCTGAGAAAGTATATCGGATATAAAGTTGCATATTAAGGAGTCTTGATTTCTGGACTCCAATATGGAAATGTATTTTTTTTTGAATTTTATTTAATTATTTTTTATACAGCAGGTTCTTATTAGTTATCTATTTTATACATATTAGTGTATATATGTCAATCCCAATCTCCCCATTCATCCCACCGCCACCACCACCCATCCCCAGAAATGCATTATTTGAGAGTCATGAGATAACAGATGATATTTAAAGCCAAGAGACTGGATGAGTTCATAAAAAATAGGCAGATTGAAGAGAAAATATCTAAGGATTGAGCTCTAAGATACGCCAGCATTTTATGAGGCAAGGTGTTGAGGAATGTGAAAGGTTAAAGATGACATAGAATTATTTGATATTCCTCCCAATGATTGACATGTCCATTTCCTCTCCCTTTAAATTTGTGTCTGCAGTGACCAATAGAGTACATAGCAGAGATGACACAATACGAATTCCAGGCCTGGGCTGCAAAGGGCTGGCAGCTTTTGCTTTGATCTCTTGGAGCCAGAACTTCCAAGAATAAAGTCCAATTACCCTGGTGGAGAGACTACTGGAAGAAATTGATAGGTAGAGGGACACTGCTGAGCTCAGCCTTTCAGATATTCTCACCAAGGCAACAAGTGTATGAGTGAAGTCACCTCAAAAACTTTCATACTAGATCAGCCACCAGCTGAATGGCATCAAATGACCCCTGTCAGTTCCAGTGGAGTTATTGAATCACCACAGCCCAAAGTGCAAGTTCAGTTCAAAGTAATAAAGTTTTGGAGTAGTGGCTTAGGAAACAGGAACACAGAGGGGTCAGGAAAGAGAAAAGGAGAGGTCAGTGCGATGGAAGAAAAAGCAAGAGATAGTTTACTCCCAGAAGTCAAGCAAAGGAAGGATTCCAGAATGAGAAATTGATTTACTCTAGTAAATGCTGCTTGAGGAGGATGAGAACTGAGAATTGACTGTCGTGTTCAGCAATGTGGAGGTCACCGGTGACTCTGACAAACTATTTCATTAGAATGTTGGGGACAAAATCCTTCTTGGAATGGATTTAAGGGAGAATGGAAGAAAGGAATTAAGAGGCAGAGAGTATGAAAGACACTTGATTAGTCTTGTCGTAAAGGAGATCAGAGACATGGTGTAGCTAGGTGGCCATGCGGGGTCAGGGGAGTTGTTAATTTTTGTAAGATTGGATAAACTACAGAATATTTCTATGCCATGGGAGTGATCCATCAGGGAGGGGGAAATTAAGGTTGAAGCAGAGATATTGGACAATTGGGAAGCATTTTCCTTTAATTCCTGAGATGAATAGGTTTAATTCATAGGTACAGGTAGGGGTGGTCTTAAATAGGAGCACGAACACTGTTTCTATACCAATGTTAGGAAAGGTCAATGGTGCAGAGGCAAGTAATGATACAGTGGTGGGTTCGTGTAGGGTTTTTTTCCCAAAGTGTGGTCCTGGCACAAGACTAGAACCACAGGTCACTGAATTAAAATAGTTTGACTCTAGGCATTTATAGGAATGCAATATTTAACAAAGATGGTATGACAAAGAAATAGAAAGGATTCTTTAATAAATCGTGAAATTACTTATATTAAAATGGTAATACTCTGTTGAGTCTCACTACTCACAATCTTCACCAAAATAAAGTTCAAGGGCATTTAAAAGTTAATTATCTTAAAATCAGAAGACAATTTAAAAAACTCTAAGCTAACAGAGAATTGACTCTTTTCCAGATCTCTTGATGGAGTTAATTTTCATAAGTTATAAATGATACAATATAAATAAAAGAGTACAAAATTATATGTTTACTATCAATATACTCATTCAGTCTGTAATTGCTCAAATACAGAATTTCTAACTGGATTTCTTAGCTTTAGTGACTGCCTGTTCCTAATTTTCTGGTTCACAAATCTGTGAAATGTTTGAACCAAAGAAGATTTATTCTCCTCAAAGTTACTGTTATCCAGGAACTGCTGTTTTCTCTCTGCTGTCTGTAACAGGGGTGGGAAGTACTACGCTAGGTATGAAGTCTAGATAGAAGAGGAGAAAGGAGAGGAGACCCACTCCCTGAATATATCTCACCTACAAAGACAAAAGGCACTGGTGCTTTGCATTCTGTGATCTATGCACCTCATTCCACTCCTACTCCTCCCAAACATGTGTGGTTCTATCGTTAAAAGTGTTATGCCTTTCATACAGTCATCATGGCTTACAGGAAAAAAAACAGGAAGTAAATACATAGAACTGATCATACTTGCTTTGGACTGGTGGGATTATGGCTAAGGTTTCTACTTTTATACGTTCCCTACTGTTGTAATAGTCTTTACACTTTTAAAAATTTAATAGAAAAAATTGAGAGTCATTTAATTACTATAAGGTCCTAAAGATTGTACAAACAAATGATTATAGCTCTGAGCTAAATTTCACTCTCCCCAGTGTGTTTATTCCTAATATACATTCTAATATGAATGTTCCGTTTACATTTTGATTGCCATTGATTTTGATTTACCTGGAGTCAGATTAAGATTGAACCCTGATCTCATTGCACCTTAATTGTGTGTACTCATCTGGTAAAATGGAAATAACTCTACCATGCATGCCAAAAAACCTGGGAGGATAAAATGAGATAATATAACGAAAGTGTTTTGTGAAACACCATGAAATATGTTATTTGGTTATTTTTACACTAAATATTAGCCAAGAGAAACTGCAGATTTCATTTATAAGTCAAGTCTATTAAACTTTTTTAGAGCAAGACCCGATTGAGGGATCTTGTCTCAAAGGCAAATGTGAGAATGAGAAATGATTAGAGTGAAATTGAACATATTTAAAATTTAAATTTTTCAATAAAATTTGTTACAGAATAATTAAAATTACTGAGACCATAGAGTTTTCCAAATAAGAGGAAAAGTTACTATCTTATTTCAAAAGGAATTAAATTTAAGTAAAATATATAAACAACTACTGTTTCTTAATTACCTAATTACTAATCAACAAAAGCCAAATATTTTATTGGCTGAATTTAAAAACTGTACCTTCAAAATAATTGTAAACTCTTATGTATATGTATTATTATGCATAATTTAAGATATTGTCACCCAATATTTAAGTTTCAATTAGGTTTTAATGTTTAATATTTAAAGCACAATAGTCAATAAAAGACAAATTTTCAAAAATTGAGAAGTATATTATTTAGTCCCACCATATATCACAAATAATTTTTATTACTAACTTCCTTTCCATATTGTATGTACACTCATAAATACATGCTAACATAGTAACCATAATGAACATATAATTTTGTATGTTGTATTTTCACTTGTTTAAGCATAAACTCTTTTCCATGTTGCTATATCTATTAATTTTTTTACTTTAAGCACAGTATAAAGAACTTTTCTCCCCCAAAATGTAAAGCTATTGGATAATGATCAGAATTTTCTTACCTAGAAGACCTGTCAAAATAAATAAATATCCTAAGGAAAAATGACAGAATGATTTGGGAAATACAACAAAAGCCTGCTGTTTCTCAAATTAAATAGACATGATTGGCAGACTAGAAAGAGGGGATGCCATTAGGATATTCTACAGTGTCCACAGTGCCTAGTGAATAGTAGAATTTCCACAAATGTTAATTAAGCCTTTTTAAACAGTTGATTTTGATCAATTTCCACGAGAAAAGGAGGGGGAGATCCTTCAATTCTTACAAGTGCTTACAAGGCACAAGCTCTGCAGTTTCTTGCATGAATTTTTTTAGAACCAAAGTGTTAATGAAATCCTCCATTTTTCTTGACAATATGCTTCTTATTCTACTTTGCTTCCCCAAAGATATGTTTCCATGCATATGTATTATCTGGACTCTTGAATAGTCCTATCTATTTTTAAAAATATTTGCTTATTCCAAAAAAGTAATAGCAAAATAATACTTTTAATTTAGGTTTGCCATTTGATAGATTACCTAGAAGCAGACCCCAGGTCAAAATTAGCAAGCAGTTCAAGTGATTTATTAGGGGCAATGCCTATGAGGAAGACAGAAGAGGTGGGAAGAGCCACCATATATGATATAGGTCTGACTCCAGATAATGCAAAGAGGGAAGGAAAGTAGTTCGAAGTATCTTACACAATAGTGTGAGTTCCAAGAGTTTGGCAAAGTCTACTGGGGAGTCCTGAAGTTGACTGATAGGTAAGCTACAGATCTCCCAGAAAACGGAGAAATGCCTTTTTATCCCTTCTGTACTCAGTCGCTGGCTACACGCAGCCTATGGAAGCCTGATACAGAAGCAGTGATAGATTTCAAGGCACAGCAGCTGAGCCTCTTGATCAGTTATGCCCCTTTTAGTTAAAGTCACATGAACATGCACACCACAACAATGTATGCCAATCTTAAGATGTTTTTATTTTGAATGCAAATGTGTCCTCAGTTTCACCAACTGAAATTCCACATACTGTATATTGAAGAGGCTAGTGATTAATACTTAGAAAGTATGGTATGGATCTAAGTTAAAGCCAATATTTGGGCTGCAATAAATTAATGTCAATATGAAGATTTCAATAAGAAGAATAAATCAAGACCCAGCACATCGACCATTTTCCATAGTACATGAACTATGCATTGATATGATAGAGCACTGTGAAGGAGCCCAAGGCCCCGGAGAAAAGAATCAGAATTTAAACATTTTTTTGGAAAAAGCCATCATAAGATTATAAACTCAGTAGAGATCATGATAAACTATAGAAGCTCTTTTTATTATGAGCAGGTATGATTCTAAAATGTCATTGTTAATTCTATTCAGTAAGTCCAAATTAACACTATAAGATTGAGTTCTCTAGCACACAGCTAGGAAAGCTTGTTTGTCAAACAACTGAAAACAGAAACTTGTCAGATCACTGAAGGGAAATAAAGCAAAAGTACAGAGCAATAGAGACTGAGTATGTATAATTTGGGAAGAAAAGGCATAACTGCTTGATGCCATCAAATTTGCATGTTAGTCATCTTAAATCAGAGGTCAGCAAAGTATGCCTTGTAGGCCAAAGACAGCCTGAAGCCTGTTTTTAGTAAATAAAGTTTTACTGGGACAAAGCTATGCCCATTTATTTACATGTTCTTTACAGGCCCAAAACCAACACGCCTTCCACTTTTCCACATCATTATCCCACTATATTATCCCTAAGGAGACAAAAAATTGCAAAAGTTTGGGGAAAATTATAATCATGTCAGGGTTAGAAAAATATACCTATGAAAAGAGATCATTTGGTCCCAGGGGAAAAAAATATATTTAAAATAATAGGCAAGAGTGACATGGCCTTGGTTGCTAAGAATAGCCAATGCATAGTTATTTAAAAAAACATAGCCTTTAGTTTTTAACATATGGCAAATATACAACCTAATGAGTATCTCTGAGACTATAGATGGGATTATGCCTAGAATGCAATGGTGACAAGGTAAAACCTTAATTAGCATCACAAAAGCAAACCAAAAATTAGATTTTAGAGAAGTAATATAGAAGGAAAAAGTGGAATTAAGATTCAACTGTGAAAGAGAGAGAGGCAGAATGGTAAGATTTTTAGTGAATGGTGAGAACGTAAGTGACATAACTGTGTGAGCAAATTACAGTCTACACAATGATAGAATTGATATGGTGCTCTTCTAATACAGAAAACCAAAATGTCCCAGAGACAAGATATAGTAGTGATGAAAGCTTTTAAATATTTGAGTATCTACTGAAGTCCTAATAATGTTAAATAGAACTCATTCTTATCTGCCTTTCTTTAGCATTTATACAACCAACAAATATTCAATATGTATCAGGACTTGCCTTTGAGATGCCTGTAAAAATACATACTTTAGCCATCGGGAAAAACACTTTAAAAAGGCCAGAAAAAAGACATATGTGACTCCATGACAAAATAATTGCACAGCTTATTAAATAATTGAATCAGTAGTTTGAATAAAAAATGCTGCTCAGTGGGAATGGAATAACCTTAGCCCGCAGTCTTGGCTCAAATAATTCCTATCCTGTGGGAAATTAACATTGGAACTTGTAGCCTACCACATTCAAATCACACACCGCTACTCCTCCTACTACTAATAGGAAGAGTAATATTGGAAAGACTGAACTCCCTAGGCAGAGCCTAGGTTTTACTTGCTGTGAAACCTTGGGTAAACCTCTTAACCCCTCTGAGCCTATTTTTTCATTTTTAATTTGGATAATCATGGGTTCTGAATAAAAAGATATTACTACATAATACACACCTATATTCCCTAGCACCAAAAATGATCAAATAGAAACTGGATACCACATTATCTGGGGCTCTACAAGAGGAAAATTAGATGGGAAGCCAACTAGATCCTAACTCTGAGAGTCTGTGATCCATCTTCATCATATTTATTTGTTTTACTGAACAAACACCTATTTGTTGTTAATTCTGTGCTAGGCTGTTCTAAGCACTTTACAGACATTTACTTATTTAATTCTCATTCTTATGCTTGACCATTGTAACTACAGTCACGTTCACTCTGGCTACCAAAGATAAGAAACTACCAACAAGTTACAAAAGTAATGAGTTTCTAAATTCAAGTGGTGTAAAAACAGCTTTGGGGTCTATCATAAGGTTTTTGTCACTATTTTAGAACTAAAGAGGGAGATGGGATTTTTATTTTTGCCAGTTAAAAATGGACACAATATAATATACACACTATCAGACAGTAGAGTCTGATAGAGAAGTCCCTGGGTTGAAAGTCAGGACCTTGAATGCTGTATCATCCATCGCATCACAGAATTACATCACGTCTAAGTGAACAAAAACTACTAGACAGGAACAGTCAATTTGGCATTTTATTAATGACCAGTTTGAATGGTCCCATAATTAAGCTCGTAAGTAGTTGGGAAATACAGCTGGGGAATATGAATCTACAGGGTCTCAGAGAAATACATTTTGCTATATGGCCCCAAACTTACTTCGTGACCTTAGTCAATTCTCTCCAAACCTCTCCATTCCTTCTCTTGTAAAACGAAGGCCATATGTCCCAAGAGAATCTCAGAATTCAATCTGGAACAGATTGAGTCTAGAAGTCTCCAAACCCCTCAGTTTTCAATGACTCCTAGAGAGATACTAATCAGCATAGGATACGCTGTGCTATGGCAACAAACAGCTCCCAGTTTGGAGTGGTCTGACACAACGAAGATTTACTCCTTGCTCATATCATAATGAGCAAGTGGCTTTTCTCTGCTTTTTATAACTCAGAGATCTCCTTGCTTCTATCTTGCAACTTTCCCATTTCAAATCCTTTTTTTTTACTGCTTTGCAGATGACAGAGATTATTGAAAACTTAGCCAGGTTCACTAAACTCCCTCAGATTGGAAGTGACAATCATCTCCTGGATTAATGTCTGACTTTTGCCACGACTCCAACCTCACCACAGGGGATGCTAGAAAATGTTGGTGAGCACACGGATATCTGATTAGAACTAATGATCTCTTCCAGAAGAGTTGAATGAGTATAACCAAGATGCCAGCACATGCCAGATTCAAGACTGGAACTCATGCTCTCTAGCTCCTAGTTCAAGGCTCCCCTCCAGATAGTATGTGGGGGTGATATACTAATGTCTCCAAAGCCTTTGAAATTGACAAAGGGACAGTTATTTCTCATTATAATAGCTTGTATTTTATTATGATTTCTTAAAGGAAAAAATAAATTTCCTTCAATCAATACAGAAATATATATCCTTAATTGGCTTTCTAGTGAGGTTAACAAAAAGGCTATAATTCACTGTTTCACATTATTCCAAAAGCTCTATTCCATTCTTCAAAAATATTTTATCAAAGGCAAAATCCAGACTATACCTACTTGATATTCCATCCCCTCCAAGTGAGAGTCCTTAGAGCTGAGAATCTCCTCGTGTGAATGGAATGGACTAATGTTGAGCTACAAAATACAAAGCTTTCTAGACGTATTTGAAAAAGGTTTGTGACGATTTCTATGCTAAGATGTTTGATTTTAAAGATCCTTTCTTTAAAACCAGAATGTAGGAATAAATTCTATTGTGTTTTGGTGACTTCCTGCTTCTACTCAAGTGTTCTTGGCATTAGTGGTTGGTGTTAGAAGCCAGAGAAGCAATTCATTCTACTGCACATTTTAAGAAAATGCAGTTATCCAAAATCTGGGTTTGAATGAAATCCTGAGTTGAGCCCATGACTTGGCCAAATCTTTAATTTTTTTTAAGAGTAAAGCTTTTTACATAACTACAACCAAGAATAAAAGAGGTTAGGATGATAGTGTGCAGTTGCTTTTCATTTCACTATACTGGTAGGTTGGGAGGAACTTTCTGCTTTTAGAAAACCCAGATTCTACATCCTTCCATTAATCCAGCCAGGAAAATAAGTGGTTGAGTGCATACCTGTGGTGAATTTCATTTCATCCACACCTCTCATTTCTCACAGTTACTCACTAGTGCATTTTCTTTATCCTGATGATCATTACAACTCTTGAAGGCAGCATGCAAGTGAGCAGTTTATGAGATGCACCTCTGACACGCTAGTAGAAATGTTGGTCACTACCTTCTTGTTTCTTTTCTTTCAAGAAAAGGAAATTCAATACACAGTGAGCCTTTCATGTTCAAGTTTGTTTCTCTATATGTGAAAAGAAATAGTTATATCAATCTCTCTTCTGATAGACATGCTGAAATCTAGCATACATGTTCATTTTCTAAATAAAATGTTTCCATTTTTACTAAAAGAAGTACTATCACTTAGTTTTACCAAACTGAGATAAATTCCATATCAATAAAATTGGGATTTGCTAACAAAAATTTGAACTGATAAATGTTTTATTGCATTGGATTTTATTTGTTTACTTATCTTTCTAGCTAAAAGACTGAATTTAGGGTCAAAGTTCATGTCATATTCATTTTTTAATTTCTCATCCCTAGGACACTAAGGTCTTGACCAGTATCTGGAAAATAAAACAGGAGGCTCTCAAAACACTTTAATGGATTAATAGGCAGTCCTTGGCCTATAGAGAAAATAATATCTGTTCATTTAGAAATAGTAAAATATTGAATCATGTTTACCAGTTTAATTAGTTTTGTTTACTTCAGGATGAATTTAAAAGTTACAAGGTCAAAAATAATTATGAAATTGACAGGGTATCATACTACAAATGTAAAGTTTGTATAATTCTAGGTTGGCCAAAATAAACTAAACTAATAGAATGTTCAACCTGGAAAGAATCATTGAGCACTTCTAGTTCTTTCATTTGAGGAAAGTGAAACACAGAAAGACAGTGTAAATTCATGGCAAAACTTAAACCCAAATCTCAGCAGTCTGAATACAAAGTTAGTGCTTTTTTCCCCCATGCAATTTATTTAAATACAATGAAATATGTAAAGACTTTATTCACATGCACGCCAGATGTCACTAATTTTCATTTATGTCACCACATAAGGTATTAATAAACAACTCTCAATGAAAATATGTGTGGAGGCTGTTGATATTTAAATCTTGGAATCCAATATTTCAACAGTGCAATTTTTTAAAAAAACTTGTAAATATGAAATATTTGCTGTGTTAGAATCACAGAATTGGAAGACACTTATTCAAGAGGTGATTTGCTCTTAGCTTCAAGGTGGTAAATATTAAATTTTCTTACATTTTTGAACAAATTTATTTGTCAATTCTAAATTCTACAGACATATTGTTTATGAGCAGAATATTCATATATTCATTAATTTCTTCATTTGATGGTAAGAATATAAAAGAACATTATGATAATGTCCTTAACTTCTAACATCCATTTTTTCTTCCTATGCCCTGTATTTATAACTGCAGTATTTTTGGCATAACCTTAAACAGATGGTGGGGAATTTGACTCTGGGGAGAAATCAATATTATCTGAACCCAGGGAACCATAAATTTAAACAAAGAGAAATTTATATTTTCTATCACCAATAGCACTATTTTTGAGTTTGTTTTGTATTTGTCTATGTTGCTCAACATACAGTTTTTAAAAATCAAATCTTAGGGAGACCAAAGGACTTTATTCAGAGTGAAATAAATATTTGGAAAATGTAAAAGAACTTACAACCAAGGTTTTTCTCTAAGGACCACATTTCTCTTTTTTAAGGCAAATAATATAATTATAACCTCAAGGTGTGCTGCTTGATGAGCTGTTCTGTCTCCCTTCCCAAATGAATAATATGCATTATTTTTAATTAATATCCAGAGATATTACACTGGTAGATTATCTTCTAGGTAATAAAAGACTTAAGTAAATGGTCTCAGACACATCTATGATCATGTAATACTGAAATAAAGTCTTTTATAAAGCACATGAATTAAAACATTCCCTGAATTCACTAGAACAGCTGCTTATTTCTAAATCAAATTGCTTTCCACAATATGTGGTTAACTATAAAAAGTTTTTATAGTTATATAATTAAATATATTTTGTTATTGCTTTGGAAGCATATGGAGTGATTTTCATTTATCGTCTAAGAACATGAGAGAATCAATATACAAAAACGTGAAACTGTTTGATATACAAATATCTCACTCTATGCATCCTGATTATGAAATCTTCTGAAATTATCTTTGAATTGATATTTATTCATTCCAGTGAAGAAAACATTACACTCTTCCACACAAAAGAATTATTTTCTAACTTGAGAAACCCACATTTTTCATGAAAGTCACTGCCCTGTCTCAAGGTTTAATTGAAACCAAATGAAGTCTAGTAAAACTAATCAAAACCAAACAAACCCTTGGGTTATCTGAAGGACTTACTGTTAGTTATAGTTGGAGATTTGGTTAGAGCACTCTAAAATCAAATTTTAAATGTCACCATGCCATGTGAACTAGACATAAAATATTCTTCCAAGAGTTCCATGAATGGCTAAATTACAAATCAACTTTATTACATACAGAGTTATTCCATGACCACCAAGTAAGGCAGAAAATGCTGAATCAAGTCATAGAAAGTAATTGATGTTAAAGAATTAACTTAAGATATTAAAACTTATCTCATGTGCTATATTTATATCAGTCATTAAACAGAAATTTCAGGAAATCTCTCAAAAATGTCAATGCATAATTTGTACAAATCATCCCACAACAGCTGAAATCTCTAATATAATTCAGGGGAAGGCTATAAATCAGTAAAGGTTGGGGAAAAAACAATATAGGGGTCCTGGAGGGAGCACCAGATCTGGATCTGAATAGTCATGTGACTCTCAAGTTCTTGCACTGGAGTTTTCTTACTACAAAATGAGAGTAATAATTACAACTCTTAACATACACTTTTCTCCAATGTAGTCATGTAAAGAGTGATGCAAATGCAAGTTATTGTGAAACCATAAAGTAGATATCAGCAAATATCTGGAAGATAAGGAGTAGAAAAGATGATTGCTTACAAATAACTAGTTCATGAATTAGTATTCCCCTTTATATTTGAAGCTATACAAAGAAGAACTGATAGAGAAGAAGTGTCTTCAGCTTTGATATATAAGAGTACAAGTGTTTTGATGTGTCTTATTTCACATTAAATAGTATAAAATTTATTATTCCTCTGAAGAATGCATGTCTTAAGTGAATATCTATTCAATGTTTCAACAGGCAGAATAGTAAGTCATATGGCCATTTGCTGAATAGAATACAAATGCCATAAATCATAACAGTGATTTAAAAGATTTGGTGTTATAATACTGAATAGGTCCAAGGACCATTTTTCATTCCATGAACCTCAGTTCCTGCCCGGCCACTTTTAAAATTATAGGGTGCTAAAAACCAAATAACGTAAAATAGAACAGGACAGTCCTGAGGGAAAATCAAAAGGAAAATTTCCATTCAGGCAGTTAGATAACGTACATTTTTGACAAAATAGAAGGAGCAAAGAAATATGATTGAGACATATAGTATAGCTTATTATCAATAATTTGATGTGCTTAATTGAACTTTCTTGGTAACTGAGGACATAAAATTATTACTTTTGTGTATAATTTTAAACTGCTGACAATCTAAGTATTTTAATAATATATCTGATCACTTTCTCACTGTAGTGAATTATATTTGGTAAGTTAATTTTTGGTAATTGAGAATATTGCCTTTAGCCAATTACCACTGTATGTACCTTGTGGCCAACCAATTTTCACCAGTTACCTTCCAATTTATAATACCTTACATACATTAAAAATTGCTAAACAGTCTCTACAGTAATGTACTTGACAAACCCAACTGCATTTGCACATAAAAGGTTCTTTGCTTTTATGATAAACATTAAGCAAGAGAAACAGAAAAAAAGTCTCTAAATATTTTACTGGGAATAATACCGTAAGATATAAAATTCACTCTTTCATATGTGGGCAGAATACTGATTGTTCAACAGCTTTATTTGATCTTAAGCAAAGAGATTTCAAAAGTTAATGTCTTTTCTGAACTCATTATCATCAGTGGGGCTAGGCCTATACCCTAATGTACGCAGACTAAAGAAAATGGCAATGTGCTCTATCCTTCTAACTCCAATGACCACTTCTGTGGATGTGAAATCACACTGAAACTGCAGAATATCAAGAACCTCTGCTGGAGATGGACTAGTTAATTCAGACCAGTCATGTAGTTGAGAACAAGTAAAAATAGCTAGATAAAATATTAAGAAGAAATCTTCTTTAATGTATCAAATAACCAAAAAGTCATTAAGAATTACTAGGCTGAGATCCAGGAGAGGATGGAACTCATAAAACAAAACCCAGCACCCAAGACTACTTTTATATTGGGACTATTTAGGAAATGAAAAGAAAGAACTGAGTTACTAAGCTGCAGTTTAACAGCCTTGCAGGGATCAAAATACAAAAACTGGAGTTAAGGACCTAAAAGGTTGGCCTACATTGGGCTTAGAAGTACTCCCTATACTACAACCCCAAAGGACTGCTCCCTCAGAATATGGATGAACAAAAAAGAAACCAGTGATTTTACAGATAAAGAGATAGATAGATAGATAGATATACAGCTCAGTTGTGCATTATCAAGAGCCCAGAAAATATTGCCTTGAAATTGGATTAGCAAATCTAGGATTTCTAGCACTTCTAGACATGTAGCAAAAGCAAACCAAAATTTTCTGTGTAAGAAGATAATGTTATTCTGAGCTTCAAAACTTTTCTATGATGTTTTTTTCAAATACAGTGCCTAGTGCACAGTCAAAAATAACTAGATACCTAAAAGAAAGACACCATTTTCAAAACTCAACAGAAACAGACCCATAGATACTTCACATATTGGAATTATCATACTTTAATTGTAAAATAACCATGCTTAGAATTTTCAAGAATACAAAAGCCAAGCTGGAAAAATGCAACAGAGCATTTTCAAACAATATATTTTAAAAAGGGCCAAATAGAATGTATAGTTCTGAAAAACATAAGGACCAAAATAAGAAACAATAGATTTAAGAGCAAATTAGTACCAAATGAAGAAATGATCTGTGAACTAAAAGATAGATAAGATACCATCAAGAATGAAGCACAGAGAGACAAAAATATTAAATTATGAGAGAAAAGATATTATACTGAAGGATACAGTAAGAAAATCTAACATCCTTTTAACTGTGGTGTCAAAAAGAGAATGAGACACAAGTAATATTTGAAGAGATAGTGAGAATTTTCCAGGATTGAAAAAGATATCATTCTACAAATTTTAAAATGTAATGAAACCCAAGCAGGGTAAAGATAAAGAGCAGACATATCACAGTGAAACTCAGAAAAACCACAAAGAAATCAGACAGAGAGAGAGAGAGTGATGTAAGATGAGAGAGAGAGAAAAGCTAAATTACTTTCCAAGGATTAATGGCCAACTTCTTAACCGGAAGCCAGAAAACATTAGAATGGTTTTTCAATGTATTAAAATAAGAGAAGTTTCAACTGATGATTTAATATCTAACAAAAAAGTCTTTAAAGAATGAAGGTGATAAAAGGACTATTCAAGCAAAATCCTCAAAGTCAAAAATCTATATTTCAAAGCAAAACTAAAAGACTTTACAACCAACAGATCGATACTAAATGAAATTCTGAATGATATATTTCAGTCATAAGGAAAATAATCCCAAATGGAATCTCACAGAGGCAAGAAAAAAGAAGCACAAGGAAAAGAATGGAAATGTGAGTAAAACAAACACTGACCCTATGAAACAATAATAAAGGTTATTTATGAAGTTTATAAAAATATATGAAACTAAAACATTCCTACCTCAGACTATATAGAACAATCAGTTCCAGACTAATTACCTACATGAGTTTAAAAGACAAAAACAAAATAAATATTTTAAGAGATATAGGAGGATATCAACAAGACCTCAGAGTAAGAAAAAGCTTCTTAAACAGTACCAAAAAGCCACTAGCTATTAAGTAAAGATTGATTAACTTGATTACATTAAAATTGAGAAGTTATATTTGCCAGAAGACCTCCTTAAGAAAGTGAAAAGTCAAGCCCACAAAGGGAGTTATGTGAGTTTGTAATACATATTAGTAGCAAGTGCTTATATCTGGAATGATATATAATTATAAGTTATATAATAAACTTGTACACATCCATATGGAAAAGTCAGGCAACTTAATTTTGTAAAAAAGGGCAGGAGACTTGAATAGGCACTTTACAAACAGGATATCCAAATAGCTACTAAGCATACTACAAGATACTCATCTTCAATAACAATGAAAAATTTTAATTAAAAACAATGAGATACTACACCCACCAATACAATACATTGGCTAAGGTGTGAAGCAACAGGAAGTCTCATACACAAATAATCAGACATTATCTAATTAAGAAGATCACTACGAATAGCATTTCCACTCCTACTCATAGGTAAATACCCTCCCCCAAATTATATGCACATGTGGAACAAGAGGCTTCTATAAGAGTGTTTATTGTTATAACACTATAAGAGTGCTTATAATAACAATGTTATTTTAACTAGACATTAACTAGAATATGCATAAACAGTACAATTGACATACTTTGTAGTACCTAACAGCCATGAAAATGAACTAACTACTGCTACACACAGGAATATAGATGACTTTCACAAACATAATATTGAATAAAATAAGCCAGGCACAAAAGAAACTTGGAAAACAGGCAAAATTAACTTTTGATGTATGAAGTAAGGATAGTAGTTACCTTTGGGATTGGGGTTGAAGACAGAGGTAATGACTGATGAGGAACCAAGGAGGGGTTCTGGTGTATGTCTATTTCTCTGGGGTTTTTGTTTTTGTTTTCTAACACACGTGACAGTTACATGAGTTCATTCACTTTGTGACAATTCATTGTTCTGTACTTTAATGATGTGTTTTTCTGATGTGTATTTTATTTCACTAGTCAATAAACATCATACAAACACATACACAAACATAAAGAAACACACATATATTGAATATATATAGTTATATTGAATTAAAAATGTTAAAATGCATGGCAGCAATAGCTCAAAGAATGGCCCAGAACTTTGTCAGTGAGTTCTAACAAATATTTAAAGAATAAGTATTTCCAATATTATGTAAAGTCTGCTAGAGATTAGACAAAAAGAACACACTCTACATCTCATTTTGTAAGCCTAGAATACCTTGATATCAAAACCAGAAAAAGAAAATGTTTTTCAGAAAAAGAAGTAAAAATTAGGTCATTCTCATTCAGGAATATAGATGTAAAAATTCAAAACAAAATTTCACAAACCAAAACCAGCAATGCATAATGTGCAAAATACATCATGACCAAGTTAGGTCTATCCCAGGTATACAAGGCTGGCTTACACTGGAAAATCAATCAATACAATTTACCACATTAACATTTCAAAGAGAATAATTATATTATCAGCTTATTTAATATAGGAAAAAAACTATTAAAATTCAACATCCCTAAAAAAAAAAATTCAACATTCCTTCATGATTTAAAAATCAACTTTTAACAAATTAGAAACACAAGCTGCATCCTTCAATTTAACAAAAGATATCTATAAAATAAAAATTTCCACAAACATCATACTTAATGCTAAAACTACAACAGTAAGCACAAAAGAAAGATAGCCATTATCACCATTTTTATTCAATATGTCTATATGATAACTGTCAACATTTGTAGATAATATAATTTTTTTACACAGAAAATGAAAATAATCTACAAATTGATGGAATGAATAAGAGTTTAGCAAGGTCATTCTCTATAAAATCAGCATACCAAAATCTTTTATTTTTAAATATCAGCCATTAAAAAATATTTTTATAAGGTATAGCTTATCACAGCATCAAAAATACTAGGCAATAAGGAATAAATCTAAGAGAAGATATGCAATAAATCTATGGAGCATATGATAGAACCTTACTGAGAGAAATTAAGGATGACCTCTATAAGTGGAAAGATATATCATGTACATGGATTGGAAGACTCATAAATATGTCAATTCTTCACAAGCTGATCCACAGATTCAATGTACTACCAACCAACATCACAATACAATTTTCGACTATACAGCTGATTCTAAAGTAAATTAAAAAGGCCATGAATAGATAATTATCCTGTATGAAAATAAAGCAGGGGAGGACTTTTTCAACTGATATTAAAACTAACCTTAAAGTATATTTATATTAAGCCCTGTGATATTAGCACTGAGAACAACACAAAGATAAACAGAAAAGAACAAAGATCCTGGGAACAGATTGATGCATACATGGACCCTTTATTTAGCTGCCCTTCAGAGTAATACGGAAGGACTGTCTTTCTCAAAGCACATTGCTGGAACAAAGTTTAATGCTTAAACTAATACTTTAAGGAATTTTTTTTTTTGTTTCTTAATGAAAACTTTCTTTAAAGAATCTCCTTAGAAAATGCCAGTATGTCAATTATGCTGTTTCCTAAAAGAGCTCTTTCACTATGCTGTTAAAATTAGCTACATATTCCAACTTATAACAGCATCGTCAGTTATATTATTTTCAAAGGGTAGAAAAATTTGAAAATCATCATGATGCTATTTGGTATAGATTATTGCTATACAAATATTTACTGTTACAAAGGTATACTTTATAAGTGCAGCCTAAAAATTGCTCAATGAACGCAAAACTATCTTTAAAATGCTTTTATCTTTTATCCACAGCTTAGATTCTTATCAAAAAAAAAGTTGTTTTTAAAAATTAGATGCTGCATTCTTTCCAATACCTAATGGCCATTATAAGACAACCTGAAATAATGTCTCAACGTTACTCTTTAAAAAAACTTTTTTTTACATCTTTATTGGAGTATAATTGCTTTACAATAGTGTGTTAGTTTCTGCTTTATAACAAAGTGAATCAGCTATACATATACATATATCCCCATATCTCCTCCCTCTTGCATCTCCCTCCCACTCCCCCATCCCACCCCTTTAGGTGGTCAGGTGGTCACAAAGCACCTAGCTGATCTCCCTGTGCTATGTGGCTGCTTCCCACTAGCTATCTATTTTACATTTGGTAGTATATATAAGTCCATGCCACTCTCTCACTTCGTCCCAGCTTACCCTTCCCTCTCCCGATGTCCTCAAGTCCATTCTCTACATCTGTGTCTTTATTCCTGTCCTGCCCCTAGGTTCTTCAGAACATTTTATTATTTTTTTTAGAATCCATATATATATGTGTTAGCATACGGTTTTTGTTTTTCTCTTTCTGACTTACTTCACTCTGTATGACAGACTCAAGGTCCATCCACCTCACTACAAATAACTCAATTTTGTTTCTTTTTATGGCTGAGTAATGCTTTGTTTATAAAACTTTGTAATGAGGTACTTTGAAATTATTAATTGTATTATTAGTCGTTATTAAGGACAAAATATACTGAGCATTAGAGTGGACATGTAGGTATTAGATACAGATACGTTTTAAAGAATTGTATTTCCATTTTATTAATATGAATTTGCACACGTGGTGACTCAAGCTAGCAGTTTCAAATGGAATATACATACATATTTTTCAACTATATAACATATATACTACATATAAAAATAAGTATTGCATATATACAAATTTTTATTTTAACATAATCAGTTTTTTTCTTTATATTAAGCCATCATGTCAAAATGTTAAAAATTTGGCAAACTTTGCAAACTTACAGAAGTAAACTTCTTTCTTGTTTTGTGTGAACTAGAAACAAATGTGAACCTTTACTTTTTAATATGCACATTCATATTTTTAATTCTTTGGATAAATTCTACTTTTATATTTTCTAAACACAAAGTTACCTATAAGCTTGATTACAAATTTTATTTTTTATATATTTAATTATTAATTAAAATCTATTCATTAAATATACTGTAAGGTAATAATTCTACTAAAAATATTGGAAAATTTTCAGTCAGATGTTATTTGAATTATAACAAAAACTTTGCTAAGGAGTTGTTGATATTAGAAGTGCTCATTGCAAATATAATGTCCTACTTTTAGGAAAGAAACACTGTTAGAGCTCTCTTTGCATTACAGAATTAGCACAGAAATCTGTTTCCAATTAAAAGAACTGTGGGAGAGCCCAGCTGTATTTGGGATTTGGCAAATGTATTAAACTGTGCTCCACATGCTCTGGTTTCAGCAAAGCCTATAAAGTATTTTCTCATGTCTTTTCCTCCTTAACCTTAAAACACATGTACAGAGAATGGATCTGCAGCCTCTCTCTCCCTCTAGTTACAATGATTAGAAAAAGTTTTAATATTCAATACCTTTAAGATTTTTAAGGTATTAAAAATTTTTTTTTAATTTTTAATATTTTTATTCATGAGGTCACCTGTGTAAACTAAAGGATTTATATCTTGGTCATCAGAGTGTTTAAAAAATGATTCACTTTTGCATAGAACCTAGAAACTCAGTTTTGTCAAAGGCTCATGGCACTCAGGCTTGAAGTGGTCTGGATTTAGTTAGAAATATAAAAGCCAAGCAAGTGAAGAGGTTGTTTCAGGATAGTTTTAAAGTTCCCACAACTACTTCTCATGTTCTGTGCACCAACATTTTGAAAACTAGGGTTCTAAAGCAATTTTGTTATGGGGAGAGTATTTTCTAGGGATATTAAATCAAAGGTAGAGGACAGAGAAATTAGAAGGGTTATGGGAACAGGAATGGATACAATGGATATATTCCATGGAAAACCACTGAAATCAGAGGATTTATTTTAAAAATTGTAGCATGATAGCCATCTTCAATGGTTACATGGTCTATTTCCCTCTTAAAAGTAAAATATATTAGTATGTTTCTCTTTCATTAGCTCACTCAGTAACATTCCTTCCATGTTCAATCCTTAGGCATAGAAAGTTCTAGAAAGACAACATGAAAAGAAAAGTACAAATGGACATAAGACTTTCAATGTCACACCTCCTCCTAGATTTAAAAGACCATCCATAAGAGGAAGTGATGTTCTTTATTTTGAGATAGAAGAGTAAAATACTACAATTAGCAACAACTGACTTACTATATGCCAGGCACTGCTCAGAACCTTTTACATACATCTATGCATTTAATCCTTTCAACAACTCTATGAGACTAGATACTACTATTATCGACATCTTACACACCAAGAAAGTGAGTTACAGAGAAATTAAGTTGAAATTAAATATTGCTTTGCAGGTCTAGGATTCAAACCCAAGTAGGAAGGCTTGACAAACGGTGCATTTGATCACTGCACTATATGATTCCAGGGAGCATGACAAGATCAGACAGTTTAAAAGCTAAGATTTTGACTTATGTATTGACACTGGGAACTCCAGGATGTGACCTATTGTAACTTTGGTTTTCTCATATGTATAATACCAACTATGGCATAGAATTATTCTAATGTTAAAAGGCTGTAAGTTCCTGGTACATATTAAATACACAATATATGCCAGTTCCCTGATACAAATTTTGCACATGCTTATCATTCACAGCTCAGTTATAAAGTAATGCAGGGTTCCTGGTTAAACCTGAAGTAGTGAACATGTTTATTTACCTCCTCTCCCTTTAAAAGTTCCATTACCATTTCTATGAAAGGGTTAAAAAAAAAAAAAAAGAGGGAGGATTACCCAAGAAGACAAAAAACTGGAAAGAACAAAGTGGCAGATAGGAGAGTTCAATAAAACAAGGAAACTGGAAAGAAGGTAGACAAGTGATTGAAAGCAGCATACAGGAGAAACTGAAAACTAAATATGTGAATGCACAAGAAGCCAAAGCAAATCCATATGCACTCTATACCAAGAAAAGCCTCAAAAATGTGACACCACAAACCTGCAAAGAGTACGTAAAATGAAAAATAGCTGACATGGTTGAAACTCTATGTGAGAAGCCATGAGAGTCCTAGATACCCCTTCCGTATCCACACATTCAAGCGACGAGGTCTCCTTAACTTCCCCAAAAGAATGGAGGATTGCTCTACAGCAAGGCTGAATCAGAAGGGCACCAGACTCAGACACCACACACAGTAGAAGGCCTGGGTGTCATCTGAAAACAGAGATCAAATAAAATTTCACCTGTTGAATGGTAAGACATGTCCCTTACCTCATCGTAACAAATCTCACTCCTTATTGGGCTTTGAGAAAAGAGGTAGCCTTGCTTATACCACCAGGAAAAAAAAAAAAAATCTAAGGATCCATCTTTTAAAACATTGACATTCAAGAAATGGTGCATAGTTTCTCACAGCTGACTCTCAACAAAACTTGATATATCCTTGGCCAATTATTCTAAATTAAAGCTTTTAACTTAGCAAATATTGCCAGCTGAAAAGCTAGTGACTTGGTAAAAATTAGGCATAGGCAAACTGTGATAGCTTTAGAGTAGTGCTGTCTAACAGAACTTTCATATAGATATAGAAAATGTGGAAAATTTCTACATCTGTGCTGTTTAGTGCAATAGAAATTAGCCTTGAGTGACTACTGAGCATTTGAAATGTGGCTACTGCAACTGAGGTACTGAATATTAAATTTTGTTTAATTTTTATTGATTCACAGTTAAGCAACCACATATAGTTTGTGGCTACCTCATTGGACTATGAAGCTCCAGAGAAAGTCATTAGAAAAAGTCAAAATGGGGTGCTGTTGGCTCTTCCTTCATTTTAAGAGGCCTAAAAGAAATAAACTTAGCAAGAGTTACTCCATTTCAAAGAAGGGGCTGAGTACAGCTTTGCTAAAAATCTTCTGATTCAGTCTGTTACCTTCAAATTATATTGACTGAAGATAACTTAATTTGGGCATCATTTAGTTTAGAAAAACTAACCAGCTCTTGTATCTCAAACAGCAGGAAAAGGGGCCCTCAGGCCTCTTTCAGTCACATTCCAATGTTTTCTGAGCAGGAAAGATCAATTGAAAAAGGTTGTTCAGATGACTGTTGTTTCAGATGGCTTCAGAGTAGCTTTAATTAAGTTGATTATTTGAATGTATTGAATATTACACACATCTCTTACATACTTATTTGATTTCATTTTTACACTCTTTTTTCTCTCCATGATTTTGTTTGGGTGTTTTCTATTGACCTGTCTTCTAGTTTACCTCTTTCTCATTTTCTCCAATCTCCTGTTAAAACCATTCGACATTTTAAATACTGATATTTTAATTTCATTTTTCAGCTCTAGAATGTCCACGTGAGTTGTTTCATAGAGAGCAGTTCTGTATTGAAATTGTACATCCTCACATTTTATTTCTAACTTTTCCTCAGTTTTCATAAACATTTTAATTACAGTTAAAGTTGCTGCCAATATCTAGATTATCTGTGCATCTACTTGGATTATCTATTTTTTCTCTTAATTATCAGTCATATTTTCCTGCCTCTTTTCATGTCTAGTAAATTTTACTGTATGTTGAAAATTGTGATAAAAGAACCACAGAGGGTCCAAATGATATTATCTTTCACCAGAAAGGGTTTCTCCCCTTTTTTCGTTAGACACATTTAATGAGGGGCTGATATCTCAACTAGTTAGAGACTGAATTATTTCAGGGCTGGGTTGAAGTTTTGGTAAGACTCAATATAGCTCTTGGCTGATTACTGCTCCTCAGGCATGGCCTCCCTGGTTTTTTGACAGAAAGTCTGGCAATTCTTTCTTCATCCCAGAAAGACTTGGGGGATCATGCTCTGCTGTCAGGTTCCAAGGTCAGTTCTTCGGCCACCCGACCTTCCAATCCTGGCACTGCTGTTCATGGGGAGATTAACTGTGTGTTTGAGTAAACCACCCTCTATCTTTGGTGATTTTTTTTTCCCCTTATTCTCCATAAGTCTGCAGAAAATTTCACACTGCCTTTTGATCTAGCACCTCAACCTCTTGAGTAGTACCAGAACTCACTGGTGTAAGAACTCTCTCAAGTTTAGTGTTTGTCCCTCTAGCTTTCCATGACAATTAAAACTTTTGTTGATTTCCTTTTCCCTGGTAGTAGCTCTCTGCTTAGACTGAGCTGTTTCTCTGCCCTTATTCAGAATTGGCCAGTGCCCTTAGGGAGTTAAAAACAGCTGGTGATTTTCAGATCATTTCAGAATGATTCTGCCTGCTCTGATACCTTTTTCTTATTTCTCTATTATACCTTTACAAATATTATTTTTGTAATTTATCTTGCTTTTTCTGGTAGCTGTAATGTCAGTTATGGATTGGGGCTCACACAAAACTAGTAAATGGATACAAGATTTCAGGCTTAATATCTATGGTGAGATGAAATCTCGGCTTGTGCTTATGTGCACATGGAACTGACTGCAACTATTACATTTTTACGTAAGTTGTCTTTTCAAAGGAACCACCAGGGAGATTCACAAAAAGTCTGTGACTTTTCAACTGTCAAAGCCACCTTCAGTTCTCTGAATCTACACTCACAGGAAATAGGCTGTGAAATCTGTATTTTTTTCAAAGAAGGGCATACATTCCAACACTCACCTAAAATTTGACTATGGGGAATAATGGACAAAAAACAAACAAAAAACTTCCCAGATGGAAAATCTAGGAGCATGGAGGACAACAGAAAAAAGTAGTTACCCACTAAAAGCAGAATAGTGGCAATTAATTTAGGAAGATCTAGCAATTCTTGCTTAATAAGATTTAATAACTCTAAAGAATCAGTGACTTCAGTTCCTATAATATTCTTGGCTTTTCTGAAAAAGGAAGCTTTATTGTGGTAACCTGACCCACTGTATAAGAGTTTGTATGTGGAGTCAGGAAAGGGGAGATTAATAATTCCTCCTTTAGTTACAGGTTGCCAGATCACAATTAGCTTTATCTAGCCCAAAGGAGAGAACTATACATCCTTTCAGCTGGATCAAGTAACTAAAAGAAACTTTTGAACATCTTATGTGGAAAGGGTGAAGGTATGTTTTAAATGTACCAAAAAATTTTAAAATATAGCTCAGGAGTAAATGGGCAATTGGGCTACAAGAGGATTTGTCAACCAATAACCAGTCTCTCATTCTGTTCTTTTAGTAACAGAATCCCCAAAGATTTAGCTGAAAGCATGACAGCTAGGAGAAGCCATATAAATAAGAAACAGCTTCTTGGATATGAGCAGAAATGGTGTGGATGTGAGCAGAAAAGGACACAGCCTTGAAAGGAAGCCCTTGAAAGGAAGCTACTTGTCTTCAACTCCCTCTTCCTCCTTTCCCTTGTGCCAGAGTGTAGATGTAGTGGTGAGCCAGTTTTGCCTACATAGACAAGGGAAACACTCAAAGAGATGATAAAGTAAAAATACAAAAGGAACTTGGGACTCCAGGTGACATCAAGGGGGGCCGAGCTTCTCTCTCCATCCCCTCCCTTCAGCCTTTTTCCCACCCCACCTCCCACCTCAACCCCTCCCTTGCAACCACAACAGATTCTTATCTTGGACTTTCTCATGAGAAAAATAGAAATAAGGCTTCTGACTTGTTTTACATTGTCCATTTGGTCTCTGTTAAAGCAGTGAAACCAGTATCCTACTGAATGCATAAATCTTGTAAAATTATATGCCTTTTAAAAGTGATATGCAATTTATTATTTTGATAAAAGCTAAAATTATATTATGTTAAAAGAAAGAAATGCTGATCTGAAATAATTCTGAATACACTAAGTACTTCTAAATTATATATACTTAATGTTATTTTGCTAAACTATATAACATTATTGTTTTTAGAGATGTAATTCATAAAGCACTTTCACATACACCTACTTTAATGTACATAGTATCATTTATTAAGAACTATAGTATTCATGGTTATATTCAAGACTGAGAGTCTTGAGAGAATTCCTTATTCCAAGATATCTAAGCTTCAATTACCTTCAAAGGTTATATGACGTTAGTGGAAAGAGGGAAAGATTTGGAAGTCAAAAGAACCGAGTAAGTCCTAACTCTACCCATCCCACTCCCAACAGCAGTGTGCCCAAAGGCAAGACATAGACTCTCTTTGAACCTCTGTCTCTTTATCTATATATTGAAGATAATAATCTCCTATCTTTTGCACAGGATGAAGTCAGTCAGGTTCAAATGAAATAATATATATGAAAGTAATTTGCAAAGTGTTATAAATCAAACCTACAAAGCCTTAGAAAAGAAATGGATAGTAACTCAACAGATAATGAGTCTAATTATCAGAACAAGTTGCTTCTAGAGTAGAAACGAGAGAATCTTTGGCAGAAGAACAAGAACAAGCAGAAATAAAGTCAGCTCTAAGAGTGAAAAGTAGATAATGTCTAAATTTAGATAATAAAAGAAGAAAAAAAATTAATATATTTATTCTAAATAACATTTAGCTACATAGAATTAAGTAGTTCTTGTTTCTCTAAATAACATGGATAAGACATCTTAATCTGGGCTTCCCTGGTGGTGCAGTGGTTGAGAGTCTGCCTGCCGGTGCAGGGGACACGGGTTCGTGCCCTGGTCCGGGAGGATCCCACATGCTGCGGAGCGGCTGGGCCCGTGAGCCATGGCCGCTGGGCCTGCGCGTCCGGAACCTGTGCTCCGCAATGGGAGAGGCCACAGCAGTGAGAGGCCCGCGTAACACACACACAAAAAAAGACATCTTAATCAATTTCATTGAATATCAAACAAATATTCTGGGGTTTGGAACTTGCTGGGAAAACCCAGCCACCTCCCTAAAAATCCTTGCTCTAAGACTTGGAGGAAAGTTCTTTCCCAGCAGTTCCTTCCCTCTCTGGATAAATCATGTACTCTTTCTGGAACTGCTTCTGATCCTACAAATAAACACGGTCTTGATGCTGACTCAAGTCGCCCAGCCCAGGAATAACTGCCAATGTTTCCCCACTTCTTCTCCCTTTCTCATCCCACAGTTTTAAAAGCTGATAACTCTGTTGTGATAGCCTTCCTCACAGTCTCACAAGTTCCATTTAAACGGACAAATAGGCATCCTTTTCACTGTTGACTCCACTCTAAGGGTCTCCCAACATTCTCCAACTTAATGAGAGAGTGTCTCAATGCTTGCTGCTGAAAAGTTAAGTCCACAATTGTTGGTACATTTTTCTTCTTAAAGCGTATTTCATAATGACCTGAAGGGATACCATAGTTGCTTTTAGAAGGTAGGTTAAAAAGGGACTGAGATTGGTTTACACTTCCTTGCTTCTTTGGTTCTTTTCTCAACATTTCTTGTTTTCAATTTTGGCCGCTGAGCTCTAATAGCTACTTGATAACATGTTAAATGTAACTAAGAAAGAAAAATCTGTCAGGAAACAAAGATTCTGCAGCTAAAAATGTAGTTGCATTTAATTAGCCAAGATAACTCTGGGTTAAAGACTTAGTTAATTCCAACAGATTTTTTTTCCTCACTATAAATATGATGAAACAAATAAAAAAACATATGAACATGAAGAGAAGAATACAGCTTTAGAATGCTGGCAATTATGAAAATCATGTGATAGCCACATAATCCTCTTAATATAAAAAAGAGTCACAATGACCACTGGAGATGAGAGAGCAAAAGCAAAGTTAAGACTGTATTTGGTACCTTGTTAAAGTGAAACGTGTAGATTGCATTTAAAAACAAAATGTGAATTGAATAAATAGATGAAAATGACCTTCTCCTAAAAATCACCCCAAGATATTATCTAACAAAAACATATTTTTATTACTTTAAAATGCAAATCCAAATAATGAAATTGAACACTTTAATGGCAGAATTAAAATGGGCAGAAATTACTTTTCAAAGTTCATTCTCTAAGTTATATAATTATCACTTAAATTTTTTTTTTGGACCTTAAAAACAATAAACCTTAATCCATAATGCAAAGAAAGTTTCGACATATTTATTTGGAATGCCTTTGTTCCCTAAAACAGGCTTAATATACAATAACCAACTAGTTTTCAGGTAATTTTAGTCATGGATAAAGTAAATATACCAGGAAGTCTTAAGACCCATTCTGTACTCACTCATTCCTGAATTTAATTACAGTTTGGGCAGTTAACTTTGATCTCTGCTTAATAGAGAACGATGGAAAACAATATTGAAAAAGAAATAAATCATTTTCCCCTTTATTTAACTCTAAAAACTAAGTTTTCCTAATCCAATTTTTAAAAATTGGACCCTGAACATTCACATTCTGCGTTATCACAAACAGCACTATCATATTTCCTAAAGAGCATCATATTTTTACTGATTCCACTGGAAATATTTCAATGGTGTAGGACAGTCTCTTTTTTCTCGTACCATAAAATTTTTTTTTTCTTAAAAAATGGCACAACATTTAAATAGTAAGAGAGAACAAAATAAGGGAATATTTACCCATGAAGGCAAACTTCTGTCTTTCTCTCATAAGCCATATCTAATTCTCCAGCAATTCGTCTCAGCTCGACCTTCAAAATATACCCCAAATTCAACCATGTCTCACAAAAGTCCAAGCTACCACCTGGAAAACATGCCTGTTTCCAGCTACTAACATAACTTGCCTGATGTATATTGTACTAGTCTGCCAGGACTGCCATAACAAAATATGACAGACTACATGGCTTAAACAACAGAGATTCATTTTCTCACAGTCCTGCGGGCTGGTAGTCTAAGATCCAGATGCTGGCAGGGTTAGGTTCTTTGAAGACCACTCTCCTTGGTGGCAGATGGCCAAACTCTTGTCACCTCTTCACACATGGTCATTTCCCTATGCACATGCCTCTCTGGTGTCTTCTGTGTGTCCAAATCCTCTATTCTTAGGACACCAGTCAAATTGGATTAGGGCCCACCCTAATGGCCTTAGATTAACTTAATTACCTCTTTAAAGGTCCTAGCTCCAAATACAGTCACATTCTGAGGTACTGGAGGCAAGGACTTCAGCATATGAATCTTGAGGGGACACAAGTTAGTCCATAACATACACACACACACACACAAAATAAACAAACACACAGAGTTGATTCCCATTTTTGTGATAGTTATATACTAAAAAATGCCATTAAACACTGAATTAGCAAATACGAAACTATTGGTCCTAGGGGAAATACAAGGTTATGTTCCTGCAAACCTCTGGCATATTTTTGTCAATTTATCAATACATACTTTTGTTTTTTGTGTGTTTCTATATAAAGACACCTTATTAAACATATTTGTCTTATAAATAATTACAGGTTTGTTTGCCAATGTCATTGTAAAACCAGTCAGTCACATCAGCACCAAAAACCTACGCTTCCACATAATCTTTTTTCTGTATAACACTTAACAGGTATCTTTTAAATTCCTAAGCCTCCTGATCTGCAGAACTTACCTTGCCTGCAAGTTGAATATTTTTCACACCACATTGCCTTTTGAAATGTGTGCGTCAGCCAGCACTAGCTGAGAAGGGTTTAACATTTTCCTGACCCCAGGTAACGTGACTGTAAATTTCTGTAGCCTTTAGCCTCACAACATTTCTGTCCACTATGCCTTTTTTATTGCTGTCATCTCATGAATCCACAAATTTAGTTACTTTTCTATCTTTTCCATAGCTTCATCATGCACTATAGACGTTACTTTAATGCTTTCCAGAGCTCTCTCCTATACAGGTCGGCAAATGCCTCTTCCTTTTTTCTGTATGTATTATTACTGCTGATTCATTAATATTGAACTTGTGACCAACAGCACTATAACTCACGCCTGAACGAAGCTGATCTAACACATATTTTCTCTATAAGGCAGATCACAGCCTTCTTGTGTTTAGGAACAACGGACAGCACTTCAGCATATGCATCCAGGTCATTTTAAACAATAAAATCACTAACAAAAAGCACAGAAATGCAAAAAAAATGCAAAAAACAGACCACCAAAAGGACACTTGTTTACTGTATAAGAGCTGAAATGAGAAAGCAGAGCTTTCCTTTGTGGGATTCTAGGTGGGAATGTGCCCTTTGTGCATCTCCAATTTTTACCCACTCTGAATATGCACATGTCTTTGGAAGATTTGGGCCTTACAAATAAATTTTACCAATAGGTAAATTTACAAATTTACAAATAGGAAACCTGCAAATAATGAGGATCAACTATATATATATATATATATATATATATATATATACACACACACACACACACATATATGTCTTCCTAATTTTACCCAAACCTCTGCCATTGTAGTCTATATTCAGCACGATTCTTCTAAAATATGTCAGATAATGTCACCCCTCAGAACCCTCCGAATGAAGACCAATTTGCTGCCAATGGCCTACAGGATCCTCTGAGACTGGACCCTGATTATTGCTTTGAGCCCATTTCCAGTGGCTCTTCCCTGTCATCATGCTGGCCTCCTGCTGTTACTTAAACTTGCCAAGTACCCTCTGGTATCAGATTCTGTCCTTGCTATTCCCTTTGCCTGCAAAGCCTTTCTCCTGAGAGCTCCATGATTCTCTCTCATCTCTGTTAAGTCTCTACTCAATTCTTTCCAAACTACCCTGTTTGAGACAGCCCCTCACCCCTTACCTCCCTTCTCACTTTCCTGCTTTGTTTTTCTCCAAAGTACTTATTTGAATCTGATTTATTATATGTCTTACTTGTACATTTGGAGATCACAGTTCTTCCTCCCCTTTGCTCCATGAGGGCAAAGAGTTTCCTGATTTGTTTTCCCAGTGCCTAGAACAGTGTCTGGCATATTGTGGGTGCTTAATAAATATTTGTTGCATAAATGACTGAAGAAATGAGATGCATTTAATTACATTAATTTAAAATGTAGATGAAAGAAAAAATACAAAGTTGTGAAAATACACAACCTCTCATAAATTTTTATCTAAATTCACTTTGCACTTTCAGTTTTGTTTAGATCAAACTTAAATTCATTTATGGTTAAGATAGAAATTTAAAAGTCAGGAAAAATTGGCCATAAATTTTTTACTGAGTTGTTGGAAAGGTTTTGCTTTGACTTTCAAATCAAATAGAGTTGACTTTACTTGAAAACGTTATATTCCTCACTCTTCCCCCTTTCCTGTTCTTTATTTTTTTTTATTTTTAAAGGGTTTTTTTTTATTATGTGTAACATAGGCAAAATTATTTAAGTCAATAAATTTTTAAGGAATTTCACATGTTCTGATTCTTTCTACTACCAATCACCTTAGCTCCTCCGAAGTCGTAATCTTCAAGATAAGATAGCCCTTTCAAAAAGTTTTGCTCAATCCACAGCTGTCATGTGAGTCAGCCCACAATTCTTTTAGTTAGACTTCTTTGATCTCCAATGGAATACAGACACACTTCAAAATTCCACACCTGAAATCTTTGGGATCCTCCTGTTTGCTTAGGAGGATCACTCCTTCTGACAGACTTTTTTTTAATTTTTTTTTTTTTTAATTTTTGCGGTACGCTGGCCTTTCACTGTTGTGGCCTCTCCTGTTGCAGAGCACAGGCTCCGGACGCGCAGGCCCAGCGGCCATGGCTCACGGGCCCAGCCGCTCCACGGCACGTGGGACCCTCCCGGACCGGGGCACGAACCCGCGTCCCCTGCATCGGCAGGTGGACTCCCAACCACTGCACCACCAGGGAAGCCCCAGACTTGTTCTTATAACCAGTAAGTCAAGCAAGGAGTCTCTCGGTTTGTATTCATAATTAATAAACATAGTTTCTATTTCTCACTGAATTAGTTAATTCCCTAGACCTTTGGAAAAAAATATTTTTCAGGGATGGCATAGAATGAGATTTCTCTTATGGTTTATTGTGACATTAGCATTTCCAAAACCATTTTGTTAAACAACCCAACTGTAGCTTCCCTTCAATTAAATTGATAAACATATCTCAGCTAACTTCTCTTCGATTTGATTTCTGTTATCTTTATTTCAAGCCCTGTAAGAATCAAGGCAACCTAATTTCTTGAGTTCTACTAAAAAACAAACAAAATGAGGTTCTATTTCATAAATTTAGAATAAAAAATAAAGTAGTCAGGATTCAACGTGCTTCATGCAGAAAGAGAACATCATCAAAAGGGGTTCTTAATTATATGTTTGAAGGAAATTGATCTGAAAACTAATATGTATATCTGACGTTGTCTGGACAAGACTTTTAGACTGACATTCTGTGTTCCACTACATTTTTCTGCTACTAATAAATTTTTATTTTAGTTTGGTAGGAGAAGTGTCCATAGCAAGAGGGAGATTTATTTTAATTGTATGACTAATTGTTCATGTATTCAATTTTCAAGAAAAATCAAAAATAATAAAACAGAAAATAAATAAAGCTTTGAGATTAGGTGTTTAAATTCTTTTTCAGATAATACTGGTGTGTGATGAGAAAGTTTTAAAAGAAAATAAACTGTATACTTAAAATGTTTTTCCTCATACTATAAAAATTAAAATCTCAAATATTAAAAAAGTATGCAATAAAAAATTTACAGTTTTACCCTTACCTTTATATCAGAAGTCACTGAGCTGTGAAATGAGGAGAGAACAAAGTCAAATGAAGAAAATGATGTGTCAACTTTGCTGCTTTCCTAAACTGAGTATTTACTGAAAACAATCAGACCTTGCGACAACACAGGCCACTACACTGTAGAATGAGAATGATTAAAGAAGGTGGGGGAAGTGATGGCCCAAATTCTTACCTGTGACCTAATTTTGACCACTTTTTAGCTGGTGAAATAAAATAAATATCAATTTTTGGCTAAAGCTGTTATGTCATCTTAGGTTTTATGTTATTCAAGAAGGGAAAGATTCATTCATTTCATAATTATGACTATATGCCCAAGATTGTGCTTGTATCTTTGAAGTAGAAAACTATTACTAACCCCATGCATTGGTGTGGAAATTCAGGCTGACAGAAGTTCAGTGACTAGTGTAAAGGAATAGAAACAGGATTTCAACTTAGCTCTGCCTGACCTCAGAGACAAGGTCTATCCCTAGAGCATCCTGCATCCACTGCCTTTGTGTACCAGTATCACCCTTGATGTCAAGCACAGAAGGATGATCATGTTAAAATCCTGACTTCAAAAACTCAGTTTGACAAGGAATATTGTAGTCATTGTGATCTAAATTTCAGGAAGATACTTAATCATTATATTCTTGTGGACAACACTGGTGGTGGAGCTTAATAAGAAAATAGGTAGGCAAAGAAAGAAATGATGGGAAAAACTCAGAATACTATACACCAGGCATTTTACTAACATTTAATCCTAATAGTAGCATTTCAAGCTTCATGATATGATTCTCCTTTAAAGACCAAAAGCCAAAGAGCTATAGATAACACACACAGCGAACCAGATGGCAGTTCATTAACTCAATCCGCACACTGCTTTTTATACCAGCAAATGTGTAAATGGCTGGATGATCATTCCCACAAGTGTAGAACCAATGGGCAGTCAATGAGACATTGCTAGTAGCATACTGCCAGACTTCTTCTTTTTTGGTACATTTAAGGATTAATTAGTCCCATGAAATAGGAATGAAAGAGAGCTTGAAAAAGAGGGAAAAGGGAGATACCAAAATTGTTTATTTAATGAGTCAGGGCATACTTAGATTCAACAGTCAGAACAATCCTTCAAATCTAAAAAGATAATATTTAACAGAAAAAGTTGCAAAATTCAGCTATAAGAATTTGACAAAGAAAACTGCAAGGGTATAGAAGAGCACAGTAGAGTGAGCATGAATGACAGAGTTTTTAGTGGATTTCAAGTTGTATATTGGTCAATAACATGATGTGTGATAAAGGGGCAAAAATATCTAGTAAAAATGTAAGCTAGAGTGGCCAGAATAGTGAAGGGAAAAACTCCATTTCATAGGCCTTTTTAAATCACAAAGGAAACATTTGTTCAATCTGGGACATTTTGGCAAATTGGAATGATCCTTTGCTGTTATAGAAGAGATTTGTGGGCTTCCCTGGTGGCGCAGTGGTTGAGAGTCCGCCTGCCGATGCAGGGGACATAGGTTCGTGCCCCGGTCCGGGAGGATCCCACATGCCGTGGAGCGGCTGGGCCCGTGAGCCATGGCCGCTGAGGCTGCGCGTCTGGGGCCTGTGCTCCGCAACAGGAGAGGCCACAACAGTGAGAGGCCCGCGTACCGCAAAAAAAAAAAAAAAAAAAAAAAAAAAAGAGAGATTT
Organism: Neophocaena asiaeorientalis asiaeorientalis; assembly: GCF_003031525.2. Classification (NCBI taxonomy): domain Eukaryota; kingdom Metazoa; phylum Chordata; class Mammalia; order Artiodactyla; family Phocoenidae; genus Neophocaena; species Neophocaena asiaeorientalis. The sequence continues at coordinate 1,264,257 of NW_020172448.1, read as the reverse complement.
GTGTATTCTGAGGTTTCTTGCAACTCAGTTGTGTGAAACCCTTATCCTGTGGAAAATTCTCTATTGTTATTATTATACTCACCAAAATTTTAAATGTTCCTTCTACAACTCTAGCCTAATGGCCTCTAAGTAAGTTTTTGTTCAGTTTCAAGCCACTCTTCAATCACTCTGGATCTAAATGAGACATAAGAGAGGGAAATCCTACCACCTGACAATCTGTGCAGGTCAATTTGGGGAAAAGACTTGGGTTATAAGCCTATATATCAGTTATCATCTGAAGAAGATGAATGATGACACTTGTCAAAGATGATAGCAAGATGGGTTTTTTCTTTAATGTTATATTTAAGGTCTCACTATAAGTAAAGAAGCAAAGAGAAATTAGCTTCATCTTTAATCTTGTATAGTAAAACAATATTTTAAAAAATAGACACATTCTTCAAGTCTTCACTCAAATATCACACACCCTGATCACCCTATTTAATGCTACAAACACCCTCTCCAATTCTTTTCTCTTAGGTCTTATCACCTCTGACATGGTATAAAATGTATTTACTTTTTTCTGTTTATTGATTATTGTCTTTCTCCTTTCACTAGCATGTAAATTCCATAAGAGCATGCTTTCTGTCTGTTTACCAATGACTCTCAAGCACATTTAAATGAATGAATACATTTATAATATCACCTAATACATTCTGAGTGCTTGCAATGCAACAAGCAGTGTTCTTTACTTATTTGTTATTGGTTCAGTTGCAGGGAACAGAATCCACACTTTGCATTTTGAGCCTCAAATGACTTATCACAGGGTGTTAGATGGCTTATGGAATTACTGGGAGGGTTGGAAAAGAAAACACTCTAAACTGAACTTTCAGGAAGTACTCCTAAAGCCACAATTCAGAACTAGGCCACGGTGAAAACTAATGCATCTACAATGGGAAGCTGCCTGACAAATTGGAAAGCTTCCAGTATAGCAGCTAGCCCCAGAACTACATCATCACTGACATTAATATGCTAGCCACCATGATTTATAAACTGACAAGATCACAGTCATCACCAACAGGAAACCACATCTACTACTGTTGAATTAAAGATCATGTCTTATTTACTACATTATCTGCATCACAACCAGGGACTCATTCTTCTTTTCTGAATTTTTAATACTGCTCATTTCTTCTCCTTTCTACTCATCTGCTTTATGCTCCTTTTTGCTGCAGAATGACTTTTCTGTCCCCAATTCACCTAGAAACTATAGCTTATACCAAAAATTCACAGAACTCAATATCAAAAAACAATTAAAAAATGGGCAGAGGATCTGGATAGACATTTCTCTGAAGAAGACATACAGATGGCCAACAGGCATATTAAAAGATGCTCAGCATCGCTAACCATCAGGGAAATGCAAATCAAATCCACAGTGAGATACCACCTCACACCTGTCAGAATGGTTACTATCAAAAAGACAATAAATAACAAGTGTTGGGGAGGACGTGGGGAGAAGGGAATCCTCGTGCCCTGTTGGTGGAATTAGTTGCAAATTGGTGCAGCCACTGTGGAAACCAGTATGAGATTCCTCAAAAAATTAAAAATAGAACTACCACATGATCCAGCAATTTCACTCCTGGCTATTTACCTGAAGAAAACAAAAACTAATTTGAAAAAATACTTGCACCCCTATGGTCACTGCAGCATTATTTACAATTGCCAAGATACGGAAGCAACCTAAGTGTCCGTCAATAGATGAATGGATAAAGATGTGCTGTTTAAGTGTGTGTATGTGTGCATGCATACATATACATACATACGCACACACACACATATACACACACACACTGGAATATTACTCAGTCATAAAAAGAACGAAATCTTGCCATTTTTGACAACACAGATGGACATAGAGGGTATTATACTAAGTAAAGGAAGTCAGACAGAGAAAGACAAATATTGTCTGGTTTCACTTACATGTGAAATCTAAAAAACAAAACAAACGAACAAACATAATAAAACACAAGAAAATCATAGATACAGAGAAAAATCACATGGTTGCCAGAGGAGAGAGATAGGTGAGGGAGATTAAGAGGTACAGACTACTAGTTGCAGAATAAATGAGTCACAGATATGTACAATGTGGGGAATATAGCTAATAATTATGTAATATCTTTATAGGATGATACATGGTAACCAGATTCATCATGGTCATCATTTTGAAATGTATAGAAATCTCAAATCACTATGTTGTGTAACCAGAACTAAAACAGTGTTGTAGGTCAATTAAACTTCAAAAGCAAACAAACAAACTCACAGAAAAATAAATCAGATTTGTGGTTGCCAGAGGCGGGGGTGGGTGGGGAGAGAGGGGTTTGGATGAAGGCAGTTAAAAGGTACAAACTTCTAGTTATAAGATTAAAAAGTACTAGGGATGTAATATGAAACACAAATATAATTAACATTGCTGTATGTTATATATGCAAGTTATTAAGAGAGTAAATCCTAAGAGTTCTCATCACAAGGAAAAAATTTTTTTTCTATTTTTTTATTTTCGTATTTATATGAACTGATGGCTGTTCCCTAAACTTATAGTGGTTTAGTGAACATTTCATGATGTATGCAAGTCAAAACATTATGCTGTACACCTTAAATTCATACAGTACTGTATGTCAATTATATCTCAATAAAACTGGAAGAAAAAGAAAAAGAAACTATAGCATTTGACAGCTCCTCAGTTTTACATGTCCCAACCCAGGCACTCAGAAAAAATTGAGCTGACTCACAATCCCAGTTTCAAAATGGAAGAGAATGAACTTCATTGGGTAAGATGCTCATTACTGATTAACATTCACCCCTGTATTAATAGAGGCCATATAGAGAGCCAGATTATGTTTTAACAAGATGCCGATATGAACAGAGAGGAGTAGAAGGGGGAACTTCAAAGACAAGAAGGTACAGTGGTAGATATAGGAAAAATATGGACGTCTACTACAATGATATTTGCCAGAAACTGCCCAATCCTACTTATTGAAGCCACTGGCTGCAGAGATAAAGTCTTGCATACCTTCAAATAGCAATACTTGAGCTTTTGAATCCTTTTTTCTTCACGTTATGAGTTGCCTTGTCCTTTCTATAAATGACTTCGCCCAAGTTCATCTTCTAACACTAAATGGCCAAGACTTCTACATGGTTCCAAAGATAGCACTAACAATACAGTCTAACCCAGGAGACGGTCATAAATATAAGGAATATGACTGGAAAAAAATTATCATGCCTATACATTCCTAAGAAAGAAAGATTAAAACCATCATTGTGAAATAGAAGTTCAAAGGCTGGGCAACAAATTAAAAAAGCACACAATAAACACTTTCAATTCACCTAGAAAATTTTTAAAAGTATCTTTTATTGAGAATTCTTTAAAATTTTCATAATTATTTTAAAATTCCACTGTAACTCGGTCGACACCTCACTAATAAGTGATTGTAAGAAGGACACGTTATCGAATCATATGAGTTCAAGGGTTGAATAGTAACATGTAAGGACTGGACTGCAACCATTATCACCTTTTGAGTCTGTTTCCCTCTCCATTTTTTTTTTAATTATAAAAAGCACTAATATTTGTTTTAAAGGGGAGAAAAAAGAACACTAAGAATTAACCTTGTTTTCCTTTTGAGTGATCTCAGAAGAGATAATAACCACAGCTGGTATCAAGAAATGCAATAGATGGCGTGTGATTGGCTGATGCAGGGCACAGAAGTGGTGCTGGGCGTGTTAGGGGTAGGCTCTGTGTCAGCCATCTTTCAATTGTGTTCACAGCCTCCACTGCACCGCAGTTGCTCTCTAAGTAGGTCTCTGTACCAAGGATACAAACAGACCAGTGGTAAAGCAAGGAAGAAGCAACTGGCTACAAACGCTACTCATAAGAGTCTGCCCTCTTCTGGAGGGGTGAAGAAACCTCATCATTACAGGCCTGATACTGTGGCACTCCATGAAATTAGATGTTATCAGAAGTCCACTGAACTCCTGATTCGCAAACTTCCCTTCCAGCATCTGGTACAAGATGTTTCTCAGGACTTCAAAACAGATCTGTGCTTCCAGAGCACAGCGATTAGAGCTTCGCAAAGAGAAAAAAAATGCAAATAATACATGACTTTAGGAAATCGATCTCAGCATCTGCTGTGTTGGTATCTCTGAAGATTAATGTACTTCTGCCTCCATTCAAGTCCTGGTCTAAAGCTGGACTGTATTAGGACCACCAAATAGTTAATATGTGGAATCATTTGGTTTAGAGCTTGAGGCTAATATAAATTATATCCAGCAATGAAAGCTAAAAGGTTCAACAGCCAGCTCAAATATCTTAGGAAGGAAGTTTATCTATGCTATCCCACACCAATTACAAATACTGGATGTTTTTATCAACAATCATGATGAATCTACCTTAAAGCCGACTCTAGTATGTCCTCAAATTTAATAAACCCTACCTGTTCAGCATGGATCCCCATTTCTTCAGATTTGCAAACATCTTCTATTAACACCTAAAGCTTTTAGACGCTCAGTTACTGCTTAATAGACTTTTTAAAATGTTGAATCTCATCTAATAAATGAAAATATATGTCTGCCTAGAGGCAGAAGAAATGTGATGTTCTACTTTAAACAAAGAAACACATAGATTTTTAAATGTAACTTGTTTCCCTATATCTTATAGTATACATTAAAATGTCTAATATGTGAAACTGTCACTGAAATAGCTACTATTACAGATTTTTAAAGGAAAATTGTAACAAGTGTGAATTCCTTGTAGTTAATGCATAAAATGGTTATATCCATAAGTAGAAACAGGAAATATTTTCTGAGCTTTATTTTTCCTATAGAAAACTATTTAATTTCAAACAACAGAAAAAACTTTTCTATAACATGCTTTTACAGACATAGCATTAGTTTACAGCTCCTATTTAAAATATAATATTGAAAACTAGGGGGACTTCCCTGGTGGTGCAGTGGTTAAGAATCCGCCTGCCAATGCAGGGGACACGAGTTCGAGCCCTGGTCCGGGAAGATCCCACGTGCTACGGAGCAACTAAGCCCATGCACCACAACTACTGACCCTGTGCTCTACAGCCCATGAGCCAAAACTACTGAGCACAAGTGCCACAACTACTGAAGCCCGCGACCCTAGATCCTGTGCTCCACAACAAGAGAAGTCACCGCAATGAGAAGCCCACCCACTGCAACGAAGAGTAGCCCCTGCTCACCCAAGCTAGGGAAAGCCCACGCATAGCAACGAAGACCCAACACAGCCAAAAATAAATTTATTAAAAAAAAACCCTAGGGAAAAAGATTCTTTATATGTTAACTGTAATTCCAAACAACATTCTTTAAAAATGAAATAGAAAGAATAAAAGCTACTAATGGACTTTGTTATACAAATTCCAAAAGCAACTGACAGTGAGCTTGCTAAGATACATTTTGACAAAGACCTTCACCAAATCAAAATTCAAAGTTCAGAACAAATATTCTTGATTCATAGAAACATCAGAGAATGAAATAAATTTAACTCTATGGTTTTTCTTGATAAGTTCTACTTAGCAATTATTTTACCTAAATATCAGAACTTATAAACCAAATCAGCATCACTAAGTAGTATTTTGGAGATAATTGTTTCTCAATGAAGTTCAAACATTAATATGTATTCACTCAACAAATATACCCTGAGTAACTATTCTGTATATAGCACTATTCCAGGTACTGGACATAAGGTAATGCTCAAGTAGAATATATTCCCTGGTCTCATGCAGTAAGGGAGAATACATAAAAAAGTCACCCATGCACAGTACACGCCACATATGTATGTGTGTGTGTGCATGTGTGTGTGTGTGTGTGTGTGTAGAAAAGCTAAGTATTTTTTGTGAAACTTTTGTTTTAGGCACATATGTGTGTGTATTTATGTGTGTACATATGTACTGAATGATGATGCAAAATACATTTCTTACTGTGATCAAAACACAAAACACAAAAGCTATTTATCTGGTAAATGAATGTGACTGCATATGTTTGCAGGAGCAAGGTCATGAAAAGTAGACATATTATGAATTTCAGGCAGGCATCAAATGTTTTTAAGCAGGAGGCAATATCATGATCAGATTTTCATTCTGAAAACATCCTTTGGATGTTGTGTGGGGGATGGATACAGAAACAAGAGCAGAAGTGGAAACACCAATGAAGAGGTTATCCATCAGGCTGAAATAAGTAGGGACAGAAGAGATGAAGAGATGGATAAATTCCAGCTACAATAGGGAGGTTGAGATGAAAGGACTATGTTATGAGATGTGCACACACTGAAAATGACACAGACACAGACCCACACACACACTCACATATCCCCCAGGAAGGAAAGGGGGGAGGAAAGCAGAAAGATAGTAAGTAAAAGAGGAAGCATCACTGTACCTCCCAACTTTTTTAGGTGAGACTATGATCAAGATCACCCACAATAAACATCCTCTGATTATGGAGATGTAGTATGAATTAGCAGCTATGGGATAAGCACAGTGAGGGAATTCTTTTCAACTCTGTCAGAAGTGACCTATTTTGGATCACAATGGAAAATATCTATCCTTCCATTCCACGTAAAGAGAGTGATAACTATAGCTTTTGCCATAGCTTTCTCCATCACAGACAAACCCATACAATGAAAAATGTAGCTCCCAAGAGAGTTAGAAAGAAAAAATGAAAATATGAATAATCACTGCTATTTTCACATTGTCCTCACTACAAACAAGAGCATTAAGAATCAAAAAAGTACTGGATGAAACCCCAAACGTTTTCCTTTTCTATTGCCTCTGAAAAGAGAATCCAAAGAGATGTGAGGACCCAAGCCTTACTAACTGGGAGGAAGCAGAGCATTAGAGGGAGTGATCTTTCCAAGGACTGGGCCTAACAGTTATGAAACAATTCTTTGTCTCTGAGACTATGCATTGCAGAATTTGAAATGGAAGGCATCATGACTGGAAAAATATTGAACAGGCTGATCACTATGATAATCCTAATGAAAAGCAATCTGATCAAAGAAAAAATTTCAATCATATTATATAACCAAACACTGTGTACCAAGAGTTGTAACCAATATGGTCACTAAATTGATTTGTTCACGTGGCTAAAATAAAGGTACTCTAAATTAGTGATTAGGACTGTGGATTCTGGAGACAAGTTATCTAGGTTAATCCTCTGACTAGTTGTATGACCTTGGGCAAGACAGTGTTTCTAAGCCTCAGTTTCCTTATCTTTAAAATGGGGATAAAAATCATTCCTCCATTATGGTTTGTTGTGAGAACTAAATGAAGCTCATTCATAAACACAGAGTCTAGAGCTTGGTCTAGAGTAAACATTCAGTAAATGTTAGTCGTTATTATTAGTGTCATAGTTGCTTTTATTATGATTAAAATAGAATATGCCATTTGTTCATTTAATTATTATTTATCAAGAATCTGCTACTGGAAAGAAAGCTAAAAATGTGTGTGCCTTTAAAAAATATTCAGCTAGGTTTACCAGGTATGAATTGTTCTATGATACCAGCAAAACAAGTAATGCAGTTTATATAAATTATTTTTTAATAACGTTAACTCCAAATCATAACCACAGTAGCTGAGTTTGGGGAAAGTTCAATATTAATCCACTTTTGAGGCTTTCCCCAAATGCTCTGTGCTCATATAAGATCATATAAGGATCTCAGCCCTATGTGGTCCAAGAAGTAGGGAGACCCATGGTTCTTAGACTATAGCATTCATTACTGCCAGAATTCTTAAAAAAAAAAAAAAAAAAAACTTTTATTTTTAATTAATTAAGGTATCATTGATATAACATTATGTTAGTTTCAGGTGCACAGTTCAATGATTCTATTTTTGTATATATATTGCAAAATGATGGAGCCATTGGAAGGTTTTAAGCAGGGGAGGGGCATGACCATATTTGCGTTTATAAAAAACCATTTTTACAGCTATATGGATACAGACTGCAGGGAAGAAACATGGAAACCGAAACCCTGGTTATGCGGATGTACCACTTATAAGGCATCATTCACAAAGTATAATATGGATGATAGTACAGGAGTCTACAGTTTATAAAACTATTTTACAGGACTTTAGTTTCTGCCCAAGATAAAAGGAACTTAATTTGCTGCCCCAAATTAAACAACTAGAAAGCCAGAAAAAATATATACAACAATTTTCATATGTTGGACAACAGGTAATATGAGAGTGTGATATAATATAGAAGGGAAACATTCAAGGTGAGACCTAAGATTGTTGCAGCTTACTGCTTTGAGGTGGTTTCCAGGCCACGGAGCAAAGAGGGTAGATCCAAGTAGAGCCTGGCAGTTTCTCTGAGTTGAGGAGCCAGGAACTGAATTTGAAGAGATCACAGACACTGAAATTTGTGGAAGGAGTTATATATAGAGAGAGATCTGGAGTGTGTAGAGGGGATCCCCTTAAATCTTTGGCTAAGTACTGATACATGCATGCATGAGAGGAAACTATGAGAGACAGGAAAAAGTACCACCACAAAGGATTAGGCAGAACAATTTCTGGAGCTCACAGAGGGCTGGGAATAAATTATGTTCCCACAAGTCAGAGTGAACATTCCTTATAATACACATGAACCGGGTAAAATCCTCAGAATAATATCTGTCACCACTTTAGTAGTGACAATATTGGTCCAGAAATAAAGTATATAACAGCTTAAAAGCATACCTAGATAGGGTCCAACTGATTCTAAGTAACTTAATTCTACAGAAAATAAAAATTTACACTGTTTAAAGAACTACAACAAAATCAAGTCACAAACAACATAACTTTACAGTCAGCCCTCTATATTCGGTTCCACATCTGTGGATTCAACCAACTACAGATCATGTAGTACTGTAGTATGTATTTATGAAAATAAACCTGTGTATAAGTAGACCTGCACAATTCAAACCCGTGGTGTTCAAGGGTTAACCGTATTCTGTATGTTCAAGAAGATAAAGAAAAAGAAAATATAAGCCTTATAACAAGAGAAGTGGAAGATGTAAAAAAGACATGAATGGGATTCTAGAGATGGAAAATACTACATCTGAAATGAAAATACAGTGGGTGTGATTAACAGCAGATTATACATTGCAGAAGAAAAAACAGTGAAATTGAGGACATAGAAATAGAAACCATACAAAATGAAGCACAGAGAGGAACAAGACTAAAAAAATAAATAAATGAACAAAAAAGTGGCCGGTGAGAAAACATCATATTGTATCCCTTACATCTAATTGGAGTACCAGGAGAAGAGATAGAGGGAGTAGAAAATACTTTTTGAAGAAATAAAGGCCAAAACTTTTCTGAATTTGATAATATTTACCAAACCACAGATTCAAAAGGCTCAACAAATTCCAAACAGAATAAAAGTGAAGAAAAGTAAAATTAGTATAATAACATCAAATCACTGAAAATCACTGATAAAGTGAAAATCTTAAAATCAGCCATAGAAAAAATACAGTTTACACACTGAGGAACAAAGATAAGAATTATAGCAGACTTCTCCTCAAAAATTACTTAAATCAAACACAATGGAGTGAAATATTTAAAGTACTGAATGAGAAAAAGAAACTGCTAACCCAACCCATAATTCCTTACCCAGAAAAGATGTCTTCAAAACTGAGGTAAAATTAAGACTTTTTTCAAAGAAACAACCACCAAGGGAATGAATCATCAGCTAACTATACTACAAGAAATGTCATAGAATGACCTTTAGGGAGAAGGAAAATCATATCAGAAAAAAATCTGTAACTGGCCAAAGGAATGAAGAGCATTGGAAATGGCAATCAGGTGGGTAAATATAAACTCCTTATATTTTAATTAATTTTCAATTACTACAGAAAGTAAGTCAATGCTTTAAAAGTCCACTGTGTTGTTTATAGCATATGGAGATGTAAAATGTTCAACACAAACTGCACAAAGGATAAAGTTGGGGAATAGAAGTATACTGTTACAAAGTTCTTACTATGCACATAAACTGGTATAATATTATTTCAAAGTGTGTTGTAACGTAAAGATTTATATTATAAATCCTAGGGAAACCAATCAAAAATAAAACAAAAAGATAAAACAAATAGTGGAAATAAAAATAATTCTCAACAATTACTTAACCCAAATAAAGGAAGAGGAAAAGGGAAAAAAGGAATAAACAACAGATGAGACAAGTAGAAAAACAAATAGTAACATGACAAATATAAACCCGATTATATTAAAATTATACTAAATATAAATTGAACACTTCAATTAAAAGTAATGAAAAAGCAGATTGTCAGACTGAATCAAAAACCAAAACCCGACTGTGGTATAGTCTAGCAGAAACCTACTTTAAATATAAAGACATATATAGTTTTAAAGCAAAAGGATTAAAATAAATATACCAAGCAGACAAATATTGTAAAGACGTTATAGTGGCTATATTCATATGAGACACACAAAGCAGAGTTTATAAGGAATGTAACTTAAAGATTGTCATTCATAATGATAAAGGGATCAATTCATCAGCATATATATAAAAGCCTAAATGTGGACAGACTAATAACAGAACTGAAATACATGAAGAATAATATGTAGAAATGAAAAGAAAAATAAGTAGATCCAAAATCATATTTGGAGATATACACATATACCTCAGTAACAATAAAAAAAAAGCAAGCAGAAAAATCAGTAAGAGATTAAAAACCCTCCTGAATAACAAATTAAGCAGTCTCAATAAATGTAAGAAAACCGATATCATACAAAGTTCTCTGACAATAATGGAATTAATTTAGAAATAAATAATATTTTTAAAATTTTCAAATATGTGGAAATTAAATAACACATCACTAAATAAACCATGGGTAAAAAATAAACTAGATAAAATTTTAAGCAAAAACATAACATAAAAATTTGTGGGATGCAGCTAAAGCAGTGCTTACAGGGTAATGTATAGCACTAAGAAAGCTATAAAATCCATTATTTATAGCATTAAGAAAGAGCTAAAATCAATTATCTAAGCTTCCATTGTACAAAACAAAAATTAGACAGGCAAAATAAACCCAAAGTAAATGGAAGGGAGAAAATAATAAAGGTACGTGCAAAAATCAAGAAAAAGAGTGTTACATTTAGAATGGATAAACAACAAGGTCCTAATATATAGCACAGGGAACTATATTCAATATACTGTGATAAACTATAATGAAAAATAGAATATAGGGCTTCCCTGGTGGTGCAGTGGTTGAGAGTCTACCTGCCGACGCAGGGGACACGGGTTCGTGCCCCGGTCTGGGAAGATCCCACATGCTGCAGAGCAGCTAGGCCTGTGAGCCATGGCCACTGAGCCTGCGCGTCCGAAGCCTGTGCTCCGCAATGGGAGAGGCCACAACAGTGAGAGGCCCATGTACTGCAAAAAAAAAAGAATATAAAAAAAGAATGTATATATGTGTATAACTGAGTGACTTTGCTGTACAGCAGAGATTGACACAAGTTTGTAAATCAACTATACTTCAAAATAAAATATTTTAAAAAAGAAAAGAGAAAGAAGAAAACATACAGGAAATCAATGAACTCAAAATCTGGTTCTTTGAACAGAGAAATAAAGTTATAGCATTAACCACAGTGATCAGGAAACAAGAGAAAATACAGAAATAATCATATCAATAATAAAAATACAGACATACATATAGGTCCTGCTGATATTAAAATGACAAAAAGAGAATATTATGAACAAACTACACGTTTATGAACATCTTGGATGAAATGGAATAATTCCTTGAAAATACAAACAACCAAAGCTCCCTCAGCAAGGAATAGGTAACTGGGTAGCCTTATAACTATTAAAGAAATTGAAGTCATAATAAAATCCTTCTCACAAAGGACGTTCCATGCCTAGATGATGTCATTGGTAAATTGTCCAAATAAATTTTATGTAAGGAAGAAGTAACACCAATTTTGCACAAACTCTTCCAGGAAATAGAGGAGGAGAGAATATTTTCTAACTCATTTTATGATGCCAAAATTATCTGATATAAAAAGCAAAGATAATTTTTAAATAAGTGAATACATACATACATAAAACAGATCAGTAAGCTTTCTGGGGACTTCCCTGGTGGCTCAGTGGTTAAGACTCCGCCTGTCAATGCAGGGGACGCAGGTTCAGTCCCTGGTCCAGGAAGATCCCACATGCCACGGAGCAACTAAGCCCATGCACCACAACTACTGAGCCTGCACGCCTAGAGCCCATGCTCCCCAACCAGAGAAGCCACTGCAATGAGAAGCCCATGCACTGCAAGGAAGAGTAGCCCCCGCTGGCCACAACTAGAAAAAGCCCACGTGAGGCAACAAAGACCGAATGCAGCCAATAATAAATTAATTAATTAAAAAAAATTTTCTGAACATAGATGCAAAAACCTCAAAGAAAATATTAGCAAGCACTTGAACAGGTTGTAAGCAATTTGCCAAAGAAAATCCTTTATGCTTTCTTTCACTACTAATCAAGAAAAGGCAATTAAACAATGTGTTAGCTTTCCAAACCCATCAAAATTTGGACAAAACACAAATATTTCTCTGATTATTGGTAAGGCTATGAGGAAGAAGGAAGATTAATATACTGCTGTTGAGTGCATAGCTTGTGCAAACATTTTGGATGGTACTCTGATAATATCTAATAAAGGTGAAGATGAACTTATTCTATAACCTACATCTAGATATATACTCTGGAGATATATCCATGTCTAAGCATATACTCTAGAGATAATCTTGGGTGTGCACATGAAAATATGTGAAATGATAGATATTGCAGAATTTTTGTTAACAAAATGGAAATATACAATATCTATCATTGGGAGACTGGATAAACAAATTAAAAAAACCCAAAATATTAGCAAACAACATCTAACAATACATAGAAAGAAAAACACATTATTCTAGTATGTTAAGATTGGTTCAATATCAGTAATCTATCAATTTATTAAATAATAGAAAAAAGATCGTATGCTTATCTTAACATATGTGTAATAGAGCAATTGATACATTCAAAATCCAACCATAATAAAAAATTACCTTCAAGCTATGAGTGGAAGTTACCCTGTTATCAATCTGATAAAAATACCCACCAAAACATTGCAACTGATATCACTCCTATGAAAGACTGAATGCTTTCCTCTAAGATCAGGAGCAAAGCAGTCTGTTCTTACCCCTTTTGTTCAGCTTTGTGCAAACATTGCACAACACTGCAGTGCGATGAAGCAAAAAGAGTGCAACTGATAATAAAGTAAATTAAAAATGTCATATATATTGGAAAGGAAAAAATGAAACTTTTAATATACAGATGACATGATCATTTATGTAGACAAATCAAAGAAATCTGCAAAAAAATGCTACTGGAACTAAGAAGTTGAGTGTAGTAAAGGCAGATGATTCCAGATAAATATACAAAAATCAGTTATATATTTCTATATACTAGTAACAAACAACTAAATAATAAAATTAAAATGTTCTTTACAGTAGCACTAATGAAAATGAAACACATAGGTCTACAAATTATATTTACCAAAATGCGTGTTAAATCTGTATCTTGAAATCTCTAAAATATTGCTGAGGATTTAAAAGACAGCTGAAAAAACGATGGGAAGAGATGCCATGTTCATGAATCAAAACACATAACACTACAGAGGTTTTAATTTTCTCTGTATATATCTATGGCACCATGAACTCCAACGAAAAACTAAGTAGTTATTTATGTAGAAATTGACAAGGTGATTCTAAAATTAAACGCAAAGCATTGAACCTAGAATAACCTTAATTTTAAAAGAGGACAATTTACACTGCTTCATTTCAAGAATTACTAAAAAGTTACAATTATCCAAACATTGTGGTATTGGTGTTAAAACTGACATATAAATTAATTCAACAGGAAATAGGGTGTCCATATAATCAATTGATTTTTGACAAAGCTGCCTAGGTTATTCAACAGGAAAATATTGTCTTCAACAAATGGTTCTGGAACAAATACATACATCTGTGCAAAAAAATGAACTTTGACCCTGACTTAACACCATACACAAAAACTAACTTGAAATGGTTCACAGAACTAAATAAAACAGCTAAAATTATTCAACTTTTAGAAGAAAATATAAGTGAAGGTCTTGGTGGTACTGGGTTAGGCAAAGAATTTTCACAACGCAAAAAAATACAAACTATAAAATACAAATTGTTTAATTGGACTTCATCAACATGAAAATCTCTTATTCTTCAGAAAACACGTAAGGAAATAAGACAAGCCTCAGATAGGGAGCAACGTTTGCAAACATACATGATAAAGGATTTATATCATGTATATTTAAAGAATTCTTAAACCTCAACAGGAAGAAGAAAAGATGTGATAAAAATGGGCAAAAGATTCTAACAGACACACAACAAAAGAAGATAAATGGACAATAAACACAAGGAAGTATGCTAAAGATATTAGTCCTTTGGAGTAATGCAATTAAAACCATGATGATATAGCACTACACATACACTTGAAGGGCTAAAATTTTTTAAATGACTGACAATACCATGTATAAGTGAGAATTTGGAGCCGTTAATATATTCATTACTGGAGGGATTGCCAATGGTATAGCGACTTTAAGGAGGTAATGCTTTTGAGTTACTTAATAAGTTAATTATGGACTTACCATACAACCCAACAATGTCATTTCTATGCATTTACCTATGATAAATAAAAACTATATCCACATAAATATCTGTAAGTGAATATTCACAGAAGCTTTATTCCTAATTGTCCCAAACTGGAAACAATCCAAATGTCCATCAAGTGACTGTATATTCATTTAATACAGAATAGTACTTAGCAATAAATAAGAATGGTCTATTCATATCCTTAACGAAGTGGATAAATCTCAAAAGCACTATGCTCAGTAAAAAAAGCCAGATGTGAATTACCACATACCCATATGATTCCATTTATATGAAATTTCAGAAAATGCAAACCTGTAAGGACAGAATACAGATCAGTGGTTGACAGAAGCTGAAGGTGAGTGGAGAGGACTGACTATAAAGGGCCATGAGAGAACTTTTGGAGGTGAAGGAAATGTTCTCTATCATGATTATGACGTTGGTCACATGAATGTATAGGTTTGTCAAAAAAACAAATTGTACACTTAAAATTTTAGTATTATATATAAATACAAAAATAGATCCAAATTAAAAAAAAACTATATAGATGACCCCATTTAATCCTTTCAGTACCTTTATAGATTAAAAATGTTATTACTATCATTACATAATTAGACAGTCAAGGTTTGACCTTGGGTATAAGGCTACTAAATAGTAGAAACAGGACTGTTCCCTTTAATATGCTGCTTACATCTGCATTGGAATCTAAATCAAATGCTTAAATTAAGGTAAATGCCATCTACATGTCATTGATACAAGAGGTGAAAAAAGGAAAACTAGTAATCCAGTTAGGTGAACCCTATTTCCAATCCTCCCTCCCCCCACAAATGAGCAACACTACTTCTATCTTCTTAGTCATTTTATATCATTTGCATATAAACAAAAATATATATATGAGTCAAGGAAATTGGTACAATATATAAATAATCTGTTGCAGTCAGCCAAATTTCTCTAATTTTACTAAAAATATAATCTGTACCAAATAAATTCCCTTCTTTTTTCTTCTAATTACATATTTGATAAATAAAGGAAAAACTTGTTTTGGCTTTCTCTTTTTAAACAAATCAGAAATACAGCTTAATTACGTCCTGAAATATGAAACAGAAAGGCAATAATTTTCATTTCCTACAAATCCTGCAAAGTACATAAAAAGATTATGCAGGAATGGTTTTAGCACAAAGAAAATAAGATTTGTTTATAACATGCTGCTACTTTATAAGATTTGTTTATAACATGCTGCTAGTCTCAATAAATAGGTCAGCAAAAGCCATTTTTCAGTCCTCTTAACATTTACTCCGTAAGTTCCATTTATTAGGATTACCTTTCTTGAAGTTAACCTGTCAAGCTAAGGTATTCACCTCTTCTTTGAAGAGTAGACTGCTCAGTTCCCTGGAAACCTGAGTTATACTGTTATCTGAAGTGTCAGAGCAGAGAACTTCAAAGGGAGACAGCTGCAGAACACATCTTCACAGCTCCTTGATCTCTGGATTGGAGTGTGTACATATACTTCTAAATTGTCTAAAGGGAAATTTAGAGTTTACTTTTGGAATGTTTAAAGGTAATTTGTTCTGATAAAGGTGAAATGGGGAGACTGTTAGTCCAAGAGATAGTATCCATTTAATGTGGCTAAATGGTGACATGTTACTCTTCAACCCAAACCTATTTTGACACACATTTGTTAAACACATACTATTACATGATAACCACATAATACCATGTTTATCAAAGAGTACTTACCATTTGGAGATAAAAGTTGAAATGTATGAGGCTAAAATGATATGATGTCTGGATTTACTGGAAAATAATACAGGAGGAAAAAATTAGTTGGGGGTATGGATAGGATAGCACTGGCCATTTGTTGGTGGTTGTTCGGACTGGGGTAATAGCTGCATAGCGGTTTACTATACTATTACTTACTTTTTGTGTCTCCAAAATATTCCATGATAAAAAATAAAATATTAATACTACTAATAATGAAAGTTGCATATAAAAACCACTGTTTATGCCCAAATGAAAAAGTGGCTATGTTCTAAACTCCTTGGTAAGTTAGTTATTGGAAACTAGACCACATTTTTCATTTAATGCCATGTTTTACATACATGATGATTAGGAGCCTAAGCCAATCCACAAGAACCTATAAAATTTTATTTTGCATTTACTAATCACTATGGCTTGGCTCAGTTATGAATTTAAAACATTCTGTGGGCTGGCCTGGGCACCTAACAATCTCATATAATGTTATTTTCATGCAATGATATGTTCCACAGAACTAAGAAAGAAGAAAATTTAGCTGCACTACACACGTTTTCCAAACTATCCCTGATGAGTCTGGTCCCATAGACATACATACAATGTATCATCCAATTCAGCACAATCTTTGAATGAAGAGGACACTATTATGAATTACCAGACAGCATACATAAACTGAGACTGTCCCAAGCAGAGCAGGACACAGCTGCATATCTATAACGTGAACATTTATATGTTCTTATGCTGAACCAGTTTATGTGTCTTAGAAACTTTATTTTTCTAGTCTGTAACACTATTACTTTACAAATAAAAACTGAGAACCATAAAACTATAAATTGATCTTTTAAACCACAAACCATAGAATATTATAGATTTTGTCTTCCCTTCTTATAAGGATTCTTTCTACAGATTATATTTGTTGGCTAAAATAATCCTACATGTTTTGGATAATTTCCCACATTTTACTTAAATTAAAAATTATTTATATGAAAGTCTAATTTCATGTTTTCTTTACTTCAGAGTGATGACTTGTCTTAATACTTGCTTGAAACAAACTCAGTCATGGCAAAGACTATCCAAGTCAGGAAAAAAAAAAATTAAATTGTAAAACTAAACTTCCCTATAAGCCCTATGTTAGTCAAAACAGGCTGGGTTACACTGTGATAACAAACCTGAAATTTCAGAGACTTATGACATATAATTATTTCTTTTTCATTTAGTATTTAGAATATTTCACTTCACTCTATTTTACTTCTGCATAGCTCCTTTGTAATCAGAGTCTTGGAAATCCAGGCTGTCTCTGCCCTAGGGCTCTGCTGTCTCAGTACATGATCCCACTGCCACTGTGATTGGAAGAACAAGGAGGGTGGGCTCCTCAAGGCTCTTCCAGGAAGTGATCACATTTCATTGGCCAGAACTAGTCACACGGTGCCACCTAACTTCTAAGGGGTTAAGGAATTTACTCTTTCTTTGCACTCAAGAGGAAGAAAAAGAAATGGGATTATTTGGTGAACAGAAGTGAATCTTTCAGAAAGACATAGGAGATTTTCAACCCAACAAATAGCTATTTCTATACTTTATCTACTCAAAGTAATACAGTAACATTTGTGAGAACATTATGTTCACTGCCCTTCAACTCAGTATGATAATGTCCAAAATACCACAAGGGAAATAAATGACTTTCAGAGAAAAAGCTTTGCACAAATGTCTTTATGGGCCTATTCTGATAGCTGGAAAATAAAGATTCCTGAAGTTATTCTAAACAACATGTCCCAAGTTATCATTTAATCTCTTTCTGCGTTCTATGTGGAGATAAGCAAAAAGCTCATCACAGCCCTCCCTGAAAAAACATCTCTTTAACATTTTGAAAAACAAAGCCCCTCAGTCTCTTTGGGCAAAACATTTCAAACTGTCCCTTAGCATTTGTTCATTATAAACCTGTTCTGAGGGCAAAAATAGATTTTGCAGTGCATGATTTGCTGTATTAAATCTATTCAATTAAAATGATAGAGGAGTAATGCAAGGGAAAAAGTATTTAAAGATATGATTATTAAAGAGAATTTTGGGTAATGACTTAGATGGAAAGATAACTACTTCCCATACATTTAGTGGTGATGTTATTATTAAGAGTGATAATTAAAAGACTTAATCTACCATTTATGCATGAGAGATTGTGAATTCACCATCTTTAAGGCTCTAATTTTGGAATTTTCTCTGATATTTATAATGTAATACACGCAAAGTATCACAAAGGTACTTAAGGCAACCACTTAAATTCTTTGCTAGCTTTATAATTTTCCTTATTAATGAAAATCATATTCTTGTTTCCACAGTGCATTAGAAAGAGACTGCATCTAGCAGATAAAATTGAACTAATGAGATAGAAACTTGAATTTAAAGTTAGCTTTCTTCTTTAAATTCTCTTTTCGTTTATTCTAAGGACTGCACAACTGGTAGTCCACACAACTCTAAATGTCTGTGCCCCATAGCTGCTTCCTAAGTAAGTAGTCTCAGGCAGTGTTTTTCTCATTAGCCAAGTCTTATGCCACATAACTCTGGCCTAAAGAGCAGGAATTAGCTCAAGACAAAGATGACTATGTATTCAGGTAATCATGTAATTTATCATCCTGAGTGGGACAATCCTGGGAGTAAAATAGGGAGCTATTACTAATTTCACCTAGAAAACGGGCCAAAACTTTGATCTTTTCCCTTGACCATTCTATGTATAAACTGCCTTCAATGGGATCCAACCAGATTTAAGGTAACTTAGAGCCTGCATATAAGGGGTGCTCTACTGTCAAATGACAAAATGAAAACAATAAGAGTAATAAGTTTAATGTCCTTTATTCAAGGGAAAACAATCCATGGATTGGGGGAGAACATTGCCTCACAAGCAGTGAAGCCCTGTTCCTGAGGGATTTAGGGCTAGAGTGAGTTTTATAGGTTTCATAGAGTTACAGAAGAGGCAACAAAAAACGGCATGATTAGCTGGCAGGTTGAGGATTTCCTTATAAGGCTAGCAGGTCTTATTTTTAGGGTAAGGTGAACTAGCTAAAGCTGAGCTGGAGGATTGTGATTGATGTATGTTAGGTTTTCTAGGCTGACTTAGGTTTAGATTTCTCATGTGGGCTGGGCCACTGGGGCAGCTTCCATTTTTTGGATCCCAATATATAAATTAACTTTATCACTATGTAAGATTACAACAAATTCACTCAACCAGTTCTCTCCTGGAGAGTATAAATAAATGATGCCAAAAAAGAAAACCAGGTAGCAACTTCTGGGGGGCTCAGTGTTGGCATGAAGTTACCAGAACTGTTGAGTCTGAGAAAACCAGCTGAATCCTGAAGGAAAGAGTCATTGTTCTGTCTTCCATGAGGCTGCAGTACTTTAAATGTTGGAAGCATCGAGCAGCGTCCTGGGCTACCTCACTTGCTTGGTTACCCTTATCATGATCTCCCATCACCTAGTATAACCTGACAGCATCTCCTTCGTGAAACATTAGTACACAACACAACGCAGCCTACCATTACCATGGGAAGCTCAGTGCTGTGCAATGGAGCAGATGGTATGAGACAGGAAAGATGAGCAACCAGGTCACCACCATTCTGGGTTAAAGACTGGCTTCTAGTAAAGCTGGAAAATCAAGTGGGTATTACAAAAAAATTTAAATGCTCATGGACATGTATTTATTTGAATATTTTGCAATTAAAATAAAATTCCCATGACCAGAGCAAGTCATAAAGACTGTTTGGACTAACCAATAATTCTACAATGTCTTGAAAATGGGACACCAAGTGAAAATAAATTGAGAGGCAGAACAATTTCAAAATATAAACTGTGATAAAATGGAATTATTCTGAAAGTTTTGTAAGTAATCCAAATATGTACTTAAATATTGGACTGTAAGATTGTCAGCTGAAACTATTAGAACAAAGATTTGATCTACTGCCATCTAGTGGATATTTTATTTATATTTATTTATTAGCAGCTGACAAAAGCACAAACAAGAATGAAAATTGCTGTCAGTCTAAGTTCAAACTCCACGGAACCTAGATGATTACCTACTCCAGTGGCTTCAGCCTCATGGAGTTTCGAGGCTTCATCAAGGCACCTTGGGCACCACGTGAGGTGTGAGAGGGGTGAAAGGTTATGGCTCCGAGGTTCCACCTCTAATCCAATAGAGCACTGCAATTTTATCCTATATTTTGGGCTTCTAACTCAATTTCACTTGAAGAAAGGATTTCACTTCTAAAAAGGAAAAGTAATGGTGAAAGACCTTATCTGGTCTCATGTTCATCATTGTATAAATAGATATGCCATTATTTTTCTAATGTCACACAAATGGCTAGTGGCATAGCTAGCAGTAGAACAGAGATATTTTGATTCCTATTCTCATTCAAATAATTTTGGGGGTAACTTCAAGTCCAATAGACTTCAAGTCCAGTGCTCTTTTTCAGTAGCACAAAGAGCTTATTTCATTTAAAAATAGAGTATTTCCTTGATCCTTATTTAAAATAACTTGACTCTACTACCTCCCTTACACCGTTAGAAACCTGAGTAGGGACAGAATCTCAAAACACATCAATGCAAATGAAATCATGGCTGTAAATTGTAGTTATACTATGAATAAGTAGCTTCTGTGGGGTATTGCCTCTCTTCTCCCTTAGAATCATTTAATTTTAGAGGTCAAAGAGATATCACAAATCATTTAATAAAACCATCTTTTAAAAAATTATGTCAGGTTTTATAAAACATAAAACTATTAACTCCGCTGGCATGCAGAGAAGTTACATTACTTGTCCCAGGTTAGTTACAATGTTTCTCCACTCTCCTGACCTCCTGTCCAGCAACAGGATGCAAGAGTGAGAGATAAAGAGGAGACAGGTTTATGGGAGGCAGTCGTTACTGTTTTGTTTGTCTATGATGGGTGAAAATTGGGGATTTTTGTGTGCTGGGAAGGAGTTGGTTGAAAGGGAAATGATGATACAAGGGAAAGAAGGATCATCAGCGGCACAAGTTCCTTGAGGACTTAAAGAGAATATATATATTCCAGAATGCATGTGGAGAGAAGAGACACCACTCTCCAGGAGCTAGATGGAGTGTCCACATCTGTAGTAGCATTGTCACTTTGATATATCTCCCTTGAATTTGCCACAAAACAAGTAGTTTTATCAAATACGTTGATGTATTTATATTTACTTCTACATCTATCCTATATCATCTCATTATAATTTGTAAATTCGTAATTCAAAAATACAGGGTTTTTTTCTATATCTATCTTAAAAGCTACTTCCTCCTTTATTTTTTATTTTGTTTTACTTTTTTTTTTTTTGCGGTACGCGGGCCTCTCACTGTTGTGGCCTCTCCCTTAGCAGAGCACAGGCTCTGGATGTGCAGGCTCAGCGGCCACAGCTCACGGGCCCAGCCGCTCTGCAGCATGTGGGATCTTCCCGGACCTGGGCACGAACCCATGTCCCCTGCATCAGCAGGCAGACTCTCAACCACTGCGCCACCAGGGAAGCCCCCTTCTTTATTTTTAATCCAAATGTACATCCCTCATATGACACCACATAATATCATGTGTCTTTTAGCATTTAAAAGAAAGATATAAAGTTGTTTATAAGGAATAACTTCAATATTATTCAAAAGATGTAAATTATTCATTTAAATATTTATTATTTAAATAGCAAGTCTGTGTAACCACAGTAATTTACATGCAGTAAGTTAACTAGACATTTTACTTTTTTCCATATTCTTCTTGAATTTTTCAAATTTATAATTTTACTCTTATAATCAGAAATGTTATATATTAGAGAAAAATATATTACTCTTAAAATCAGAAATTTTTTTAAAAAGCAAAAAAAAAAAATTCTTGGATTTTTTTTCCGAGTCTACCACAAACTATTCTGTGAACTTGGGCGAGTCAAATACCATTTCCTTGCCGTACTTCCTGCACCCATTTGAAAAATAAGGGAATTAAGCTAGATCATTTTAAGTCTGTTTCAAACACTTAAATGATTCTGATTTTACTATATGATTGTTCTCATTTTGAATAAGTATGTGTTGTTATATAAACTGCTGATTATTTCTTTTATGCCCATAAGTCAATAAAATTTTTAAATATTCAAGGGCTTTATGAAGAACCAAATAACAAGAGAAGGTGCTTTCTCCAAAGAGAAAACATTTGAAAAGCTCCAGGACACATTTTAAAAATGAATTATATACATGGTGGTAGAAAATGACAAAGGTCTCTCCTTCTCAGCAAGGAAAACTGAAAATTTTCAAAGACAGATGAAGTAATAAATTATCCATGTACATTTATTTACATGTTGGCTACAACATAGAAGATATCAAGACTGCTAGAAATTTGATTTTCTGTGCTTTTTATTAAATTATAATACAAATATCACAGGCAACTGGCACCATCAACTCCAGGAGGGCCTAAGGTGTTAGGTAAGCTACTGAGTGAACGAAAGAAGAATGTACCCAGTAGGAATTCATTGTATAAAGTTAGCCTACAGCATGAAGCAGTCTTATTAAGAACAGGCTGGGTTTAAAATACAGCTTTCCTTTTATCAAAGCAATTTGTATCAGAGAGCAGAATCTCATCAGTATAACATATTATTACCCTGTAGAGGACCTCAAGAACAAAATCTTCATGAGAGCATGGGACTTCGTCTACTTGTTTTACTGCTGTGTCCTTCAGTGCTGATAGCAGATTGGCACATACATGGTACTTAACCAATATCTGTCAAAAAAATTAACATCCTGGACTCCTTCCTGCTCTTAGTGTAGACCAGAATATTAATGATACCTGATGTTCGAATGAGAGAATTTAATTCATCAATTACTCACTGAGTGTCCAACACATGTCAACAAAATTATCTATCACTATTGCAACTACACTTTCAAAACAAAAACTCAGTTTGAATGATCTGCAAAGTACAAATTACCTTATGAATGCAACAGAATATGTTGCTGAAAATATAAATCTGGCAAAAAAATTCAGGAGTTAACTTTATATTATAGAAGGGCCACATAATTTCTAATCTAAAATGGGTCATTATGGAAATGAAAGAGCACATCCTTAGTAATTACCCCAGGATATCAGACATTAACTTGAAGTGTCCCTGGGGAAACAGTATGTATGGTCTCTTTCACAGACACCACGCTAAAGTCTATACCTCGTGAAAGGGCATATTTCTACAGTAGTAAAAATCCCAGTCAGTCAATTCTAGAAAATCGATTATTAAATAAGAAAGGTAAAAAATAATTAAAGAAATTTTGAAGAATCTGAGACCATCACTGCTGGGAAGGTACTGGCAAAATTTAACTCCATAGCAAAATGAATAGCTTTCAAGAACTGAAAAGCCAAATAGAACCTAATGCACAATGACACTGACATTCAAGACTATTTTGTGTGATGTTTAATAGGATGTTAGCTAATTGCTGTGTATAAGAAAAATGGGAACAGGGATTATTGAAAGACAACATTACTATAAGATACCCCAAACAATGTGTAATTTCTTTGCTCTTCTTATAGTTTAACCAGTAACTATACTTCCAAGATACCATGACAGAGTTCTTTCAATCACCATGATCATTACTGACACCATGAAAAAACATGCACAGGGCTTGAAGGAAGGAGTAACAAACCTTAATAGATAAGATGAAGTTATAAAACATCAAAAAACTGGCACATAGGAGTTCATATATGATATTGAGTACAGCATATTATTTCTGCACCTTAATGATACTCCTGAAAATTGGTTGCAACTCCAAACCTGTATGCCTTTGAACATCTCTCTGCCTCAATCATCAGAAACCTTTTCTGATTCGTCTACTTAAATATGTTAAGTCCTTGGGAGGGGGGAGAAAGAGAGAGGTTCTTGTACCTCTTTTAAAAATGCCAACTATGTATAGTCTCAGTCATTCCCAAGTTAAGATTTTTAAAAATCTGATTTAATTAAGTTGCGCTCACAATCCCCTCAAATCATCCAAATTAATGGCGGTTTTGATTTGAATTGCAAATAAAAGCAATCTTATTCCCTATTCTATAGAGAATTCTATTCTATAGTTCTATAGGACACATAATACTAGAGATCTCCTTAGAGGTTGGCATTTATTGAAATCATATTGCTCTTATTGACATTTAAACACACACTTGAACAGGCTTTACAATACCTACAGAAAAAAGAGAAAACCTAACATCATTCCACAGGTCTTCTTATTTCACCCACACAATTATTTTTTTTTGGTAGTCATTATAACTATCCCTATCTTATAATAAGAAAAGTGAGGCTTAGAGAATTTACACAGGGTTCTAACCCAGGTCTTCTGATTACAATATTTTTTTCTTCCTGATCAATACAGAGATTGCTATAGGGAAGTCCATAGGTATCAATTATCTGATTCATGAACATTAGACACTTGGACTGTGGGTTAAGTTTCTGTACAGAATGCCGTTGATTAGGGACTTACCACTGGTCATTCTAGGGTATCACAGTCTGAAAAAAGTCAAAATAAGTGCCTTCATGCATTTTTACATGTCTTAGGACATTTTTTTTCTGGCAACTCCAATCAGTAAGGAAGGAAAAAGTAGAATACATGAATTACATATTATTAGTTGCCTGGATTTTCAAAATTATACCAATATCAATAAAAGATTATACAGTCTTTTAAAAAACTTTTAAAATCAAACTGATATTTGATGGGATAAAACTGATAATTATAACAATAGTTTGATAACTTGTTCAAATAAAAGGAAAAGCTAATTGAATAGGTGGAGTAGAATCAATAAACAAAAGTATTTACACAAGCAAGGACACATCTCTGTTGCACTATATTGAACTACACCATATTACTACTTACTTAAATATACACACACATACTCATTCACTCACACTACCCAACTATATTCTGCACTTTGAAAAATAGAAACCATGAATTTATCCATCTTTATATCACCATCCTTTGCAAAAATGTACAGGATCCTCACAACCTTATAAGGTAGGTGCTATTATACAAATGAGAAAAACCAAGGCACAGAGAAGTTACGTAACTTGTCCAAGGTTATATATATAGTAAGAATTGGAATCTAGATTCAGAACCAGGCATTCGACCAGAGATCCCTGTGTTCCTAACCACTTCGAAACTGCCCCACAGAGTTAAGGGATAATTAAGTAGTAATTGACAGTTTTCCTTATTATTAGCTCTGCTTTTCATTGTGTAAAAATAAACATTCTGAAAATAAACACCTTAAATACTTTGCTAGTGATACACTTTCTGGGCAGGTTCAGAAAGCAATGAGAGAGACTGCTACATTGACCTTCATTCTTGCCCACAAAGAAAATTGTTAGTAACATTAAAATAAAGAAACCTTGGGAGAAAAAAATAATTATCAAGTTCTAACTGTAGAGGAGGATAATGCAGGGCATAGGAAATCACAATGTGACCCTGAAAACTGCTAATGAGCCTTTAGACCACATCAGTGGGCCTAGTGTTTTCAGAGCACAGATTTAGCCCTGCTTCTGCCTGCGTTCCTTAGACCTTCCAAGGAGCAGTCTTAAATTCTAGGTGTCAGGGTTGTAACACCACAGATAAAGGGGAATAAACTCACAGGGCTCAAAACTACTGCTTTTCTAGGTTTTTTGAGGAGATGTGACCATACATTATGCAATAAGACTAAACACTTAAACTCTAATTTTATACTAGTATATAGTGATATATAGCATTTCCATAATGAACATTAATAACAATGTTGAACTAGAGTTCAAGAGGATAGGTTTGTTGTCTGCATATGGTAAGTGCACGACACGTGTTTGAGAAAGAAACAGTAAGAAAAATGAAGGAGAAACTGGACAATAACTCATCCCGAAAAGGAAAAATTAACCATCCTTCTGCTTTTACTCTTTTGCCTTCCCAAAACTGAACTGATTCTGTAAATTCAACAACTTGTTGACTATGTCCCTTAGTTCTGACCACTAAGTAAAAGCTAGAAAATCTAGCATTAGGTACAGGATTTATTAGCAAATAGTAGCTGCAAGATCCTTCTCTTTCAGCATCCCATGGCTTTCAGTGGGTTGTAAACAGGAGATGTGTAACCAGGACTGAAGAAACTGAAATGCCTTAAGTGTCAGGATAGTCAGGATCTAGTGAGACTGTTAAGCAACATTCTGCAATTGCCAAATCAATAAGCATTAATTTCCACATAAAATAGGTGACATATTTAATAAGTAATATACCTAGAGGAAACGGAAACATTTAGTCTAATAATAATTTTTAGTGACTCGCACTTACAAAGGCATTTTAATAATGTCAAAACCTTACATTCATCTAGTACTTTACTGTTTTAGAATTGCTTTTGCATGCATTACCTTAAGTGATCTGTATTGTTACATAAATAGAAAAATATAGGGAAAATATTAATCTAGGTATTATAGCTAGGTCAATAACTTTCAGAGTGATTTATAAAATACTAAAGTAAAACTATGTGTGCATATCTAAAAAATGAACCAGATAAACTATTTATGGGCATAATATATGGAAAAACATTCTATTCCTACAGCCAAACAGCAATAGCATGTGTAGTGATTATTCAATTTGGGCACAGTGATTAAGAACATGGGCTCTCAAGTCAGAATCTTTGGATTGAATCCCATTTTTGCTCCTTCTTAGTCATGTGACTTTGACAAAATAAAGATAATAATACCAAAGGATTGATTTGAAGATTAAATGAAATAATGCCTGCATAGTGCATAGTGTAGCACATGGCATATAAGTCATTACCCAGTGAATATTAGCCATTAATCCTCATCATTTTGTTCTTCTTTTTGTATCAGTAACCAGTTATACAGCCATGTCATTGCTCATTAACAGTAAGACACGTTATCATCAATGTTATGAAGATACTCATTAAGTTCCTAAATGTACTTGATATTGCTCTTGATACTGAGCATGTTTTAAGAGTTAAGTTTAAAAAAATGTTAGAATATGAAAACTTTTTAGGCCAGTTTCATCTATTCCTTTGCCATTTTACAAATAAGTGATTCTCAATCAAAACCTTATAGCTTTACTGTGTAAGAATAGATCCCAATATTTAACCCCACTTTGCTAATCAAGAGTTAATTTTGGAACAAGAATCATACGATTATGATATCAAAAATTGTCAGCATGAAGGAGAATGCTTCATTGCTTTTATCTAATTTATCACTGTTATTCAGATGCAAATGGCTTTCAGTTACCATGTCTCAAACCATGATGCTAAAGAAACATTTTTTCTTTAATTAAGATGTTCCACATTTACTCATTCACTCTCTAGCTCTTAAAAATCATTTTCTGAACAGAAGAAGCTGGACAGACCCTTACTATTTTTACTGTATTTGAGAAACATTTGTTCCTTAAGTGGGCATAATTCATCTCTCAGTATTTGTAAGATTCAGAAATCTCTTTTTAAATACTGGGTTAGAAGAAGATACCATCATTGAGATAACTGGAGACTTCAGCAGGGAAAAAAACTGGTCAGTTATAACAGCACAATACATTGGCTAAAAAAAAAAAAAAAATTCAAACTGGCCCCACCCAAATCTACGTAACCAATCCTGTAATTTAAGATACAATATTTGTGTTAATTAAATTCAAAACCACTACAATGTGAACTCAGATATCAGGTTTCCATTTTTTCTTCATCAAAACCAAAATTATTTTAAAGAATACTAACATAAATGATAATTTATTAGTAGTTGATTACATCCTTATTGGGTAGTGGAAAAAAAATACACCTCACTAAGTCCAGTCCCCTTGTTTTCAACCATAAAATAGGAATCCTACATACACACAGTGTTGGATCACGTAAGTGAATTTAATTTATGTTAGCCCTGTAAAATTGTATGATCCTATCTGGCTGATTTTAAAAGTACCGATTATTTGGTGGACTGGAAAAATTATTGAACCAGTCTTTCTGAATTCCGGATACCAGTCTCAGCTGTCCCAGAAAACTGACAGAACATACTCTTGGGTAAGATATTTTTCCCCTCTAAGACTTTTACAAAATATGGACTTTAGCTGATTTCCAGTACTAAAATTTCTATTTTCCTAGTTATAAAAAGCAAAGATGTATATATTTTCTAGTTATTCCATTCCTTTCTAATAACATGTACTGGGCAAACACTATGAAATATAATTTTTAAAATCTAAACACAGCTTGCAAACATATTAACAAGAATATCATTGTTTGCAAAGAAATTAATTTCCACTTAGCAGTAAGTACAGTAGCCAAAAGTGTAAACTTAAATAGATGAGTAGCATAAAATCAACCATATTTTGGCATAATGTTATCAGATTATATCAAAATCACATAGAAATACACTCTTAAAAGATTACTATACTAGTTTGTAGATTAAAAATACATATCTCAAAGAATAACACTAAGACTCAGGATTCCATATTTCCTGATTTATTATGCTTTATAGAGCATTTCAACATTAATTGCTTACCTCTTCCAAGTAATTAATTCTTTCATATCATTAACAGTAGAGCTTGATACTGTAATTTGCTTATCCTAGCTGCTTTACAATTAATCTACATCAATTTCATTTATTTTTAAGTTTTAAAACACCAGGCTAAGTTGGCTTAATTCCACACTTGATGAATAAAAGAATTTACAATTCCCTACAACTGGTTATTTAAGAAAAATAATGCAACAACCATTTACTCTGAGCTTGATAGTGAAGGGCCAGTGAAATGAAAGACATAAGACTGACAAGGCAAAACTGACATCATCTGGAACACGGTGGTTATCGTTGACAACAATAGTAACTGGAATTTGTTAACCCTCCCTCTACAACTTACAATGCACTTTTAACTCATTAATTAGAACACTGATTTAAAACTTAGGAGCATAATGTTATTCTTAGAGCTAGAGGTGGAGGGTGAATTCAACATGGTCTCTGTCCCCAAGGGGCTTTCAGTCTAGTGGTAAAGATATGCACACATGTGGCCCTATAGCAATGTTGACTGCCACACATGCAATAATGGAAGCACAAAGAGAAGGATGGAAAAGTGAAAGGTTCTGGCCACAATGATTTGAAAAGATTTCATAGAAGAGGGAACATTTAACCTGGTCCCTGAAGCAAAGAAGGATTTCAAATGTTTAAAGAAGGGGGAGGGGGGGTGATGGAGGAGTATTCCATACATCTCTGTGCTGGCAGTGTATTGAATTTTCACAGATAAGAAAAAACAGAGACATTAACATGATCTGACCAAGGTTAGAACAAGAGAAAGAATCAGAGCCACTCCTTGAACTTTTCACTCCTGGGTCAAATGGTTCCTGCTCTATCAAATTGCTTCCTTCCTGAGGTAAGACAAGGTTTCTCTGTCTTCACAACCATCTCCACCCTCCATTTATTCCCTTGTGTTGCCACACCCTTTGCAGGACCTTGCTAGGATGTCCAGAGAAAAACACAGAGACAGCCACGTCTTCATAAAACACATTCCATTTCAGCTTGTGTCTCAAAACAAAATGAACACATCTAGGTCTATTTGGGGGCACCCTTTCCTCACCATTCTCCAACATTTCAAAGGAAAGGGAACTGTGCTTTCGCCACATGGCAGCCTCAATAAAATTGTGCTCCGTTCCTCTAAGCCTTCCGTTTTTCTCTTTCAGTTTTGTCAAGTGTTCCCAATTCCAAGAAATCGTAATTCAGAACATGGGGGAGGTTGAAGCGTTTTGGCGCAGGAGGTCGTGCAGATGTTATTCCTTAAGGAAGATGATCATGATTGCCTATGAGACTAATGGCTGTGAGTCGGCTAGGAGCCAAAAGTTCTCTTACAGCAGAATGTATAAACCATTCTCCTACTGAAAGAAGGCCCCCAGTAGGATAATATATTATTACACATGATTCAAATTACAGGATCTGCAGCAGGGGAGCTCATGACTGATTCAGGACAGTCGCTCCCTGAATGCTGATGATGGGATGATGGAATGCCTCATGAATTAAAAGGGCCGTGGTTTAGTGTCTAAATCCTTCACATGCTTTAAAAAGTGTCTCTGCCTATCATGGTACTCTTCAAGCTTCTTAAACGAATCATGCACTGTTATGAAACCCTTGTCGATGTTTTTAAAATTCCATGTCTCTGAATAATTATATTCAAAATATTCTTTGAAAAATAAGACAATGAAACTACCTTCTCTGCTAGAAAACTGTATCCCTTTAATGCCAATATGCAATAAAGACATGACTTAAGAGAAATCACATTTAAGTGTGACCCAGTTTCCGCTCTTTGGGATTCTCTAAAGCAACCTGAAAATCTTCACATGTCATATGTTCCAGCCTTTTTAAGTTATCTATAGAACAAATGAGTTTATCTCTGACAAACTAAATACAAATGTACAAGACAAAATTGTGTTTCCAAAGGTTTTCTGATGATTATACGAACTCATTGCTGAATATTATTTCACTTGGTCTATTTTGGTTATATAACAAAGCAATACATTTGCTAAAGGTATTACACTGGGAATGGAGATCAAGCATTTTTAGAGAAACACTAAGGCAGATGTTACATATTACGCATTCTGAAAAACAAACTGCTGCGATATATTCTGAAATAATATGTGAACTGGTCCCTTAACTTCTTTTCAAACTGGTTCTTGCATTCAGTTTTTCTAGTAAATGGATGCAAATCAGGTGCATTGTGCTAAGATGGGAAGAGAGAGATTTGTCCAGAAATGACCTCAGTTCTATTCATTAATAAAATGACACATTGGCTGAGAGCAGTGAAGAATAAAATATAACAAGAGTTGAACTTTCCTCCCTGGAACAGATGCACATAAGCACTTTTTGGAAAAAACACTATATGT
Source organism: Neophocaena asiaeorientalis asiaeorientalis (assembly GCF_003031525.2). Lineage (NCBI taxonomy): Eukaryota > Metazoa > Chordata > Mammalia > Artiodactyla > Phocoenidae > Neophocaena > Neophocaena asiaeorientalis. Next base: position 1,232,958 of record NW_020172448.1, on the reverse strand, counting down.
AAAAATGGCCACTGCAGCATAAAACATGGAAACATTAAAGGAAGCTCTAAGATGCAGATTGCTTGGAAAAATTGCAACTTCCATGGCAATGCACCCTCTTATTCTCCATTACCTTGCACAATTCTGAATCCCAACTTGCCGAAAGCATGCTATTCTTAAGGGGGGAGTGGGGTTCAGATACAATAAGCGAAGGTTTAATTTTTTCTAAGGTTTTTTAGAAGAAGGTAATATTGCAAGGTCAAAACAAAATAGAATTGTACCCAGAATCACTTTCAGTGACAGCAGACACCAATGGGGGGAAAAAAACGTGGAGGCTGTCAGAGAGAATACAGCCACATTTTTGCATAGCGGTTTAAATTATGCCAGCAGAATAATTAATGGAAGGACCTAATATGGGGAGGGGGGTAACAGGAAAGGGGGGAGGCTATGTTAAACAAAGTTCATTACTGCATGATGTAAATGAGTTTCTCACCAGTGATGTCACTGATTGGCTGAGCTGCAAAGCTGGCTTCGAGCATGGCCGGATTGGCTGCTAGCTCTTCTGGTGCCTGCCTGCTTGGGCAGCGGTTGAACCAGATACTTTCTGTCTCTCTTGTTGTCGTTTGAAGCAAATCTTGTTCAGCCCAGCTGTGTCTCCATAGTAGTGGCACCCTAAGAGAGTCTCCCTCCTGCTTCCCACAGCCCGTGTGAGGCGGTCGCCGCTGTGAAATACCAGCACTTGGCACCAAGCCCAGACAGCGTTCTCAGATCCATCTATAACACACACATACAAAAAGAAAAATAAAAAAAAAAAAGCAGTTCTTTCATCTGAATTGCATCCTAAGGAGGATTAAGAAGGCTTCTATTGCTACTGATTTGTGTCCTTTCAATTTGATGGCTAAAACAGGTTTTGAAATACAGTATCCTCTCATCTGCAGTAGAACACCATTGGTTCAAATTAGTTTAAAAAGATAGGGGGAACCCCCCTCTCCCATGTTTACCTTGATTACAGAAAAATAATTCTTCATTTCCCTCCTAAGCACCGTAACTGATGTTTTTGGTCCTCTCCCAGAATTTTAAACTCTCATCAGATTTCTAATTATATCCGAGTCATTATTTTCAGGTTAAGACAAGGGATCTTAATTAGCATTCTGTTTTAGCTATGCGAAATGAGACAGGGCATGAAACAGAAACGATCTATGGAGAGGCAGAGAGAAAGAGAAAGGAAAAAAATCTGTGCAGCTTTTACAGTTGAGCTGACATCCCCACCTTCCCCACTCTCCCTCCACCCCCCTTGCAAAAAAGAATGCAGTCATATGAACTTTACCAGACAATGGAGTACCTACAGGCTCTCCCCTAGACAAGTCCTTTATAACCAGCCAGTGCTATGTGCTGCAGACAGTGGCCAATCGGCAGCCTCCTTTCTGCAGCAGGGACACAATAGGTGCATTGGCCACACTGTCCTCCTAGCCCCTGACAGCAGTTCAGGTTCATTTATTGTACACTGGAAGGCACATATGTCTTTAATATTCACTGTGAAATTATCAGTGAGGCTGTCTTTATTTCGCCATAATTACATCAACCTAATTACCGCGCCTGAGCTGCAATAGCACTGTTTGCACGGAGTGGCGCATGGGCATGCGAGCCGTAAAAATATGCATGAACATGCTTGCTTATTTCAGTAATAAAATCCCCCAACTATTTCTTTCCCAGAGCTTAATGCTTCCCCCAGAACACTCTAGTGGATATAGTCATCACTTCTTCCTTTCAGAAGAAAAAAAGTGTGCATATACATTCATGTGTGTGTATGTGTATATGCATATGCGTATAATTTAAACAGTTTTAGCCATTTATTGGGGTGAGGTATGGGAGTGGAACCTAGTCAGCAAATAAAAGGTTACTGAGCATCTAAGGCATTTTCCCCCTTATCACTAGGCATTAGAGTGAAATAATAAGTGTATCTGCACGCATCACCACAGCTGTGCCTAGATGCCGATTTATCTGGAGTCCAACTGTCTTGAGCATCTGCATATGTCTCATTTATGAATTTCCATGTTACATAATTACAGCATTTTTGGCAACACTGACTCAAATGCTTGAAAAATTAAATCTTTGCTTTTCGTGTATTAGTCGAACAGAGATGGGTACAGTCTGAAGTGGGAACCGCCTGCTGATTTTTTTAATATATAATGCATGTTGCATTTACATATTCATGAACAGAATAGCTGTTATGACCGCTGATTCTGCAGCAGGAGATGAAAAGGCAGGATTCAGCATACAGAGTGTATTAATTTCTAGGGGAAGAACGGCAGCATATGATGACCAGGAAGAGAAGATGCTTGGGGTTTCATTTGGGGGGTTACCTCATTGTATAATAAAGGATCTGGGTAGACAACCTATCAAACAATGTGTAAGTATAATGAACCTAGAAAGTAAAACCAATTTGCATTGTTCATGGTCATTCAGCCACACAGTAAAGAAATAAGCATTTTGAAATGGAGATTTCTGGCTTGAGTGTTTGCAAGTAAATAAAATTGCATTTTGTTTTCTGCCTACTAATTTTAATAGAATATTATTAAAATGATGTGTGCTCAGCAACTCTGTATTTTCTCATTATTTTATAATTTACATATTTCTTGTTCCATACCAAAAAGCTAAGCTTTAAGCATTGATTATATTCTAGGATGGAATTTTACCAATTTTTACCTATTTTTATTGATATATTTTTATTTTTAGCTCATGATTCTCTAATTAGGAATGGAATTCATAATTACAGTGGGTATATTAGGAGAAACAGTAACTCACCTATATCCATATAGATACATGTATAATAATTCACCCACATTAGAAAGAATCCCAATAATGTTATTATTATCAATTTATAATTTATCATCCCCTTATTATTAATGTTGGCAAGATTTGTATTATAAAATGTATTCATGCTGACTTTGCATTTTATAAGGTTTATTGTTTTTTTTTTAAAGTACAGCTCTTCTATCTACACTTTCCCAAAATCAAGTTTTGGTAGGAGGGATAAGTGAGGCAAATTCCTAACTAGACCAGTAAGAGATCACAAGGCTCGATTATAAAAAACACAAACAATATAAGAAAATGCAACATCTATAATTCTGAATTGCTACATACATTGAAATCAAAACACCTAAAATCAAAGATGTAATTTGATTACTTGATATATAAAGTAAGCTGCTTCTTCTCTAAGTGATTGCAAAAAAACTTAAGAAGCTACTTGCCGCACCTTGTTGATGGTTTTCATATCAAAAGCCATTTTTTCTAAATCTTCAAGTAAATCATGAAAATTTTACTGGTAATCAAATTAAAATATGTAAACCTCATCTACACCTCTCTCTCTTGTCCCCTTCTCCCTCCCTCCCTCTCTCTCTTTCTCCCTCCCTCCCTACCTCTCTCTCTCTCTCTCACACACACACACACACACACACACACACACACACACACACAGAAATACACATATATAAAATCATGACTGTCCTTTTATTGTAAGAATTAGCAATTCTTCTACCTAGTTATCTCAATTTTTGATCTATCATTGCACAAAAAAGCTTACAAAAATCAAAAAGGTAATACTTAATTGCTTGTTATCCATTTTGCTAAGTAAAAATCAAAACATAGGAGAAGCTCTCATAATATCACATACATTTAGATTCTACTAACACAGAATGCACTTGGAAATTCACTGTTATACAAAGGATTTTGATGAATATATTAATTTTATTAACAAGTTTAGTGGATAATCCATATCTGACCTCCTTAAATAAATAGGCATTTGCAAACAATGATCACTAGAAATAAAAGAGGCCTTTCTTAAGTACTACAATTCATTAAACCACGCAAGGCTTCCTACTCCCTATTATAACATTCTGTCGTGGTTTGAGTTACTAGATATATTTGAAGACAACGTTGCATTTTTTATAATATTTTAGTATTAGGCTTTACTATTCTCATACTTCAAATACAAAATGTAACTGTGAGATATTAACATACTACCCAAACCAAAGTAATTTTGCAATAAAATCTTATCTGGAATCATTGAATGAGAGAACTTAGACCTAAGCTGTATCTTAGACATTGAATCCATTAATTTTAGACATGACAACTAAAGAAAATTAGTAACTAGTTAGTGTACTTCCGCCCATCACACTGCCATCCTATATTAAAAATATGGTTCTGGGGCTTCCCTGGTGGCACAGTGGTTGAGAGTCTGCCTGCCGATGCAGGGACACGGGTTCGTGCCACGGTCCGGGAGGATCCCACATGCCGCGGAGCAGCTGGGCCCGTGAGCCATGGCCGCTGAGCCTGCGCGTCCGGAGCCTGTGCTCCGTGACAGGAGAGGCCACAACAGTGAGAGGCCACAACAGTGAGAGGCCCGCGTACCGCAAAAAAAAAAAAAAAATATGGTTCTGACCTGCTGTCAGGATATTCTTAATTAGTTGAGTTTTACCAAAGATAAGGAATTTATGGTATCCTCCCATAAGATCAAAGCCATGCATTTATAAGATAACGAATGGAGAATATGACTGTTATCTGTGTTCTGACAATGGAATTAACTTCTTTATAAAGATCAAAAGCATAACCTTAGACTTATAATCACAATGATCTCACCAAGAGAGTCAACTCAGCACAAATAGGCTGTAAGAATGTGAAATAGCAGCCAATCACATTAACCTTATAAATAATAAAGGACATTCTATATGCAGAGCCAACTTAGAGAGAGATGCAAAAATAATACATTAAAAAGTAACTTGTCAATCTCCTGATGTGACTCATTCTTTTAAAAAAATTAAGCCATTTTAATAAGTATGGAAAATATTCATAGTGTAATCAACGTCAAGAAACCACTGTTTATGTCTTTGTCTACACATGACAAGCATCCAGATGCCAAAACAAGATGCAGTTAACCATCAGAATAGTTCCAAATATCTGGCTGTTTTTGTGCCCATAAACTCACAACTTAAAACGTCAGTGTTTATATGCTGGATTCAAAATGAGTATTCTTGAAGTCTTTAATAATGATCATCTTTATGGGATATGAGAAACACCGGATTTTTAAAGGTGCCAATTTTGGATCACGCAGTGCATAAATCTGTTTCCAAATAATACTTTTTAGAGCTTAGTTATGATTAATCTCGTTTATATTGACCTCAAAAATGTTAGCAGTGCATACCCTATGAAGAAAACAATACCTCAGATTTTAAAACTTGTTTCTCTTGCAACATTCCCATTTTTTTTTAACATCTTTATTGGAGTATAATTGCTTTACAATGGTATGTTAGTTTCTGCTGTATAACAAAGTGAATCAGCTATACATATACATATATCCCCATATCCCCTCCCTCTTGCATCTCCCTCCCACCCTCCCTATCCCACCCCTCTAGGTGGTCACAAAGCACCGAGCTGATCTCTCTGTGCTATGTGGCTGCTTCCCACTAGCTATCTATTTTACATTTGGGAGTGTATATATGTCCATGCCACTCTCTCCCTTCGTCCCAGCTTACCCTTCCGCTTCCCCGCGTCCTCAAGCCCATTCTCCACATCTGTGTCTTTATTCCTGTCCTGCCCCTAGGTTCTTCAGAACCTTTTTTTTTTTTCTAGATTCTGTCTATATGTGTTAACATACAGTATTTGTTTTTCTTTTTCTGACTTACTTCACTCTGTATGACAGTCTCTAGGTCCAACCACATCACTACAAATAACTCAATTTCGTTTCTCTTTATGGCTAAGTAATATTCCATTGTATATATGTGCCACATCTTCTTTATCCATTCATCTGTCGATGGACACTTTTAGGCTGTTTTCATGTCCTGGCTATTGTAAATAGAGCTGCAATGACATTGGACTCTTTCTGAATTAAGGTGCACTTCATGAAGAAAACATAACAAATTATGACATCTAAATACCCAAAAGAAAAGAAAAGCTTCAAGCAGATTAATCACCTAAGAGAAATGTTCTATTAGAAAAAAAACAGCCACAGATTTCAGCAACTGTTAGCATGATGCTTTATAATTATTATTTTTTGGCTTCTATTTACAAGGAATAGCAGAAGTCTTGGAAAGAGAAATGAAAATCTTTCATCTGAGAAGTTGTCACCAAGCATCTAGAATTATCTCACAGTCTTTGGATAATGATTTTCTTCTAAGTAAAGATTGTTTTTAACATCTAAGAAGAATAACAAAGAAATGTTCCACTCAAGCCATGAGATAAATCCAAAATTATATTATGCAGTGGTTGCTTAATCTGTCATTAATAAAAAAGGTATCAAATTGTATCTCATAATATAAATCTAGTGAAGTAAAAAAATTATTTGTACTACAGCACAGATGTCCAAAGAAAACATGATTTCTCCATTTTAAAAGTGATCTAGGGGAGACCTTCAAGATGGCAGAGGAGAAAGACATGGAGATCAACTTTCTCCCCACACATACATCAGAAATACATCTACATGTGGAACGACTCTTACAGAACACCTACTGAACCCTGGCAGAAGACCTCAGACTTCCCAAAAGGCAAGAAAATCCCCACCTACCTGGGTAGGGCAAAAGAAAAAAGAATAAACAGAGACAAAGAATAGGGATGGGACCTGCAACAGTGGGAGGGAGCTGTGAAGGAGGAAAAGTTTCCACACACTAGGAAGGCCCTTCGCCGGTGAAGACTGCGGGTGGCGGAGGGGGGAAGCTTCGAAGCCACGGGGAGAGCACAGCAACAGGGGTGCGGAGGGCAAAGCAGAAAGATTCCCGCACAGAGAATCGGTGCCGACCGGCACTCACCAGCCCGAGAGGCTTGTCTGCTCACCCGCCAGGGCGGGCGGGACTGGGAGCTGAGGCTCGGGCTTCAGTCAGAGCGCAGGGAGAAGACTGGGGCTGGCTGCGTGAACACAGCCTGAAGGGGCTAGTGTGCCACAGCTAGCCGGGAGGGAGTCCGGGAAAAAGTCTGGACCTGCCTAAGAGGCAAGAAACCATTGTTTCAGGGTGCACGAGGAGGGGATTCAGAGCACCACCTAAATAAGCTCCAGCGGCTATCAGCATGGCCCCCAGAGACGGGCACGAGACGCTAAGGCTGCTGCTGCAGCCACCAAGAAGCCTGTGTGCAAGCACAGGTCACTAACCACACCTCCCTTCCTGGGAGCCTGTGCAGCCCGCCATTGCCAGGGTCTCGTGATCCAGGGACAACTTCCCCGGGAGAACGCAGCACGATTCACCTCACACTGGTGCAACATCCCGCCGGCCTCTGCCGCCCCACATTCCGTGCCCCTCCCTCCCCCCGGCCTGAGTGAGCCAGAATCCCCAAAGCAGCTGCTACTTTAACCCCATCCTATCTGAGCGAAGAACAGATGCCCTCCAGCGACCTACATGCAGAGGCAGGGCCAAATCCAAAGCTAAGCCCGGGAGCTGTGAGAACAAAGAAGAGAAAGGGAAATCTCTCCCAGCTGCCCCAGAACAGCGGATTAAAGCTCCACAATCAACTTGATGTGCCCTGCATCTGTGGAATACACGAACAGACAACGAATCATCCCAAATAGAGGAGGTGGACTTGGAGAGCAAAATTTATTACTTTTTCCCCTTTTCTTCTTTTTGTGAGTGTGTATGTGTACACTTCTGTGTGAGATTTTGTCTGTATAGCTTTGCTTCCACCATTTGTCCTAGGGTTCAATTTGTCCGTTTTAGGGTTTTTTTGTTTGTTTGTTTTGTTTTCTTTAGAAAAATTTTTTTCTTAATAATTATTTTTTATTTTAATAACTTTATTTTAGATTATTTTATTTTATCTTCTTTCTTTCCTTTTTCCTTCCTTCCCTCTTCCCCCCCCTCTCCTTTCTTTTTCTTTCTTTCTTTTCTTTCTTTCTTACTTTTTCTCCTTTTTATTCTGAGCCATGTGGATGAAAGGCTCTTGGTGCTGCATCCAGGAGTCAGTGCTGTGCTGGACAGATCATCCAAAATGAAAATAAATAAGGAAACACAAGCTTTAAATGATACATTAAACAAGATGGACTTAATTGGTATTTATAGGACACTCCATCCGAAAACAATACAATACACATTTTTCTCAAGTGCTCATGGAACATTCTCCAGGATAGATCATATCTTGGGTCACAAATGAAGCCTTGGCAAATTTAAGAAAATTGAAATTTCAAAATTCAACACCCATTTATGATAACAACCCTTGAGAAAGCAGGCATAGAGGGAACTTACCTCAACATAATAAAGGCCATATGTGACAAACCCACAGCCAACATCGTTCTCCACGGTGAAAAACTGAAACCCTTTCCTCTAAGATCAGGAACAAGACAAGGTTGTCCACTGTCACCATTACTATTCAACATAATTTTGGAAGCTTTAGCCACAGCAATCAGAGAAGAAAAAGAAATAAAAGGAATTCAAATCAAAGAAGAAGTAAAGCTGTCACTGTTTGCAGATGACATGATACTATACATAGAGAATCCTAAAGATGCTACCAGAAAACTACTAGAGCTAATCAATGAATTTGGTAAAGCAGCAGGATACAAAATGAATGCACAGTAATCTCTTGCATTCCTATACACTAATGATGAAAAATCGAAAAGAGAAATTAAAGAAACACTCCCATTTACCATTGCAACAAAAAGAATGAAATACCTAGGAATAAACCTACCTAAGGAGACAAAAGACCTGTATGCAGTAAACTATAAGACACTGATGAAAGAAATTAAAGATGATACAAATAGATGGAGAGATATACCATGTTCTTGGATTGGAAGAATCAACATTGTGAAAATGACTATACTACCCAAAGCAATCTACAGATTCAATGCAATCCCTGTCAAACTGCCAATGGCATTTTTCACAGAATTAGAACAAAAAATTTCACAATTTGTACGGAAACACAAAAGATCCCGTATAGCCAAAGCAATCTTGAGAAAGAAAAACTGAGCTGGAGGAATCAGGCTGCAGGACTTCAGACTATTACTACAAGGCTACAGTAATCCAGACAGTATGGTAGTGGCATAAAAACAGAAATATAGATCAATGGAACAGGACAGAAAACCCAAAGATAAACCCACTCACATATGGTTTCCTTATTTTTGATAAAGGAGGCAAGAATATACAATGGAGAAAAGACAGCCTCTTCAATAAGTGGTGCTGGGAAAACTGGACAGCTACACATAAAAGAATGAAATTAGAACACTCCCTAACACCATACACAAAAATAAACTCAAAATGGATTAAAGACCTAAATGTAAGGCCAGACACCATAAAACTCTTGGAGGAAAACATAGACCGAACACTCTATGACATAAATCACAACAAGATCATTTTTGACCCATCTCATAGAGAAATGGAAATAAAAACAAAACAAAAAAAAAACCAAATGGGACCTAAAGAAACTTAAAAGCTTTTGCACAGCAAAGGAAAATATAAACAAGAGGAAAAGACAACCCTCAGAATGGGAGAAAAATTTGCAAAGGAAGCAACTGACAAAGAATTAATCTCCAAAATTTACAAGCGGCTCCTGCAGCTCAGTATCGAAAAAACAAACAACCCAATCCAAAAATGGGTGGAAGACCTAAATAGACATTTCTCCAAAGAAGATATACAGATTGCCAACAAACACATGATAGGATGCTCACTGTCACTAATCATTAGAGAAATGCAAATCAAAACTACAATGAGGTATCACCTCACACCAGTCAGAATGGCAATCATCAAAAAATCTACAAACAATAAATGCCAGAGAGGGTGTGGAGAATAGGGAACCCTCTTGCACTTTTGTTGGGAATGTAAATTGATACAGCCACTATGTAGAACACTATGAAGGTTCCTTAAAAAACTATAAATAGAACTACCATATGACCCAGCAATCCCACTCCTGAGCATATACCCTGAGAAAACCATAATTGAAAAGGAGTCATGGACCACAATGTTCAATGCAGCTCGATTAACAAGAGCCAGGACAGGGAAGCAATCTAAGTGTCCATCGACAGATGAATGGAGAAAGAAGATGTGGCTCATATACACAATGGAATATTACTCAGCCATAAAAAGAAACAAAATTGAGTTATTTGTAGTGAGGTGGATGGACCTAGAGTCTGTCATACAGAGTGAAGTAAGTCAGAAAAAGAAAAACAAATACCGTATGCTAACACATATATATGGAATCTATAAAAAAGAAGGGGGGTTCTGAAAAATCTAGGGGCAGGAGAGGAATAAAGATGCAGATGTAGAGAATGGACTTGAGAACATGGGGAGGGGAAAGGGTAAGCTGGGATGAAGTGAGAGAGTGGCATGGACATATATACACTACCAAATGTAAAACAGAGAGCTAGTGGGAAGCAGCCGCATAGCACAGGGAGATCAGCTTGGTGCTTTGTGACCACCTGGAGGGGTGGGATAGGGAGGGTGGGAGGGAGATGCAAGAGGGAGGAGATATGGGGATATATCACACACCATTGTAAAGCAATTATACTCCAATAAAGATGTTTAAAAAAAAAGAATAAAGAAGGAGAACAAAACAAAATTTTGCAAAGTAGAACAAAATTTTGAGAGTTTGATAACTGGTGACTGACGTACAGGATCTGAGAAAACTAGATCCTAAGCCAGCAGTAGATAAAGACAAAAGAAATTTTAAAGAAGCAGATGCATTAGATGCTTTGGGAAATGTGGACAGATAGGGATAGAGCTTAAAAAAACAGGTTAGATTATGTTTACAAACAAGTTAAATCCCTATACCTCTTCCTTTACTCCATGTTTGTGTGCAAATTCCCCTTTCTCACTACACATAAGACTGAAGCCTTATTATTTAAATAAGGTGAAAAAAAGTTGACATACTTGAGGATGGATTCCCATACTCTAAGGAGGTGCTTTAAGTCAATGTATACATTCTAGAGACTGAGACTCTTCCCACACTATTTTCTTCCCTAACTAGGTTGGGTCTCAAAGTGCTAGCTTCTATACCTTCTCTTCTGAGCAATCTGACTTAGCAATAAAATAAAATAAAATATACATACAATGTGGAAGTGATAACTAGGTATATAACAAAAATTATCATCTGCTTCCATAGATTTGCCATTGGGAAGGGGCTGTCCAGCCAGAGTCATATTTCTCATCATCTTACAAACGTATATGCAAAATGATGGTGATGAAACATGAGTGGAACCAATGTGCACCTCTTCTAGGCCTGGCAGGTCCATAAAACCTTTTCAGGTAGCTTTCCTGCATGTTCCTTTCTCTTTTGACCTGGTTGAAATATAGACAAGCTCCAAGGTGACCTTGAACAGCATGTATTAAAAATGGCAAAGCCTCTGTTGGTATAGGCCACTAAATAATTGTGTGGAGAAGGGATGTTCTCCAAAATAATTTTGTGTTCAATACTATTATATGAGCAAGAAATAATTTTTATGTGTATTTTAGTCATTAAACACTTTGTCTTTACTAGGTACAGTAGATAGCACACCTAAGTAATATACACACTTTCACCAGCCATATTATATATAGTGAAAATCACAGTTAATAAGCCTCATTCCTGAACTCAGAGATTCTTTCAGCTTTATAGTCACTATCTCTTAATCTTAAGCAGAAAAGAAATATACAGGACACTGAAAGTATAGCAAGGAAGATAGTAAATAAAACAAGTAACAAGAAAAAAGGCAAAATGGAGGCAATAAGACTATATAAGAAGAATAAAACTTTTTAAAGGACTATCATTAATGTTTTCAGAAAAATATAAAAAACTATTATGTCCATGAGATAATAACAAGATGCTACAAAAAGAACATCTATATAATCAGAAAAATTAATTTAATTGAAAATTAAATTAATGTCATAATCATGAAAATAAAAAGCTAAAAAAGTTGGAAATTAAACTTGAGAAAATGCTTTCATAAAGTAGAGAAAAAGACAAATGTACAACAGAAGAGAAACTATGAGAAAGAAGAGAAATTTAGGAATGCAAAATTCAAACAATTGGAGTCAATGGAAAGAGAAATAAAGAAGATTAAGAAGGAAATTCATCAATGACATAATTCAAGGAAATATTCTGGAACTAAAGAACATGAGTCTCCAGAAAGAGTTCCCTGAGAAATCCATGAGTATGGATTCACACCACAGCATATTAGTGCAGAATTCCAAACACTTGAGATAGGAACTTCTAGCTCTGGTTACAGATGGAGTAACTAGCATGGAACAATGCTCCTGCTGAAAACAGTTATAAAGTTGGATAAAATATAAAAATTAACCATTTTTAAGAACAACATAACCAAGTAAAACGTTAAAAAAATAAATGACACCAAGCATAAGCATATGCATCATTTAACTAGATGATGCCAAATGTACAGGTATTTGGAAACGTTTGGCTTATTCACTTTTTTTTTCAGATTCTTCCAGATGGTTAAGATCATGTAGATATTTCCTCAGTTAATATTTAAGAAATGTTAAAATTTGTAGCATCCTCCTCCTTCAATATGGAGGTATAGAAATTAGAGTATTTACCTACACTTATTTCTCCCTAAAATAATTAGCAATGATATTTCTGAGGTGGAAATTAAGTAAAATAAATAGTAAAGTAAAACAACGGGAAAAGCACAGGCATGGGAAGGAAGCATAGGTTTGAATGTTGGCTTTGAGGTGGCACATTCATCTATAAAACAGAGAAAATAAACCTATTTTAGAATGTTATTGTGATGATTAAATGAAATAATATGTTAAAATATCTTCCTTAATGTCCAGCCTAACATATATACTTGATGTATGTCATTTCCCTCAGTCTCCCTGATAATCGATATCCTAATCCAAACAGCTTTTAGAATAAATTTTTTCTATTTATCTAATTCAGAATTTTGAAGATAAATATACCAGGGTGGTGAAGAAGTATGATAAAAGCTCAGAAAATTTTAAAATCCTTTTTAGGGTTAAAAGAAGAGATGAATTAGTCCCTTCCATGAATTCATCTAAAGCATATGTAGGTCAGGCAAACGATGCAGTCTGGCTCTTACATTAAGAACCTCCTTTCAGTCTTAGAGAAAACTAATGATTCTCACCTGAATCAACAAAGTAGAATTTGGACAAAGATGATCTTATCAACATCTGAATTTTGAGAATGATATTAACTCTTCAAGGACTTATTTTTTTAACCTTTTATCTTCATAAGAGGTTGCTGATGTAACAGCCCATCCAAGTGTCTTAATCAAAAGTCACCACTGTGTAAGTCAACTTGCCTTTTTCAGGTCTTCAGATTCCGGCCTAGAGTAGATAAAGCCTATAGCATTATATATTAAAGCAGATAAATTTATAGCTTTGTTCTACCCACCGGGACTTGCTGCTGAAAGTTTTGTCCCTACTCTATACATAGAAAAGGAACCATGGTTGTAGGCAACATCCCGACTCCTGGCAATGGCTGTTCAGGCTACCTTGCCTGAAGTGATGAGGAATTGCACCTTCATCTTTGTTGGGGGAGGGGAACCCTTACCTTTCTTCCTCAGTGGGATTTGCCAAGAGCAGGTGTTCACATTCATTAAGGCTGTCTCTGTCTAAAAGACTTCTTTTCCAAAGGAGAAAGCACCTGATTTACTCTCCTAAACCAAACATTGATTTTTCATCAGCTGAATCAACTTTTCTTTCAGCTATGCTTTCCAGAAGGTATCGTCACATTAAGTAAGGCTTTCAAAACGCGAAGTCCCTGAAAACGTAATATTGGAACCTCCCTGAGATGCCTTCATGATCCACAACAAAGACTTTGCTCCCTTAGGACCCAATGGGAAAAGTCTCTTTTTATCTTTTCTGAAACCGTGGTTAAAAGACTGGTCTTCTGTATTCCTCAGTGTCTTCTAAGCAAGGTCACTTCAATAAATCCCAAAGCTAGCAGAGTCTAAAGTAAAATGTTGTATCTTCGAATGCACTTAGATGCTGTCATCAGAATATAAAAACTATGTAGTCAAAAATGTTTCTCTTTTTGCCTTTGATGTCAGAAATAGTGAAACAAAACGTGTTTTGCCAGTTTTGTAGTTTGTACTTGCTCTGCTTCCCTCAGTGGGATATTTGTACCTTTAAATGTCTCCTTTTGTTCAGTGCTTTAACTTCTAAACTTTTGAGTCTTTTCTTAAATAGATGGGGCAATGTATTCATTTCTTATTGCTGCTGTCACAAATTACCACAAATTTAGTGGCTTAAAACAACCCAGATTTATCATCTTGCAGTTCTGGAGTTGAGAAGTTCAAAGTGGGTCTCAGTGAGCTAAAACCAAGGTGCTGGCTGGGTTGTTTCTCCTGGAGGCTCTAGGGGAGAATCTGGGATTTGTTTTGTTTTGTTCTGTTTCTGTCTTTTCCAGCTTCTAGAGGCCACCCACCCACATTCCCTGCCTCATGGCCTCTACCTCCCTTTCCAAAGCCAGCAAACAATATTGTATCTCTCTGACCATTCTTCCCGAATCACATATCCCTCAGACTCTGAAAACTTCTACCCCCCTCTTCACTTTTAAGGACCCTGGTAATTACATTGGGTCCAAGCAGATAATCCAGGATAACCTCAGCATCTGTTGATCAGCATCCTCAATTCCATTTGCAATCATAATATCTCTTTGTGAGGAAATGTAACATATTTCCAGGTTTTGGGAACTGGGACATGGACACCTTTGGTGGCCCATTATTCTGCCTACCACATGGAACACGTCTTAAATTAACAATGCAGAATTAACACTCACCAAATATATAAAATCTGGGTTGGGGAATAGTCTAGGCTCAAAAATAACAACCCAAATCCCCCTCAAAAAGGAGTGAGTAGCATTTGAAGTAAGATTACCAGACAGAAATCATCAGCCTGGGGATGGGCATGGGAATGGATAGTTCAGTCAGACAGGCAGCAGGAGAGGCCTGGGAAGCAGACCTTCGGCCACTAATAAAAAGGGCCAGGGGCTTCCCTGGTGGCGCAGTGGTTGAGAGTCCGCCTGCCGATGCAGGGGACATGGGTTCGTGCCCCGGTCCAGGAGGATCCCACATGCCACGGAGTGGCTGGGCCCATGAGCCATGGCCGCTGAACCCGTGCGTCCGGAGCCTGTGCTCCGCAACGGAAGAGGCCACAACAGTGAGAGGCCTGCATCCCAAAAAAAAAAAAAAAAAAAAGGGCCAGGATGTCAAACTCCATGCCACTCCCTGGTCTTCCTCATCTTCCTCACCAGACCCAAGTCTTTTGTCTTTCACTGGCCACAGCTCTCTCTCAGGCCCTCATTCTAAGTCTTAGTACCTGATTGGCTGATGCTGGGATTCAGGAATGTGAAGGCAAATATTAAACAGAGCACCTGAGGGAGGTCTTTACCCACAGTACTAGTGGCTGCATAATTGATGTACTTAATTACCAAACATTTAATCCTAACCTAAATATTCAGGCTACCAGATTAGAATATTTATTCATTTACCAATGACATGGACTGCTGAATCCAAACATAAAAAGAATTCAGATAGATCCGGGGATCAAAAATATGGACATGTCACTGAAAATGTATGGGAGACAGCTAATGGACCTAATATCCATTCCCGTCTTTTTCCTTAGTAAGTACGGTAGTTTCCTTTTGCTGCTGTACATATTTACTACAAACTTGGTGGCTTAAAACAACACAAATTTATTCTCTTATGGTTCTGAAGGTCAGAAGTTGACATGAATTTTAAGGGGCTTAAAGTGTTTGCACGACTGGTTCCTTCTGGAGGCTCCAAGGGAAATTCTATTTCCTTGTCTTTTCCCAGTTCCAGAGTCCACCTGCATTCTTTAGGTCCTCACCCCTTATTCATTTTCAAACACTTCAACCTCTGCTTCCACTACCCATTTCCTTCTTTGAACTTGCAGCACACATTCCAGGACCATTGTGATTACATTGAGCCCACCTGGATAACCCCAGATAATCATCTCATCTGAACTTTCTTAATCATACCAGCTAAGTCTCTTTTATCATCTAAAGTAGCATATTTGCAGGTTATGGGGATTAGGACATTAATATATTTGGGGGTCGGGGATAGTATTCTGTCTAGCACAGTAAAATAATCCTGACTTTTAGCTTAGTACAAGGCTAGAGGCAATAAAGATTACATACCACAGTCTCATTTGTGATTAGGTATGACTATATGACTAAGTTTTGGCTAATGAGATATAAGCTGAAGTGCTCTGTAAAAATTTCAGGAAGTTTGCCTAAGGGAAATTGGTATGCCCTCTGACTTCCTCCATCCTGATGGCTGGAATACAAATACAATGGCTGGAACATCAGCAGCCATCTTGGATCAAAGAGTCAACCTTTGCAATGGAAGCCATGTATAGTGTAACAACAAGATAGAAAAACTTGGGGCTTCCCTGGTGGCGCAGTGGTTGAGAGTCCGCCTGCTGATGCGGGGGACGTGGGTTTGTGCCCTGGTCTGGGAGGATCCCACATGCCGCGGAGCGGCTGGGCCCGTGAGCCATGGCCACTGAGCCTGTGCACCCAGAGCCTGTGCTCCGCGATGGTGAGAGGCCCACGTACTGCAAAAAAAAAAAAAAAAAGATTGAAAAACTTGGAGTCTCTTTTGGAACAATGAAACAAGCTTGAACTCACTTCTAGACTTCTTGAATATGAGATAAAAATATATTTCTGTCTGTTTAAGCCATTTTGAAATTTCCCATTATACCCAGATTTAATGCTAACTAATACAAATGTATTTTTGCATTATATAAACTAGTATTAAACTTTCATATTTTAAAAATCTTATATCATTGGCTCTGTGTGTACAAAATATTTTTTGTAAGTACAGGAACTTTATCATAATGACAGCTAATGTGTTTATATGCAAGGAGCCAAAAGGAAGTCTCTAGATAAAGTTGGATTTAGAAGATTAAACATAAATTTATATCATTGGTTCACTTAATTATCACTACAATGAGTAAAGTAAAATCTTTTTTTTTTTTTAGGCCACACCACACAGCTTGCAGAATCTTAGTTCCCCCACCAGGGACTGAACCTGGGCCAAGGCAGTGAAAGTGCCAAGTCCTAACCAATGGAGCCAGGGAATTTCCGGTAAAATCTTAACAAATTCATAGCTTCAAATGATTGGTCTAAATGCTAGCAACAAATACTGACCAAAGAACAATGCCAACTGAAAAAAAACTCCTTTAAGGGCCTTTGCATAGGTCTTCTGTCTCCTTGATGAGGACCAGCCTGATCTATCTTTTTAATCTGTGTACTAGGGAAAAAAAAAAAAAAAAGCTATGATTAAAAAATTTTAAAAGAAGAAGCACACCAGGACTGATATATATATATATTTTATCTTCCCTTTACCTAGTGGGATCTTGAATATATACTGCCTCTAGACTTTTACACTCAAATTTATGAGCTCATAAAAAGAAAAATTATTTATTTGAACATGTCAACTTAGTACACATGTATTCCCAGATAGAACTTCTCAAGCCAATTATTCGTATATTCAATTATATGCTTCTATATTTAATTATATATGTATGTGTATATGTATATACACACACACTTCACTGAAATATGTAGTATCCCCAAGTAAAATACAAAGGCATAACGAAATTCTGTCTGCCATACATTTATCCCATTCCTACTCATTGTAGCATCGTTGGAGGGAGAGCAGATGGTCACCATCTTCTTAGTAATGTTTAATTTGTGTATCTGTATATAATAGGCATAATATATTTCATACATGTGATACATATATACATTTATAGTAATAGTATTTGTGAAAGTTGTACTTTTGCTTCTCTATATATAAATCCTTCAAATGTTACATCTACATATGAATAAAATTTTAAAAGCAAATAATACAGAAGATGATATTTAGGAGAAAATGTAATAAAATATTGTATTTAACTCATAGGAACAAACTTAGAGTCAAGATGACCAAAAGCATAAGAAAAAAACCATTACAAGTTACAGATTGACTGGAATAATCCCTAAAATTTGATTATTTTGCATCTACATAGATTATACCAGAGAAAACAGAATTCTAAAATGAATAGTAGTGGAGCATACACTGACACATCCACCAACTTACAAAGAATTGATGCTCCAAAAGTTTATCTGTAAGGTGGCAACCCAAAACTCAGAGCATGTTTTTGTTGTTTTTCCCTAACACTGTACCATAAAACATTTCAAGGTTTCAACAAAGTTGAAAGAATTTTACAATGAGTAAGTGTGTTCTCCCCCACCGATATTCTCTCATTAACATTTACTATATTCACTATATCATGTATCTCAAAATAATTAAATAATTACATTTTCCTTCTAATGGCAGGCCGCTGTTCTAAGTCACATAAATTGAATTAAGCTTACAGCATGGCACTAATTTACATTAAGTTGTTTAACCTTCTCCAAGATAGAGTTTAAGGGGTAGTGTTACATTTGTGTAATAGAAAACTGGGAAATGAAAGAAAATAGAAGAAATAGACTATCCATAATTATATCACCAAAGATAACCACAGTAACAGTTTTAAAAAATTTTAAACACTTAAATTTGCTTCCATAGATCTCATTTTTATATATTAGTAATTATATTTAGCAATTTTCATAACTCTGGTTGTCACTTTAAATTAGTAACAAATAGCATACCGAATGTATGTCCCAAAATTTACTTAGCCATTATTTAACAATTCACTTGTAATGTAATATTTGGGTGGTTTTCAATTCTTGTTATCAGAAAAATGCTGCAATGAAGAAGTATTTTGTGCTTTTTCTCCCTCATCTGTTCTTCCTTAGATTCAGAAGTGGAATTACTATTTCAGCAGAAGAAAAAAGTTTTTTCTTACCTAATTCTTATTAAGTATTAATAAACACTTCACTTTTTATCTATTAATAAACATCCAGGTTTGACACCTAAGGATGGGAAAGAACAATGACATCTTCCCTTCTGATACTTAAGATCTGCCTCTTTCCCATTTCAACAAGAGCATTCTATTTCATATTTCTTTACAAAGGGAAGTCTAATAATCCAAAAATACAGTATGTTTTTGAGGTATTTGGTGGGAAAAAAAGCTAGGGGAAGTGTCTGTTCCTACAGATGGAGATTGAAAGATAGGAACATGACCACTGTCTTCACTGGAGAACCATCCATATTTCACAGGAGACAAATCAAGCTAACCTGTACTGAACTCTAATGCTGTAAGTTTCAATCTTAGAGTTTGCACTCACACACTATTAAAATTATGGAAAATAAAAGTACAGAAAAATTGCAAATAATTTATGGCAGCTTTTATGTTGATCCTGCAGTGTGACAGCTATGTAACATTGAAAAGAGGAGTGAACTAAAAAGGACAGGAAATAAATTGAGTGAGAAACAAAAGTGAAGAAAAGTATCTAGCAGGTTCAATGCTAGAGAAAGTAGTACATTAACAATCAAAGGCAGAGAAACATCAAAACCCATCTGAGGTTACACATTCTAAGACTGTTAGACTGTTATGATCTTTGCCTTTGATTCTATAACAGTCTTGCATGGGTGATTAAAAACTGTGATGTTCACACAATGGAGGAAAATTTCTTCAAATGGTTATTAATAAAAAGCATTCTGGGTCCTGGATACATTTATCCATCCAAGGACATAATGCAACTTGTGAAAATCCTCTCAGTGACTATCATCAGAGAAACAGAAAGCTTATTTTACACCTGGCTGACAGGGAAAGATCTCCTCCCATTCCAGGGTCACACATGCAGGCTCGATATAGAATATTACATCATTAAATATTACATTAAAGTCTGGACATTGCCTGTATATGTCTATCCTCAGCCCCAAGACACATCATTAAAATTCAGCCATCACTACCTAAAACCTAAATATATCTTTTTAAACAATTTTATGAATACATCACATTGACTGGCTGTTAATCACCTTCTCTATGTGCTACATTTTCTCATTCTTAATGGAAATTCTCATCGATTACTTAATCTTGTTATGCTTTTGCTAAGTGAATTAATCTGCTTAGGATATTAAATTGAAGGATCCTTGCTCATCTGCTCAAACTCTGTATTTTCACCAGGTTGACAGATTAATTTCTAAGAAAAAAACATTAGCAATAGTCTCCTCTTTGCTATTAAACATGACATATGAAATGAAAATAATTTGAAACAGCTGAAGCAGGACGTTCCAGGGAAATATGTAAGGACTATGGTCTGTGAAATATGAATTCATATTATTATGTTGAAATAAGGTTTGCTATGTAGTTTAAAGTTCGACGTAACTTTTGGAGAATTGTCCCATAATCACTAGAATGGAATGCATAGCAGTGGAAACAAGTTGCAGCTCTCCACTGATCTGAGCCAAGCACAGAAAAAGGAGACTAGAAACAGAAGTGACTAAAAGGTTAAGAAAAATATATCTGATACATTTTAATTATAATTGCCTTTTCGCTACAAATCATTGCCATTTTTCTAAAATCAATTAAATTTTAGTTTTTATGTTTGGAAATCGCTGAGGATACTAGCCTAAGTCTAAAGAGTATTAGAAATTCATTTTCTAATATTTAAATTATTACAACCCAAATTGACTTTTTAAAAGGAAGCACCAAATCCTTAAATATTAGAGCTGCATACTGAAATATTTACAGATAAATTGATATGACATCTAAGATTTGTTCAATTTAAATAATCCAACAAGGTGGGGGAATTGAGAGGAGTAGAGAAGACCAAATTAGCCATGTGTTAATAATTGTGGAAACTGGGAAATGAGTACAGGAGGGTTTTTATATTCTCCTCTCTATCTCATATACTCATCACTCATAAAATAGTTCTTTTTTTTTTTTTAAGGAAGCAACTCTAGAGCATTTATTTAAACCACCTCCAGTGATAACATATGTAAACATATGTGAGAGAGAGAAACAAGGAAAGAATATCCAAAATGCTGAAAGTGTTGAGTTTCCTAATAGACAAGAATGCACTCATTCAAGAAAGCAACACTAAAGACAGGAAAGGAAACACTCCACAGATGTCCCAATCAACAGGAAGAACCTAGAGAACAATGAGAAAACTTTAGAAGTAGTTGGGACTTCAGGAATTCTCTATTCTGATTCCTTCTGTGCAAACTGTACCCAAAAATTGAAAGGTGACTTGTACTCCACATAGTTGGTGGTTAGTTTATTGATTAACGAAAGCTGTTGAGCATGTATTATGTGCCAACCACAAAACCAGGTGCTGAGGACACCAAGAAAAGGAGAACAAAATCATCCCCTTTTGTGAGGGGGACACATATTCAAACCAATAATTACAGTATGTGTATCAAGTAATGTAGCAGGGCTATGAATAATACTAGGGGAAACAGGAAAGAAAAACCTAATTCTTCAGAGTAAGACCATAGCAAATTTATGAAAAGGCTGGAACTAGAATACATGATTTCTTATTTCTAGTGTAA
The DNA here is from genome assembly GCF_003031525.2 of Neophocaena asiaeorientalis asiaeorientalis. NCBI lineage: Eukaryota > Metazoa > Chordata > Mammalia > Artiodactyla > Phocoenidae > Neophocaena > Neophocaena asiaeorientalis. Next base: position 1,211,612 of record NW_020172448.1, on the reverse strand, counting down.
CATTATATTTGTCAGAAACCACTTGGTCCAGAAAGAAAAAAATCTTACTCAAATTAGATTTTCAAAAAGATATATCATAAGGATACAGAGAACACAACTGCAAAAAAATACAGAAACAATTGCAGAAAATATTTTAAAACTATAGGAATTTATCAAACAGCAACCCTGGGGCTATCTACTTTCTCAACTCCACATCTTTTTTCCTGCATTTTTCCCATTTCTTTCTACAAACCAGCTCTCAGCTCACTTACACACTTTTATATGAACCATATCATGGCTACCCTGAAATGAAGGGAAACGTGTAATTCTAGTCCAATCTGCTATAATTAATGGACTTAGTTACTACCTGATTCCAAATTCCCTTGAGAGGAAATTTTATTAGTCATATTGGCATCAAGCCCCGACCCTAAAATAATCTGCTGTGGGACAGGAAGGTGAGGTCATTGGAGCTAAGCCCTTTTAGGCTGTGGGTGAGGTGTGGTCTCTCAGAAAGGAGCCCTGTGATGACGACTATCTTGTGCTGAAGGGCTGTTTCCACTACTTCCTTGAGAAGTGTATTATGGGAATTAATACAACGCTAACAAAAAAACACTCTGAAACTGCTAAAAAGGAAAGTTCTCTTGTAATATTAAGTTATACAATGTTAGCATAAGGTTGTCTTTTAGGGAAAAAATCAAATAATAAAACACCATAATTTAAGAGAGAGATTATATCCATTGACTTTGACAAAAGATATTGGTTGATACTTTTTTTTTGTTTGTTTGTTTGTTTGTTTGTTTGTTTTTGCGGTACGTGGGCCTCTCACTGTTGTGGCCTCTCCCGTTGCGGAGCAACAGGCTCCGAACGCGCAGGCTCAGCGGCCATGGCTCACGGGCCCAGCTGCTCCGCTGCACGTGGGATCTTCCCGGACCGGGGCACGAACCCATGTCCCCTGCATCGGCAGGCAGACTCTCAACCACTGCGCCACCAGGGAAGCCCTGGTTGATACTTTTTGAAAGGTGATCCAAAATAAAAACAAAGGGAACAACAACAAAAATAGCACAAAAAGAGGAGGAAGTTTTGACTCATTTTAATGAAATTTCTCCAACCCCAATTCCTTAGTGTTCATAAAGAATAAGAAAATAATAAAATAAAGATACAAAAACCCTTGTGCTATTACACTTAATCTTTCATAAATCTATGGAATTACATGATATTGTATTCAGAAAAGACAATGATCTTCAACACAGAAAATAGTCACTAATGGTGCCTAGCTTATCCCATATATTGATTTCAACAAAAATCAATCTATGTGAGCAGGAAAGGGAAAAAAATTTTAAGACCATATTCAAAATCAAATGTACTTCATTTTCTTTACCAGGAGCAGTTCGGTTGACACTTCTCTAATATGTCAGACTATAAAACATATACTCGAAAATAGTTTGTAGCAGACATAGAGAATGGACTTGAGGACACGGGGAGGGGGAAGGGTAAGCTGGGATGAAGTGAGAGAGTGGCATGAACATATATACACTACCAAATGTAAAACAAGATAGCTGGTGGGAAGCAGCCGCATAGCACAGGGAGATCAGCTCAGTGCTTTGTGTCCAACTAGAGGGGTGGGATAGGGAGGATGGGAGGAAGACGAAAGAGGGAGCGAATATGGGGTTATATGTATATGTATAGCTGACTCACTTTGTTATACAGCAGAAACTAACACACCATTGTAAAGCAATTATACTCCAATAAAGATGTTTAAAAAATTAATAAAATAAAATAGTTTGCAGCAATAATGAAACCACAGGAGGGTTTATGTGTTCAATAAGTAATCTCAGACTAGCAGAGAGAGAATTAGGAATTAGGGATAATCTCGTGCTGGGGGAGAGATAACCCTGAAATTTTGTCTTGCCCATAGAGTACGGGAATGAAGTGATAATCGCACATATTTTTTTCTTATTTATTCCACCTTTTTCATTTCTATTCATTCATTTTTACAACTAGTAGTAACTGCAAAATAGTTATTACAGCAAAACAAACTGGGTCAAAAAGGACACCAAAAAATAAGAACACGAAACATTTGTGACAAGACATCATTTACACATGTCAAGTTACAAGTTTCAGAAGATTGTCCCGGCAACTCATGAAAGGGAATTCTGGGAAAAACAGAAATTTAAGAACTGGCTGACAGAAAACTCTCGGCCAAAAATGAAATGAAAAGACCAAATAAAAGCTAGAAGAGAGGGAAACCCCTCCAATACTGAACCTAGTGAAGTATTAAAGTCACATGCCACAAACTTAAACGGAATTTTATCAGATACAGCACAATTTGGGCTGAACTGAAAAAAAAAATAATGTAACCTGAAACACACCCCCTTTCCTTAAGAAAGCATTTTATTTTATGATAAAATAACTGGAGAAAGTCCCAATGAATCTCACTAATTACTCACCCCCCCACCCCAGCTTGGAAAAACAAGAAAAGGGGATGTTACACTTGACATGGGAGAGAAAGTCTCCCCATTCCCCACCACTGATCAACAGCCTTCCAAGGCCATGGCACCTGAGCGTGTGCCCATCCTCTAACCCATAATCCCATCAGAAGGCTGGATTTGTCCCATGATTGTCAAAGACCCATGCTTAACTAGAAAGGCAAGATGTGGGGGTGAGCTGAAGTTATTATAAATAAGAACAAACCAGGAGTGATTTTACACTTAAGAAAATAATTTAAGTTAAAAAAAAAAAAAAACCTGTATCAGAACTGAAAATGGCCATAGAAGTGGAAAAATGCAGAGTCAATACTGCAGAAAACCTAATCCATAGAGTGAAATCCTCCACAACACAGAGGGGAACAAAAATGAAAAAAATAAAAATGTTCTATGAGAAGATATGAAAATGAAAGACATAATGGTGATGGAACCTACAATGATTGTTTTTGAAAAAAAAAAGAACATGACAAATGGAACTGAAAAAAATAGCCCATTAAATAATAGATGAAATCTTGAAGAAAGTGAAAATGTGAATCTTCAGATCAAAAGCGTTCATTATGTGGTAGGCAAAATTGATAAAATACAAAATCTAGAGAGTCTGGTAAAATATTCAAATTTAAGGATACATTAAGGATTCTACAAGCTTCTGCTCATCAGTATGACTTACTAGAAGTCTACGTTCACCTACGTTTCCTTGGAAACTTGGCAGAACAAAAAGACACTCATAAGAACAAAAATCAATCAGGTGCCAAACTTCCCCATGTACTATATTAGATGCCAGAAGACAAAATAACTAACAGCTAGAGATAAATGACAGGGTGTGATTCCAGAATTATATTCTCATTCCTGTTGACATTTATTTAATAAAGCAACAAAAAGATTGAAATATACAAGAAATTAGAAGTTATATATCTGCATTGTTTCCTTTCTATGGAGGAAAAAAAAACTATCTGAAGAAATCTAAGAATGAGTCCAAATATAAAACTAATGATTTTTGAAGTTGATATAAAATTTTTTCTATAATAATTTGCTACATGGAATTGTTAGTTTGGATTTTAAGACAAGAGTCTTGGTAAATTAAATCAGATCTTTAGTATAAATTATGTTGTTTTATATATAAATGGAGAAAAACTTAATTCAGTAGTATCAAATGGTGGGGGAGGGGGTCACTAGGGAGAGGTTGGAAAGAAAAATGAGCTTGTTGCAACTGTGTCTACTTCAGCTTAGTAGACACAGTTGCAACTTCAGCTCACTTCCAGGGAATTTTGATCTTAGTAGACACAGGATGCAACTTCAGCTTACTTCCAGGGAATTTGATCTTCAAATTCTGAATATTTTGGTAGTTGTGCCACAGGTGATTTGCAGCAGGAGATAATTTCCTGGGATGTCTATAGTTTCATGGCTTGAGGGCAACCTCTATTTAAATAATAATAATGCTAAGAAGAAGAAGTAGTAGTAGTAATAGTAGCAACAAGAGTAGTGGTAGTAATGGTAATAACGGTGGTAGTAGTAGTAATGGTAGTAGCAGTAATGGTGGTAGTAGCAGTAGAGTAATGGTAGTAGTAGTGGTGGTAGTAGTAGTAGTAGCAGTAGTAGTAGTCACCCCCTGGTCATAAAACTCCATGACTTATAGAAGAGTGGCAGTGACCGTCTTCCCTCCTGCCCTGTGCCTGCACCACAGCTCTGCTCCCTTTATTATCTAATTATCACAGATACCTCTCAACAGATATGTCTTATTTCTGCCTTACCATCTGACTAAATATATTTACAGTGGCAACCAAGTATTGAACTCAGTTTTTTAAAGTAATACACATGTAAAAAAGGTTATACTCTAAAATGCCAGCATTAAAATATTACACCATATATTATAAAATTCAATGTGAAAATGATCATTTTAATTAAATAAACTGAGGCCCAAATCTCAGAGCATATCAACAAAACTTGAGATGTTGAGGGAGGGAGGGGAAGAAAAGAGGAAATATAAATGTGCTAATTGTCTAAAATTCCATAGAGGAAATTAATATTTTTAATTTCTGAAGTTGACAGGTTGCTAAATACAAGTTTGAGCATATTACTAAAATCTGTAAAAATAGCCTTTATAGAACAACAATAACATCAAAAGGCTGTGCATCTTCCATTAATAGATGACACAGATCTGTAGCAGTTGTGCTGCGTTACCAGAAGATAAGGCAGGTTATTTCTATACTCCTAAACCTATTTCATGGAAAAATGCATGAAAGACTCGGGGGAGCAATATTTAAATCTCAGAAATATTCATTAATCTGACATAACTGGTGAGAAAGTAGAGTCACTTTAACTATAAAAAGAACGAATACTGCTCACAAATCAATATATATACCTATATAAAAGGGATGTGATGTGAAATATTTGCTTGTGGCAAACACCCAGGACAGGGAATGACTTGGACCATCTTCTGTCTCCTCCTGACCACATTTCCCCACCAAAACATAAAATACAGATTACAAAAACAAAAAAAAAAAATCAAAACTCTGAATTCCAATTCAATAGATTTCAAAGAGAGTTTTCCCCAAACTCTGCCCAAGTAAATCATTAACTTTCAAAGAACAAGAAGTTCTTCTTTGCAATTTCCACAGTAAACTACAAGAGAAAATAATCAGCAGTAGAATAAAAGAGTGGAGTGCTTGAGCCAAATGGCCATTAGAGGAGTCCTCTGTCTCCCAGGAAGGACACTGACTTTGTATCCACTTTGTGTCCTCTCAGTCACTGACTGGGAACAGCTCATAGGAAGTGGGGCTCTATCACAAACATGCAGGAGATTCTGCAGGAGCCAGGGCCCTTAGTGAGTTATACTTCCTATGATTGGAGATCTGTGAATCCATGGTCACCAAGCATTTAAGGCTCTGAGGAATAAATAAGTTGCATTAATAAAAATTTAGAATGGTATTTCCAAAAACTTCTGTTAGAAAATTATTTTAAAATATGAGTTTAAGCATCTCTCTCTCTCTCTGTCTGTCACACACACACACACACACACACACACACACACACACACACACACACACATTGTTCTGACATTATATCAACCACTGAAACATTAGTCTCTGAGGAAGAGTGGAAAGGAAGTGGATCTCATTCTATAACTTTACCATCCATAAAAGGATTATACTAATACAAATATGTAGATTGCTTGCCCTTACCCTAAGGTTATTTGAAATCTAAAGGGGAAATGGACCTAACATTTTTTCTAGATGTATTACATATGTCATCTCATACCTCCTCGTAACACTGTTCTGATATATGTATAATTATCTCTATTTTCAGAAATGAGGAATTGGATCTCCAATGATTTTTTAAATTGGCTTAACACAGTCATTAGGTTTTGAATCTAGGTCTTTTGGGCACCCTTTAAATTTATTCTACTGTACTCCCTTGGAATCTTCCAAACAGTTTTAGACTTAGAAGAAATAGAATTCAAATTAAGAAGGAAGTGAAATTTTACTAGGCAATATAATTTACATTTCTAAAAGACATAAGAAAACTTCAGATAAGCATTTTGCTGTAAAAATTCTCAGAGAAAGGAGTTCATTACATAAGCCATGAAAAAGAGACGAAATGTAATAGTTAGCAATTATCAACAGGTTATTGATCCAGAATCCTTATTAACCTGTATAAAAACAAGAATAAAATCTCCACACCATGGAAATATTAAGAGATTGTATAGGTATATGTGCAATGACTTGACACTAACTAACTGGAGTTAGACCAAACTTCACAGGGCAGGGACGCAGTTCTCCACACACCTGCCCTCGCTTCAGAAGCCAGCCACAAGCCTGAGAGTTCCCAACCCACCCACACTTCTGACTAACTGGTTAAACTTTGGGGGGTTTCCACTACCCCCTCAGGTTCAATAATTTTCTAGAGAAACTCACAGAATTCAGGAAAGCATTATACTTAAAATTACAGTTTTATTATAGCAAAAAGGATACAAATCAGGACCTTCACAAAGAAGAGACACATGCGGGAAGTCTAGGAGGGTCCATCCCCACAAAAAAGTGAAGCTTCTAGTGTCACCTCCCCATGGAATCAGGACACATCACTCTCCCAGCACATGACGAGTAACACTACACAAAGAGTATCACTAACCAGAGAATCTCATATGAACATCAATATCCAGAAATTTTATTGGGTTTTCATTGTGTAAGCATAATGATTGAATCATTGGCCATATACTTAGACTCAATCTCCAGTTCTTCCTCCCCTCCCTGGAGGTCAGGCTGATATGATGTGGCTCAAAACCCCAACCCTCTAATCACATTGTTGGTCTTTCTGGAGTAGCCAGCTCCTACCCTGAGTCATCTTCTTAGCACAAATTATCTAGGGGCTCTCCACAAGTCACATCAATATCATAAACTACCAGGACCCTTCACAAATAACAAAGACACTCCTATCACTCAGGAACTTCCATGTCATTAGAGATTGCCTCCCAAGAACAAGGGCCAGCCATGTTTCTTGTTTTTTGTTCTTTTAACATTATACAACAATATGTATATCACTCTACTTGGTATCCAGCAAATACTGCTGTTGTTATTGTTGTTGCTGTTAATATTCAGAGGATACTAATTTGAAGGAGAAAGTTTAAGACAGATCTATGGTTTCTCTTTTAGCCTCAGGGACAGTTGAGGGATTGACCTTTGTTAAAATCCTCTTTGCACATAAACTCAAGGAATCATAGGAGTATACTAGACCCAAGGTTAATAAGAATTTATCTGAGGTTACTATTTTCCAGACTATACACTTGCACATCATTATTGATACTGTTTATTGAGTAACACATAAAAGTATTGAGATTCTGCTGCACTGGAGAACGGGGGCCAGTCATGTACATTCGAGGAAGATGTCATGTACATCTTCAAGGTATAAAAGCTGAAAGAACTCACAGAGCCTGACTTTCCTGAGTTGAGGTGGTTCATACTTGGCTTATCTTGTCTCATGTGACCATATTCATCTCAATAATGAAGTAAGGATATCAGAAGACATACCTAGGAATCCCAAGACCTCTGATTTGTTGTTGCCATTACTGCAGGATATGTTGGCCGCCACATATCCTGTCCTAATGCTAAGAAAACTTAGACCTGGATAAAACTTATTCTGACTTGCGAATTTAAGAGTCAACTGGAAGCCCAGAGCACTGCTGCTGCGCAAGCAGACTGGGCATTACCCTAATGTTCTGTGAAACACTGTGAACTAACCTCTTCACGAATGTGAAAATCCTACAGAAATCCTAGACAAGCAAATTCAACAGTTCTATAATGCGTTTAATGGTGAGAAACCATCTCAAATTGGCTCAAACATAAAAAGAAATTTATTAGCCTACATAAATTAAAAGTCTAGAAGTAGTGTGAACTTCAAGTGGAATTCCATCTGGGTCTGTCTTAGTTCTCTGATCTAAATTCCCCTTTTTTTGTACTGGCTGGTTTTGTCATGGGTACAAAATAGTTGCAGTTGTTCCCAGTGTGACATCTTTTCATAAAACCAACCAGAGTAAGGTCGACATTTCTTGAGTAAAAATACCAAATGAAATCCATGGTCTTCACTATACAGATGCTTAGATGCTACCCAACTCTGAACAGTTACCAGTCAAAAGGGTGCTATGCACTAATAGTTTAGACCCAGCCTTCACGTTTATCACTAAACCAAACATTGCTGCACTGGGGATAGAATTAAGCTTGTTGGGTTACTTTGTTTGTTTGTTTCAAGGATACGGGTGAGAGTAGACATAATAAATAATAGCTCTTTATTTCCTTCCCAAGTTCAGAAACAAATGAAAAATAACACATAAAGGATAGACATATGGAGAGCAAAATGTCAATCCTTTTACTTATATAGACTGAATGGAGAATATGGCTAGGGCTGGGGCCCAATGGGTTTGCTCACATTTCAACCAAAGATCTCTGGAGACCCTCATTAAGGCAAAACCTCTACTACAAAGGTTATCCATGCTGCCTTGCTGAGGGGGAGAATATCTAACAAGAAAGAAAAAGGTTGAGTTGAGAACACTGGAATTCTCCTTCCAACTCACAATCAGCTATTATCTTTTTCCATAGGGAAGACTGAGTGAGTGAAGAGTGTTACTCCACCTGAAATCTCTCCATATGGAAAAATGAAGCCAAGAACTGGAAGATTCTTGACCCTCCACCCCAGCCATGGTGATGATTACCTGGGGTCAATAAGGGCCTTCTCCTTCAAAACCACATAGCTGTTAAATCTGAAGTCCTGTTAACAATGGGTAAAGAGAGAATTGATGCCAGGGGGTTAACTGGCTCTGTCCACCATAGATATATGAGTATATCATGACAGAGACTTCCTGAAAAGCATGACAGACACACATTTCTCTCTGCTCCCTCCCCAAACCTGACTGAAATGGCACTTACATAGATTAAAAAAATAAAATCATTAACCCACAAGGACAAAGAAAATGATAAAGGAAATAAAAGCACTCTAGTGAAGTCAATAAAACTTTGGAGGCATATGGATGCAACAACAGTAACAGAAATCTAAGTGACTTTTTGGAGAGAAGCCAGGATAAATAAGCCAATTTATGTCATAAAACTCTAGAAAGACTCAGGAATTAAAGGTACCCAGAGGAAGGGATATAGGGGTGTGGGGGTAAAGCATAAAACAGAAAGACTGGTAGAAAGTCTGAAGAAAAAGTATTGTTTATATGCCCCTTTTGAGGCTGTGATTAATCATCCCTCACCACAGCTGAGGTGTTGATTTCTGGAGAAACTGTGTCATAGAGCAGAGAAACAGCTGACAACAAGGATGAGGTAGAGTATTGCCAAAGAAGGAATAAGTGAAAGTCTGCATGCTGAATTAGGAGACCACCCCTCCAAACCCCATCACTACCCAGACAACTATCTCATGCTGAAGAGTGTTGAGAAAACTGACCAGCATATTGGGAATACTGGGCATCCCTTTCTAAACACCCTTCAGTAAACACAAACCAGCAAGCCTTGCCAAAGCAGATAGAGATTCTCATAAGCATTTTGGAAAACTCTTAGACATAAATAGATTGCCTAAGTTATTAAATATTTGAGAAAGGCCTCTTTCATTGCAGCTATTTTTCCTTCCCCTTCTTTTCAGATTAAGGAAAAAAAAGTATATGATATTGAGTAGAATGGTAGAATATCATGATTTAGAAAATTTAGCTGAGAAATTCCGTAATTGCTCAATGGAAGGACATCACAATCAACAATCTAAGAAATGTTTACAAAAATATAGTAATCCCAGTAAATACCATTTAAAAAACATTTGTTCAAATTCAACAGTTATTTACAAATATAAACCAGTGAAAATGGAAATAAAATCTAATTACTTGTCATGATAATGAATGTATCCTGAAACAACTGTCATCATATACTGAAAGGAAATGTACATATGTACAAGAAAGGAAGAGACACATCATTAACAAGAAATAAAACTATTACATGCAGTTAATATGGTATAAGATAACAATCCAATACTCATTCCTGAATAACCACATAGGATGGTAAAAAAATAAAAATGTATTTCATCACAATATTAACTAACATAAATTATAATTAATAAATCTGAATGAGAATATATATGACATGCTTTAAAAAAACTAGAAAGCTTTATTGGAAGAAAACTGTATTTGACAAAATGTAAAGAAATGACACGTTCCCAGATAGGAAGATGCAGTCATGTATAATACTGGTTCTCTTCTAAAATAATATGAATGTTTAATAAAAACTCAATCAAAATCAAAAGCTCTTTCTTGGACCAAAACATTCAGATGATAAATTGTACTTGGACTGTTAATTAGTAAAGAATATCTCAGAATAGTCTCAGAAGAAATGTAATGGGGGAACTAGATTTATTAGATATTAAAATATGCATTAATCAATAACTAAAACAGTGTACTACAAAAATCAACACATTACATTATATTGAAAAGTTGGGAAAAGTAAAAATTAACCCATACATCAAAATTATTTTTACTGTTTTGAATTAATAAGATAATAGTTTTGTATGCTTGGGGAAAAAGTCTATTCAGATGATCACAAAAAATAATAGCTCATCCCTAAACATTTTGGCATGCACTATGTATCATTATATAAAACTTTAACAATATCCAGAATGCCCCAAATAAAATAAAACTGGACATTTAGCCCATAGTGGAGTGGTAAAGTGAAGTGGTAGTCAATAACTTTTGAACTATCTAAGAAAAAAACGTATTTCCTTCCCGAAAAACAAGTGAAGTTATATATAAAATTTTGAAATTTCTGAATTATAGCCATAAATAAAACTTCAAAGTCTTTAAAAAATCTAGAGGAAAAGTAACAGAAATAGATTAAAATTTAATTATAATTCCTGTTTTACAAATTAAACTCAGGATACAAATAGGCAAAGCAACAAGCAAACAATTATAAAGAATACTATTTTAGTAAACAAATTAAAATGTTTAGCCTCAATTATATTTCAAATGTAAATTGTGAAGTCAGTGATATAATTGTTTACTATATTAGTAAAATTAAATGAGGCATGCTTTGGCAAAAAATATCTTAAACTTGGCACAGTCTGGAGAAGGTCAACATGTCCCTTTTCAAGAATGACACAGAAAAACATGAAGCATTTCATTTTTTTAAAAATGCACTAAGAATACAGAATACAAGTCTCAGTTAATTTAAAAATGATAAAATCATAATGAAATAGTTCACCAAAACATGAAGTAATTTGGTATTTATTGTAAATGTGAAAAAGATTTGTATTATTAATTCAGATCAATGCAGCAAACATTTAGCATTTATTTAGTATGTGTTAGGCATTATTCTAGTGCTACAGAAAATTAAAAGTTGAGCAATAAATACATAGACTTATGTCTCTAGGAGCATATGATTTTCTGTGAGACTAGAAGTGGGACTGTAAAAATAACAATAAATGTTAGATGGAATTACAATTAATACATAATGTTAGAAATAAAACTAATATATATGCTGTATTAAGAGATTTAAATTTTTAAAAACCCTTTTTATAAAGAAGTTTGGCATTTTATATAATGAGCCATAAACATTTCGTAACCATATTCAGTAATACTATTTCTGGAAATTTAGTCTAAGGAAATACATCCAAAAGGAGAAAAAAAATCTAATTAATTAATTTGTTTATTGCAAAGTTATTAAGCAGTAAGAACCTGAAGGGTGTTCTTTGGAAAATTGGTTACATTTAATAGTCATTATGAAGATCATAGCAACCAAGAGGAAAATTGTGAAACATGCATATGTATAGAAAACTCGAGATACATAATTTTAGTATTATGTTAAATATGTTTTAAAAGTATAAATGTGGGAAAAGTCTGGAAGGAAATAACAATGTAGAGATGCATATGCTTGGATTAGGGGTGATTTTCATTTATATTCAACATTTTTTAGCTTGCCAAAAATATAGACTTGCCCTGGGCAAACATTCTCTAGAGTTGTTGGATTCTTTAATGATTTTAAGACAATATAAAACAAAGGAGTTTTAGACCCTTTGCTAATACAAATTTTAGAACCCCAGATTCTCACTGTTTTATTTTCACAGAAGGCCTTTTAGCTTTACATCTTAACTTGTTAAGCAGTTAACTGCAGGAGAACCGAGTAGCAGTGAAGATGGTTAACAGAGGGAGGGCCTACAGGCTTTGTCCAGCCCTACTCTTAGTTCCTTGAAATTTGACTCTTGTCTCTCAATCCTTCAAACCTGAACTTGGACTGGGGGTGGGGCGCTGAACTTCACCCAAGATTAAAGAATCCGAGGCAATGTGGTTTTGTCCGATTACGAAGGAAAGAGGAAGTGGAACACCATATTCGATGCTGTGTATGTAGGCAGAGGGAAAGGATAAACATTTTACCTATATTTTGCAGGGCATTCATTCAGAGATTTATCGTGAATAACCTGATACCAGACAATAGCATCAACTGCACTGTGCCCAGAAACAAATCCCCATCCACTTCCTGACTCATTAATTCCAAGAGTGGACACAGTCCTTTCCTTGACAACTACCCAAGCAGCACAACCAAGTGAAATGTCAAAGAAACCTCAAGTTCACAGTATATTCCTCAAAGTTGCAGGTGTTCCACCTTCAATAACCCACATTAGGCACATTTGGTATAATCTCAACTTCCCTCTCAGGAAAATCACTTTTTTACTTACTCAAGGAAACAGCTGAAATTAAAGCTCAACTGACAATATACTAAACTAAGCACTTAATATCCTGATTGCAAATTTAAGTGACCTTCCTTTTTTTCCAAGGGCAAGAGATAATAAGTTACTTAACTTTGTATAATTAAAAGATCCACCTTGTTGTTTTAAGTCCATACAGTCTCAGATCACAAAGCAAAATCAACTTTAAGACAAAAGAGAGCAGTTGGATTTTGATGGATTGGAAGTGGAAAAGCTTATTTCAGATTGAGGTGACTGAGAAAAAAGAACTCAGAAGCTTTATTCTGCTTTGTTGGTTCAGGGAACTATACTTGGTTCAGAGTTTAACGGGCCCAGAGAAATGCAGCAGGACATGCAGCTAGAGATTCAGGCAGGTACCTAGTCACAGAAATGTAAAGGTGCTACATGTTAACCTATGTTGTTTGCATTGTACAGGACAGGTGGCTGTTCCCAACTTCCTATTCATTCGAACACCCAGAGTGCAGGGCTGGGCCTATCAGGCCTCGGGGCATGCCATCGGCTGAACTCAGCTTATGCCATTCTGTGTATGACATTCCCTAACCAGAGACCTGACTTAGAACATGTATGTGACCTAGTATGGAAAAAGATGCAAGATCCAAGGGTTTCCTGTGGACTTAAGGGGATGAAGTTTTCTTGATCTCAATAGAGAACCACTGCAAGGTACTCATTCTTTGGTTGTCGTGCATGAGGATGACCACGTGGTATTGCTTCAACCAGTCTGCCACCAGTTAGGGGCTCTACTGCTGAAGAATAAAGTCCACACAGATGAGAGCAGAACCAAAGAGAGAGAAACAGTTGGAGAAATTGACTTACACCTGTCCCAAATTTCTTCCTGTCTCTGGACTTCAAGGTACAGGAACCAATAAGCAGAGCAATATTCAAAACATGAAACAACCTGTATGCCATGATATATATATATATGTGTGTATATATATAATGTAAATAAAACAATGTATATCAGTCATAAAATCATTCTAATAACTTCCAAATTGTTTCTTGATTTTTAGGAAGTGTTGTCATGATCTTTTCTTTGATATGCTGCCTCTGACTAAATGATGCATCTGTTTAAGTCATACTTGACCAAAGAAACTTCTTCCAAAAATTCCCCATAAAATTATGTGACATAATCTAAATAGAGAAATATAATTCATTATATTGAATCCTCTCCATGTTTCTGCCAAACTAACAAAAATTATATTCAAAACATGTCTAACTTATATACTCTGTAGTTTTTATATATTAAATGTCTATCACTAATTCATAAAAATTATTTATTGGAATATAATATTTAATTACTTAGCCTTGTTATATTGATTTTCATTAATCTTCAATCCATAAATAAACGTAATATTATTTGAAAAGAATTCAACTCAATAAATTGAAAGAACTTAGATGTTTATTAAATATTTCACTTGTGGTATCACTTTTATGTGATTTATCAATGAATGTTAGTCTTTTACTAGAATTATTTTGCTTCAAATGTTGTATCACATGCCTTTATTTCTATATCTTATTCTCTTTCCTAGTTTTCTTTCTTTAGTTTATATATTTAATAATTTTGTCATGCATTAAATTAATCAGACAGCTTTAATAAAACAACTTTTTTCTTGTAAAACTAAACAAAGTAGCAAAAGATGTACTATTATTCAAACTCAGATCTCTGGGAAAAAAGTTAACTTTCCAAGTTCTTAATTATTCCCACTGCAAAATTTCTATTACAAGTGACTATTAGAAGCTTCTTAAAATTTCCAAACCACATTTGCTGCTCTAGTGGCACAGGCTGCCAACAGAGATACAAATACCCTTCCAATTTTCAGGATTTTAATTCCCGGCAAGTTAGTAAGTCATTTAATTCTCCCTGCTGTGTATCTAATATATGATGATAAAGATAAAGTTCATCAAGAAAAGAATTTAATGATGTATTATTTACATATTCTATTGCCTTACCCAGAAATAACTGAATGTGATAATGTACTGCCAAATTAAAACATCAGAAATTTTAATAAAAACTCCACTTAAACTCCAAACTTTCTCCTTCATATTACATTGATATAACCACGTGAAAATATATCATGCATATTTTCATGCAGATGTTTTTCATTTAAGTTATTTTTCTTGAGCACCAACAATAAAGATTGATAAGTTATTCCAGATGATATTCCTTCTAATTCCATAATCAATGAAAACCACAAAATTATCCTGTCTTTAACTTTACTAAGTTAATCATTAATCACTTTTATGTGAAACAACTGAAGCCTCATCAATGATAATTGAAATTCTCCAGTCTTGTGCATATTTTTCAAACAATGTGGCAAAGTTCCAAGTATGTTTCCAAAAGTAATTACATGTTTCCTCACAAGTGGAGCCATAAATCTGGATTACAAAAATATGCACATATTAGTATCATTATTTGTGAAATGCTATTAATATTTTATAACTAGACACGTTTGAATATTTTTAATACAAAATAGATAAAGTTCTGATGATACTTTCTAAATGATTTTAATTTACTTTATTGATACTCTTTGAAAAAATACTTTTGGCAGTTTATATTATTTATATTATTTATATTATTTATATTATTTCAAATGTTTTATTATGTGATGCTTGATGTGAAATTATATGAAACTGAACTGATGATTGAGTAATGATTTACCCCTTTGATGTTTGCAAATTTTCTCCATTTGAACCATGAGCTTTAATAAAACATGATTAACATTCTGATGAAATACATGTGTTTAGCACTTTCAACCTTTACTGGCAGAAAATTCAGCTTTTTTTAACATTTTTATTGGAGTATAATTGCTTTACAATGGTGTGTTAGTTTCTGCTTTATAACAAAGTGAATCAGTTATATATATATATATATCCCCATATCTCTTCTCTCTTGCGTTTCCCTCCCTCCCGCCCTCCCTATCCCACCCTTCTGGCTGGTCACAAAGCACCGAGCTGATCTCCCTGTGCTATGCGACTGCTTCCCACTAGTTATCTATTTTACATTTGGGAGTGTATATATGTCCATATATACACTACCACTCTCTCACTTTGTCCCAGCTTACCCCTCCCCCTCCCTGGGTCCTCAAGTCCATTCTCTAGTAGGTCTGCCTTTTTATTCCCATCTTGCCCCTAGATTCGTCATGACCTTTTTTTTTTTTTTTTACATTCCATATATATGTGTTAGCATACGGTATTTGTTTTTCTCTTTCTGACTGACTTCACTCTGTACGACAGACTCTAGGTCCATCCACCTCACTAAAAATAACTCAATTTCATTTCTTTTTACGGCTGAGTAACATTCCATGGTATATATGTGTCACATCTTTTCTCCATTCATCTGTCGATGGACACTTAGGTTGCTTCCATGTCCTGGCTATTGTAAATAGAGCTTCAATGAACATTGTGGTACATGACTCTGAATTATGGTTTTCTCAGGGTATATGCCCAGTGGGATTAATTTAGCATTTTTTAATGCTCAGAAGCAATGATACGCTACTTATACCTTTTGTTGAAATAATCAAGTTGCATTTTATTCAAGAAATACAAATGATTTGTTTTCTTTTGTATTAATTCTTGGACATTATCAAAATACATTCTGGACTTTATTTTTTCCCTAACATCAGAAGATGTCACAGGAGGCAGTTTATTATTTCATTTCATAAAATCTTTTCTGTGTTCCTACAAATTTTAAAGATTCATGTTTATAACACCTGCTGCTACACAAACTCTCACCATCCCAATAGATTCTTACAGTAAGAGATACCTGTACTTCAAAGCAATAATGATTAATTAATTAAAAGACAGGGACAATGCTGATTCTCCTAAAACACAGAGTACCTTTTAGGGAATGCACGCTACATGATACTGATCTATTTAGTAGTCAGAACTGCAAATGTTTTGGATCTCACTATAAGAAGAGAACTATTTACCAATCAATATTGTGAAATCAATAGATATTGTGACATCCTATGACAATTAACTTGGATTAACAAATTTGTTGTAGTTTGATTTTATCAGTGGCCTCACTACTTCACCATTCTCTGCATCTGTGTGTTTTTGCCATGTAACTGTGTAGTGCCATCCCATTCTGTCTCTGGGCTCCACCAAGTGACTTGCTTAGGCAGTGTGATATTAGTGTGATGCAAGCAGAGGTTTGAAAGTATGTGTGTGATAGGCATGCGTTTGCTCCTCTGTCTTTACCATGAGAACAAACCGAGGCTAACCTTCTAGAGGATGGCCTATGCGTGGAACAGAGCTGAGTCACTCCAGTTGTGCAAGCCACGGACATCCCTGAGAGATGTGGTAAAGCCAGGCAACATCAGAAAGACCCCATCTGACACACAGCTGACAGCAGCCATGTGAACATTCTCAGCTGAGATCACAAGAGCAGATGAGATCATCTAAGTCTTAGAAAATCACAAGCTAAATGAATTATATTGTTGCACACCACTGAGCTTTTGTGGCCATAGATGGCAGGTGTAAGTTTTATAGCTAATTTCTATTTAATTAATTGTACTACTTATAACCATTACTATTATAGTTTTTAGCAACCAATGAAAACATACTTTAAGTTTTAAAAATTAGTCTAACTATCCTGGTGTGAATTAGCTAAATATCAGCCAAGCAGTGAGTCTCAGAATTTAGCACTGCTTGGGTGGGTTTTCTGTTACCTACAACCAAAGACAACATAAATGATGCAATTTGTGCTTTTATGCTGGAAAGAATGGGAAAGCACTGAGTGATGGCAAAGCTTCAAAGTCCCACAACTATAAAGGCCAATAATTTGTCTACATTTTCTGCACATCTGCTTGACCCAGAAGCCAATTTTCCAATTTGGATATAAATATCTTAACGTCTTGCTTTCTCTTCTGAGACAAGAAAGATCACATGACTTTTAACAGCTTAGTCATAATCACTGAGATCAACATCTAACAACATTACATGAGGCCAGCAGAAACTCCAGATAAAACTTAACTTTTATAAGTTTGATAGTTACTGAATTAAAAATATTGGAGGGGGCTTCCCTGGTGGTGCAGTGGTTGAGAGTCCGCCTGCCGATGCAGGGGACACGGGTTTGTGCCCCGGTCCGGGAAGATCCCACATGCCGCGGAGCGGCTGGGCCCATGAGCCATGGCTGCTGAGCCTGCGCATCCGGAGCCTGTGCTCCGCAACGGGAGAGGCCGCGGCGGTGAGAGGCCCACGTACCGCAAAAAAAAAAAAAAAAA
This sequence comes from Neophocaena asiaeorientalis asiaeorientalis, assembly GCF_003031525.2. Taxonomy (NCBI): domain Eukaryota; kingdom Metazoa; phylum Chordata; class Mammalia; order Artiodactyla; family Phocoenidae; genus Neophocaena; species Neophocaena asiaeorientalis. The sequence continues at coordinate 1,193,704 of NW_020172448.1, read as the reverse complement.
ATATATTGGAGGGAAGATGATAGACCTTAAGAGACTTCAAAAAACTATTACCTAGTAAATGGAAAATCAACATCTGTTTTGCATTTCTACACCTTTTAAGAGGAAAGAAACTTGATAAATATCTCAATTTTAGGAAAATAATTTGGGAAACAATTCACTCTGAAATATGACTTGTTTTAATGAAATGATAGCTAACATGGTGACTTTATCATCAGAATGAGGAAAAATAGCATTTAAAATGTTGCACTTAAAATTAAAATGACACCAATTATCTTTTATCTACTGGCAAATATTTACAATAATGATAAACCTAGCTGAAGAGGGTAGCAAACTGCTACAAAAGTTTTGGAAAACAACTTATCAATGTGAATTGCAAGGCTTAAAAATGTCCATTTTTTTTGTCCAAATATAGATTGTATACATTAGCTTTACTATGAAATACACCCCAAGATTTAGCTATGTAAAATGACAACCATTTATTAGCCTATTAACTGGATAGTTCTGGTCATGCTGGGCTCACTCTGTGCATATGCCTCAGTAGCCACTCAGGGAAGCATCTCTGCTTCTGCAATTGACTGACAACTGGCTGGAGCAGCAGCGGCAAATGGGTTTCGTGTCTCTCATGGACGAGCAGCTCGGTTAATGGCAGCTAGGATTCGATGAATCAGAACACAAGCTGCAAGGCCTTTTAAGACCGAGGCTAGGAACAGGCATGATAGTCACTTCTGATGCATTTTATTGCCCAAAGCAAGTCACAAGTTCTGATTCAAGTAGTGGGGAACGGATTTCACTTCTTCATGGAAGAAGCTGTAAAATCACCCTGCAAAGGGGCAGGGGGTGAGGGAGGCATTGAGAATTGTGGCCAATTTTGCAAACTACCACATAGACTCTGACAGTATCTTCTAAGCAATTATCAAAAATATGGGGACTAGGGGCACTCAATGTACAAAGATGGTTATAGAGGTAAAATGAGAGGAAACAGCATTTCCAATTCTTGAGGAAAATGATCATATACATTATGAAAAGTTTATTTTGTGGAATAATATGCAGATAATATTAAAAATATAAGGCATGGATACTTGTAAATTTGAAAAACAAAGCAGAACTGAATGAAAGTAATGTGATTACAGTTAAATCAAACACTGAGGGGAAATACATCAAACTGTGCACAGTAACGTGTTTAGGGAGTAAGCTTATAGGTATTTAATTAGCTTATATTCCTGAATTTCATTATTCTCTACACTGAGCAAGTATAGCCTCCAGGATATTGGACGCAAAGTGATCACATGATAATATCCCCTCCACTATTCTTTTAGAAGATATTTTTAAGATGATACATGGAAAGTAACATCACACTTTTGAGCTGGGGAGGGATTTTTTTGATGTCTTCCCCAAGTAAGAAGTGACCCACATGATTCAGAACACCAAATCCATCATGAGACTGAAGGAACCAGAGAGAACACAGGTGAAGACATAGTGCTTTATGGGTAGGAAGGCAGAGAAGTTCATTAAACAAGAACCACAGCATTCATTGAACATGTAAGCAAGACCTCATTGCTATTAGCTGATGCTCCAAGTTCTACTTTGAAGGAGTACATAAGTAAAGATTAAGAAACTTTTGTCATCAGTAACTAGGGACCTGAAGCCAAAGCACTCATTCAGCTCAGCTCAGATTACATGAATTAGTAGCAGAGAAAGGATCAGAGGAACAGAAAAGTAAGCCTTTAGCTATCCAGCTAAGAGTTATAAAGCTACATAGTGGGAATGACAATAATTCTTTATAAATGCTTCATAACTTGTTGAATACAAATATATATATAAATAGTATATAGAGTCCATAATCACAGTCACATTCAATAAGTTATGAACTTCAGAGGACAAAAAGTGTTCCTACCCTAGTAGAGCTGTAACTTTGCTACCATGTGCCCATTACAGTGCATTGTTGGACTCTGAGCAAGACTTTTTTTCTTCCCTAAACTACATGCTCTGTACATGTTTAGGATGATGGTCTTACAAGATTCCTTGTAGCATCAAACTTCTATGATTTGATGATTCTGTGTTGAATGGTGGCTCACTAAATATTGGGTCCTATAGAGACATCTCATTTACTGCTTGGCTTACTTAAATTAAGTTCTAGGATATAAAGAGGTAAGCACCTCTTCCTAGGGAATTTTGTCTCATTCTGACAGGAGTTGTCAAGTGCTTTTAGGTAGTTCTAGAAACAGGTAAACATAACATTAGGCTCTAGGCCAGAATTAATTTAATTTAATCATTACATAATGCTGCCTTTGTAGTGAGTTCTCCCTCATTGATTTCCCCTTAGGTCCCTGGACCAGAAACTGACAGCTCCTACTTTGCAACTGGACAGGTATTTTTTAACAAATGGCATTGATCTTGATGCTTTGCAATTCCAGATAACTACAGTTATTGTGAAAAACTAATCCATCCTAATCTTTAGCCTTTCCAACAGTGTGACATAAATAGTTAAGAACATTAGAATCATACCGGTTTGTGGTATTTTGTTATGGCAACGATAGGAAACTAATACACATAGTAAAAGTCATATATAGTTGTGGGTTACTGAAGTGCATATATATCCTCTATCTTTCTGCCTATATTTTCTGTTTAGGCCTTTGGAATGGACTGGGCCAAATTTTGAAATCACATAGAGTAATATTTCCTCCTGAGGCAATGTATTAGAAAGGGTTGTCTATATTTTATTACCCTGAATGTATTTTATTTATGGGAAAAAACACTTAAGGAAGAGTGACAGAAAAATAATAAAACTCTTTAGAATTCAGAGAGACACAAAACAAACTAAAAATCTTCTCAGGAAATGAAAATAGCTAAGAGCAACAAGACTTAAAATATACATCATGATGGACAAAGGAGATATTGTAAAATGAAAAAAATAAAACAAGCAAACAAGAGAAAGGAGAACACTGTTTCCATTTCTGCTTTATGTTTTGATCATATCCAGTCTTATAATAATTCACTTTTTTATCAGATAGACTTTTGAAAATAGACATATTTTATCAAATACATGAAACACCTTTAGTCATTGAACATTTTTAAAGGTTTTGACATAGTTAACTTGATAAATTACACTATTTCTAAATGAAAATTTGGCCAATTAATTTTTATGCTACTTGAAATAAAGAAGATTGAAATATTGACCTTTTCTTACTGCAACAATGTTAGTGATTGTTTTTTATGTTCCAAGGAGGAATTTTTTGTTTGCTATGAAATTTTTTGTTTACTTAAGAAGAAAACTAATGTAATTTTTTTTTAAAAAAAGTGTTTAGAAGAACACCAAATCTCAAGTTTATCAATTAGGTAAAGAACAAAATCTGAATAGGAAAAAAAATAATCTTAAATAATTTATTTGGTAAATTTTAGCAATCACGCTGTCCAAGTAGTTATACAGGACTTATATGATAGAAGAGGAAAACCATATTTTGATAATACAGTAGAAATAGAACAAAAGCATTTATAGAAGTTTAAATTAAATTTCTGATCTTTCCCACAAAATATCTAATTCAAAACCCTACATATTTTAGAACACAACTATTTTTCTCATCCAAACCCCATTTTTCCATTTTACAGATTCTTCTTACAGGCCATAAGTCAGTATATTAGGTTCCCAAATAGCCTCTAAAATCAGTACAAGCAGCACTAGAATGTTGGATTCTATTTAGTCTTTAAAACATATTGTGCCTTCTTTCTTTTAATAGCAACCTACAAAAATTTTGATTCTTAGTTAATATGACTACATGTAAATTAAGGTATGATCATACAATTCAAGTTAACAGTTTATACTTCTTATATATTTCATAGATCACAGCATACATTTTCTTTGTCATATAATCAATTCACAACTAAAAGTATATGTTGGCATTACTATTTGTAAGCCAGAGAGTATGGTTATCTTTAGTAAAAATATTTTTAAATGTTTTATCAGAAGTCAAAAATTCAACATAGCTTATAATGGAAATTTTAATTTTCAGTCTTCATTGGAATACTGAAACACTGTATTCTATTTAACTTCTGTACAAACCAGATTTTCTTACTTTATGTATGTTTACATCAGGCACAGATGAAGGAAAGAATATGTGAAAGAGAAGGAGAAGAACAAAGGTGAGAGGATGGTCTGATCACTGAAAATCTTTGACACCATACAAAATGCATGGGAGTTTGATTCTGTAGGCACTGGGAAGCCATTGAAGGGTTTTAAGTAGTGGAATAGCTTGACATATTTATAGTCTAGTAAACTCACTCTAGAAGCAATAAGGATGGTAGAATAAAGAAGAATGACCCTCAAATCAGGAAAAAAGTTACGCAAGGTATGAGGAAGTTTTAAACTATCATAGTGGTAAGTAAATAAGATGATTACGGATCCACTCTGGGAGTTAAGAGTAAGAAGTAGACAGTCACTCTTTCCGACGTAATGGCTAATTGGAAATGCTGACATAAGAAATACAAAAGTCAGAAGTGGTGTCAGGGTGAGAGGTGGAGACAGAGTTCAATTTGGCAAGACAGGACTGCCTGTGTCTGTAAGTAGCCAGCTAGAAGTGTCCTGTAATTTGAAACTTAGCAGTGTAGAAGTTGAAGATAGAAACCTAGATTTCATGATTACAGCTGATGAAAGAAGGATGTTGGTTAGGACAGTTGTATAATTGCGAACATGTCTAAAACAATAGCCTGAATAACAGAAATCCTTGGAGAGTGGAGAAAAAAAGAAAGAGAGAATCCAACAGAAGAGTCTGTGAAGAAATAGCTAGAAAGGTTAGAAGAGAAACAGAGCAGAGTAACATTTTTGAAGCCAAGGAAAAAGGAAGGGTCTAGAGGAGAAGAGTGGCCCATACCACCAAATACAGAGAGGTCAGACATGATGAGGACTTAACAGAATTCAATGAACCAATTCTCCATGTTTTAATATCATAATGGCTTCTGATACATTAAGTATCTTGACAGTTATTCAGACAGAAGTATTTTTATTTCTGTTTCAAAGAGTAGTAGACAGCATTTTAATCCCAATGTTAAGTCCATTTTGACTAATCATTACGTTCTTTTTCTCCAGCTTTCTGACAATCTTTAGCAGAAACAGAGGTCCTTGACACCTTTTTTAGTATGCATACACAAAATAAAAACAAATATAAACAAATACGTTTGTTTATATATAAACAAAATATTTACCTTCCACTTATTAGGCATTCACAGAATATCCAAATGTGCATTATGGCCTTGCTAATCTTACGGTTTTGCTTCACTAATTACAGACGCTTACCAGAGTGTCAGCAATGAGTGAAAGCTACAGGGCAACTGTGGTGAAGGCTTCCATGGGCTTTCTGAGACTCCTGGAGGTGAACTGACATGGAAAGTAAAGTGATCATTCTTATACTGGGAATTAAAAACAGAAACCCAGCAGTAAGGGCAGGGGCAGGAAGAGAGGACATAGAGAAACTGAGAAACAGGTCACCAAGGCCATGCTAGTCAGAGGAGAGAGGGACAGAAATGTCAGGTAGAGAAACCATTGAGGCCCAGGGTAAGCTGGAGAAGGAGCCAGAATGCCTGATCTACTCCTGAGAAGATTCCATTTCCAGGCCTTAAAAATTCGTATGAGTCTCACTTTTATTTTTACGTAACTTGAATGAATCTGTTCCTTGCAACCAAACCTTAAAGATAAAAGCTATCATGAAAGTTGACAGGTAGGGAAGAGAAGTGTCAGCTCAGGAAAGAGAAAGCGAACAAGTGAACAAACAAACAAAATAACAGAGGAAAGCTTTCTGGAGAAGGTAATATTCAAACTAAGCTGGTCCACCTGACAAATTGGTTGTGCCAATATGTCTGTCTTTCAGATCAGAGTTGGAGAGTCTTGAGGTCAGGCCTATGGTCTCCAATGAACAGTATGTTGCATTCATGAGCTCGATAAATATCTCTACATTGAATAGAGAATATGGAAGCATGAGAAATTGGCACAGAAATTTCACTTCAGAACAGCTCAATATAAAAATAAGTAGTTTGATTATAAAGACAATTTAAGAAACTGCTAACAAAGATGTCTCCCCATATTTCTTTAGTTCTGGGATTAAAAAAACATTTTTATATAAGTGCCCCAACATCTACCTGAATGTTGCTGTAACCAACATTTTATTCCACTGAAGACCAAAGAAATAAAAATGGCCACCAAACCTTTTTAAACATGTATTTTATTAATGTTGCATTCTTGTATACCAGATGTTAAGATCAACCCGATAAGTGGGAAACATTTAGTCTCACTAAACCAAATTAATTTTTGAATTCCATGTTTCTTGTAAGCTCATATGCAACTACTAAACAGATTTCAAAAGCTAAGCAAAATAACTTCATACACAGGAATACTTATAGTGGTAATATTTCAAGTTCCTGACTGGTAGTGGTGTTACTATTGAGAGAAATGAGAATATCTCACAAAGGATTCTAAATATATTGTGTCACATTCAATGCACAGAAGTGTCTCACTCTTCCTCATGATTCTTTAGCCAACAACCTCATCTCCAGATATCATGGCATAAGGGAGAAGTGGCGTTGGCTCAATTTAGATTTGATTTATGTGCTGTACCTTCAGGAACAGACAAACCTGAATAATAAACAGCATATGTTGGACTTAACCAAGCATGTGGATTCTGTCATATTAAAAGCAAATGTTCAAGTAACAAAATTAATATTAATGTGTTTTGCAAAATCAAAGTCAGGAGCTACTTTTGGAGGAGATGAATAATTACAGACCCTACTATAAGGCAAATCTCATTTATTTCACACAATAAAAAAGAACTGGTGGTCTCCAGTATTGAATCCCACAGGTCTAATACTCAAAACTAAGTTTTATATTCTTCATATAGAAAGTTTCTCTGTGAGAAAAATGTTTTATAAAAATGGCAATTATAGTCTTTGACAAGAAAAATAGAATTGTATAGAAGATAACCACCACTGTTGCAAAATTCTCCCAAGTCATATTCACAGTTATTCTGTGTTCTAGTTACTCCACTTCATTTTGGAATTCTCAACTGCAAAGATCATAATAAGCAGTAATAAGCCAGGAAAGAAATTCCCTTTAAGGACAAGGGACAGGGCAATTGATTTCAATTTTGCCCAAACCTTTGCACTGGAGACGCCCTTATAATTACTTAAAACTCCTACAAGTTAACACTGAATGTTTAAAAATTATTCTACAGGTATCCCAGGAGGCTAGTTTTCCTGAAATCTCATATTCTGATCCCACTTTTGATTTCTGAAATCACATTTACTCGTATATTCATATACTATATACATACTTTTCCATATTTACTGCCCCTCTTCTTGGGTCTGTCTTTCTGTATCTCATTCTGTCCACTATGACAAACAACAGTTACCAAGGCTCCACTCTCCCCACAGATGGAACATGGAAGGCTTTTTTACTTTGAATTACACAACTCCTTCCTACATGGGCTTACATACAACCTGCATACAACCAAGTGTTCCATTGTCAATATTTCTCTGAAATAGTCAGAAATAAATCTGTCCATTTAATATTAATGTGCACTCTTATCTTTAAAAATCAGAATGAAGTGCCTTGGGATTCTGTTGCTTTACCTAACTGAGAGTTTTTCAAACATATCCTGTGGCTTTCCCCATTATTAAACCACACAGACAAATCCCATCTCAGTGATTCAAAGTTCTGTATATCTGACCTCATGTAAGCACGAAGGGTAAAAAAGAGGCAAACTGAGAAAGTACTGAAAGGCTTTTCTATGTTTAGTTGTTTGCAAAGAAACAAAAAGGAGGCCACTAGCCAAAAAGACCTTGTTGCTTTTAATCATTCCACAATATTGAACGATTTTTTTAAAAATGTGATTTGCTAAAGATTTTAAAAACCTGAAACATTGTCTGCTGCTGAGGTCCAGTATCAAAAGTCATTATTGAAAATGATGCTCCCCTCGTTTCTTAAAATAAATTATTGTTTTCTCAAATATTATTTCTACAAAATAACTCATAGGAATAAAGAAAAGTATGGGGAAATAAAGATAACCTATGATCCTTTACCCAGATATAACAGTTGTTAATTTTTTTATTTATATACTTTTATAATATGTATGTGTGCATGCATATATATTGTCAAAAGGTAGACTGAGGGCATATTAAAATTTTTATTTGAGGAAAAACTGATTTGAATTGGGCAGCATCCAATCTAGCAGATAAGAGCGGAGCTCTGAGGACCTGTAAAAAATGAAAGACAGAAGTGCAGGGGAACAAGGAAGTTATACCAGGCAAAAAAGCAGGTTGGTTATTGCAAAGTTCCTTTCCTTTACAGGATGGCAGGAGTCTATCAGGCAGATGACCTAACTAGTACTGATTAAGTGATTCCTGATCACCTGGTTTAAGATTTCATTTCTAGGAGAGCCAAAACTATAGTTAAGTCTCAGTTTGGTGATGTGGGGCTTAGCATACACAACTCCGTTTGGGGCCTGTTGTATGTCTGTTACAGAAAAAGGATCATATAGTTGCATAACCAGCTTTTTACACTTGTCAACAAATATATCATGAGACTCTCACCACTAATAAGTGCATTTGTACACTATTCCATTGTATGCCTGTTGCACAATTTTTAAATTGGCAATTAAGACGTTTTTAATTTTTCCCTATTGAAGACAGTGCCTTAATGACTATAATTGAAACTATATCTTGGTACAAAAATCTCAATGCTTCCTTAGGATACATTTTTAGAAATAAATTTGCTGAGTCAAACAGCAAGCGTCTTTTAAAATCTGAATCATGTTTCCAGGTGCCTTCCAAACTGCAGTAAGTAGATGGATGTGCTCCCTTGCCCTATCTCTCATTAGTTTTTCATACAGGCAACAAATATCGCATGCTTCCTATGTCCTGGGACATGTACTAGGTGCAAGACAAGGATACATGGAAGGAATAAAACATGGTTCCAGCCAAGTTTTCCCAGAGTTCATAGCTTAGTAATAGGATATGCACAAAATTTAAATGCAATGTTATAAATGACAGAGTTTGAGCGATATGTATAATCCTACTTAATCAAGGAGGAAAAATAATAATCATTAAACATGAGTTAGGTGCTTTCACCTACTACCTCATCTTCTACTACAAACATTATAAAAGATGGGTCTTATTATCTTCATTCTACATAGGAAAAATCTAAGACCTAGAGAATTTAAGCAACTTTTACTGGCTTAGCTGCTCTAGTCTCAGCTCCATAACCCTCTAGGTTTGTGATCCTGGACAAGTGAGGTTTTCTAAGACTCAGTTTTCTTATCTGCAACATGAGGATAAAATGAAGTTCAGTACTGTAAAGGACTGAATTAAATGTGAATTCTTGTAATGCATGTAGCGCAGTGCTTAGCACATAGCAAGCGCTCGATAAACACTACTACCCTAATATCACCACTGCCTCTACTAATATCTCTATCGAAGAGCAGCTCTGCTCATAATCCTTTTCTTAATCAAAAGATTTCTTCAATGTTCAACCTAGATCTTCTCAATGTCCTTTAGTGACATCTGGCAACATAAACTTCTCTTCTTTAAGTAATTGAAGTATCTCTAAGATTGTCTTCCTGTTTATTATTTACTGATTCTTTAGTTATTTTTATGAAAACTCTGCTATCTCTTAAGGATGTAACACAGTCCTGTACTTGGTTTTGAGCATCTGAAGAAGTTATTATAAATTCAGTTTTTAAAACAATTTAAAATACATTTTTTAAAATGTTTTGGCAGTGGGAGCAATTAACTCATGGCATTATCTAAGGGCAGGAAGAACAGACTGCAGGTGATTCAAGTAAGTTACAGGTGTAGAGTTTTGAGGTAAAACATCTTTTAGCTGCTTCGATTTTAGAATTTCTCATTTATGTAAAATACATAAAAATTCATAAGTGATATATTCTGAGCCTCTCAAGTAATCTATTAAACCGATCATTTTTCCATTAATTGTTCCAGAAATTGCTTATAGTCCAAGGCATAGCTGGCATTTGTTTCTCTTATTTTCATTTTCATAGTGTTTCTACACTTTTGCTTATTTTTGTTAGAAAAATTTGGTTGAGAGAGACAGAGAGAGAGAAGTTTTAATTTGTCTTTATGCTTCCAATATTCATATTAATCAGTTAACTCTATTAACTGATTTGGGGTTTGGAGCATGGATAAAATAGCCCTCAAAGTCAAACTATTTCAAGCATTTCACCAAAAACATAGAGATGTTCCTCATTAAACATGGAAAGATGCAGATAAATTATCTGCCTAAAAATGCTCAAGTAAGCAGCAATGATGAATCTAAAAGGTTAATATTAATATTTTGAAATTTTACTATTCTAAGCATCTGCCTGCCTTACTCTTTGTCTCTTACCTAAAATTAGCTCCACGGGATATGTCTTTAGTAGGCTCACTAATTGCTGTTATCAGTTGCTTTAATTTCAAGTTTTAGGGTGAAAAGGATTTGTGGAATATTTGTCCCAAATTCCAATATAATTTTGCTTTTGATTTCAATGACTTAAAAACTGTGGATCACTAAGCTTTAATGATTACTATAGCAAAGAAATTCATTTAAATCATCTCAACAAAGAATTACTCTTAATGTAATATTATTACATTGAGAATTTGTGGGATGCCATGAAAAGGAAAGAAGCATTCTACCATACTAGGAAATATATACAAATCACTTCCAATTAATGTAATTCATGTAATAAAAAATAATATTGCTTTCATCTGTTACAAAAATCTTTATTAGCATGAATATTGGATTTATAAAGCCATTAATAAATTCAGATTTCTAAACAGCAATACAAACTTACTCCTAAAAATGAAATACTCACTTTTCTGTTTCCTGCGTGAAGTACACTTTAGAAAACCTCTCTGACCAAAAGAGAACCATATTATCTAATTGTAGTGAACATTTTTTTCCCTAGAAATGGAACATCAACCTTGCAAATGCAGTGTCAATGAATTTACTATTGCATGAGTTTGAAGGCCAGAGAGCTTCAACTGAATGGAAAAAAAGAAAGATTTATTTTCTCTAAGTGTCAATGACTTCAAAGTCAGACTCATTTCCAGTCCTCTAAGACATAAAATGCAGTACTTATGTCAAGTGAATTTTCTAGTGGGTTATTTATTTCCATCTGTCTTATATTTGTGGGCAGGTCGAGCACAAGATCTGAGCCTGCTACAGAGAGATGAAAGACTACTCTAAAGAAAGAGTTGAGTTTAAACAAGAAAATAAGAGTCAACATTAGCAAATTAAACTGAAAAGCTTGGGGAATGTCTATCATACAGGCAATTTCATGTGCAAATTTCAATTTGCAAGTATGGAAATTTGACCATCTCCACTATATACAATATAGTTAGAAATGATCATTTATGTAAACAAAAATGATGTGTGTGTATTTCCTAAGTAGCACAGTTCAATTTTATCTGTTGAAATTATCTTTGCTCCTATAAAACTAAGTTTCAGTTTCCCAACTTCTCTTTCAGTGAACTCTATCCATTTTTAGCACTCTTATTTACCTTTCCTACGAAACTTCATTTCTCATTAAACTTTATGCCAATAATTAAGCAGGAAAATAAATATTCTCGTGGTGTGTTGGATAGAGGTTCTTGACTCATCCTCACACATTAAACCTGTGCCTAATTTATGCTGGTGTTAACTGCAGATTTATGTCCTTTGAACATTTTAAATAAGTGAATGCTTTATTTCTCTAATGCAAACACTGTTGTTTGTTCAGATCCTTTAAAAATATTTGAGTTACTCTGATGTCTTTAGGTAAAAATAAATTAACTTAGAAAATGAGACCAGCCTAATTAAATCAGGTGCTATGTAGCTTTCTACCTGCTCATCATTATAGATAAAAACCAATATTGTTTACTGAAAAGAAAATACATACAACTTTAATCAGTCTTTTGAGATGGTCAAAATATTAAAAATGTGATGTGTTTAAAATCAGATAATTTACCTCTCATGATTTAGGAACAATTGTTAGGGCATGAGATACAGTTTTAGGGGATCAGAATTTGCAAACAGGAGCTTTCAGCTTTCTCCTAGCTTAAGCTATATTAAACAGTCTTTATTGTGAGCAGCTTTGGTTTCTTATTTAAGTGGTCTACTCCAATGTTTACTGAAAAAAATCCCAGGTGAGCTTTTCCAAACAGAAAACGTTTTATAAAATTCATCTTAAAAAAAGTCATTAACTCCAAATCTCACTGGCTTAGCACAACAGTATATGTCACTTCTTACCCTAATACATATCTGACTTGGATTAACAGAGGTTTCTCCCCTGCAAGCGTTTTGAGGGACCTGGGCTGACAGAGACTTCAGTATCTGGTGATGCTGCATCTTGTGATGCTTCGGCATTGGCCACAGCAAAGGAAGAGAGAGCTTAGAAAACCCAAAGCTGCTCATAAGAGAAGTAATTCATTTCTGTTCACAGTTCACTGGCAAGTTATGGCCCCAACATAAACTTCAAGGGATATTAGGAAATTTTCAAGCAAAGGGAAAAGAGTCAACTATGGTGAAGACTAGTAATCTCAATCACTTTCTATTCTCTAAATATTCAGTTCCTTCTTCTTCCCACACATAACACATATTCAGCAACTCAAATGGAGACAGCCTGAATCTCATTCAATCAGTGCCAGAATCTCAAAGTCCAACGTGTCTAGGGAAAGTTCAGTAGTTACCAAGCCTAGATGTGGCTTCTCTTGGTCTGGAGACCTATGAATTTAAAAGCAGAATTTTCCTGTCCCTACACACACACACACACACACACACACACACACACACACACACATTCTCTCTTTCCCTCTCATTCTCAATAAACAAAGGAGTGACAGGACCAGGATAATTACAATAACACACTCACTTTTAGAAAGAAGACAATCAGACATAATCAGCAGCCCGTATAAATCCTGAAGTCCTGCTGAGACACTCATGGGAGGCTCCCTACCTGCGTGTGCCTTCAGTAGCCACCCTATGGCAGTTCCTTTTTTTTTCCCATTCCCTTCTTTGACTGTATCTGGAAATAAGTCTCAGGGCTGCACAGCTTCTTCAGGCTCCTTCTTGTTCACATAAGGTTGTGCGCACAAAGGCCATTTTCAGCTTCTACAGTCAAAGGCCCCTTCAGTCCAGGCTTGTGGTTTCTTTGGCAGTACATTTCTCTCAAATACTTAAGAGGCTTCTTCTCTATTTGTTTCCAGTCAGCTCCACATGCCAGTAACCACACCCACACTTCCAAATACCTAGTTCTCAAATCTCCAGTAGCTCTTTGTTTTCTCAACCTCCTGTCTTTTTCTCTCAATTTGATAGTGGCTAACTGAAGCTTATCTGTAATAACAGGTGAGAAGACCTGATTTTTAAAACTTTCTCTGCCTTGAGTACTATAATCAACTGAAAGGTCTTGTTGAATGTTTGTTACTTAAAGCCTTTGTAAAATTCCTCTGAGTGTAGTTTGGGTCTAGAAGCAGTTGGCTTTTCCAATACTAAGGGAATCCCTATTTCTAGACCCTCATTATATCTTCATTTCTGCTTGCGAACCAGCTAATTCTTTTCTGAGTTCATCTTTATTTTTGTGATACCTCGTCAAGCATAGCCAATGGCAGTTAGCATACACTGTTATGGTTCTGTTTTCTACATCTTACCTAGGAGCTAACAGTTACCTAGGCGTATGATCTGCCTTCCAAGTTCTGACATACAAGAGTTTCACCAAATGTTTCACTGCTACAACATTCATTTTCTGCTTTCTGTCTGCTTTTCTGCTTTTCTGCTTTTCTGCTTTCTGTCTGCTTTTCTGCTTTTCTGCTTTCTGTCTCCTCTGGGATCATTTTTCTTACTGTCCACTGCCGGTCCACAAGTACATATCAATTGTTTTATTATAGTAGAGCCCTCTTTCCTAAAGCTAATTTCTGTGTTAGTGAGTAAAGATAAGGTAAAACTGTGTGTTAATTTGTGGTAGCAAATTAACCACAGAATCTAAGTATCTTATCATAACACAGGTTAATTTCTTATTCATGTAAAATGCACACGTTTCAAGGGAACTCCTCTATATAGTCACTCAGGGAACCAGGCTATCGGTGGTGCCACTGATTTTTAGCTGGCCATCTCAATCCATGGCTGTCAAGGTTGCCAGGTCAAAAGGAACTTACAATCACACTTAAACGTCTCAGACTTTAAGTGACATGTGTCACTTCTTCTCACAACCATAGTCCACAGTTAGACATATGACCCTGCCCTAATGACAAGACAGACTCGGAAGTCTTTAAGTGTGCTTAGGAAGGAGAGGATAACTGAATATTGTACAGACTAGTTATGTCTATCTTCCTCTACTTTTAATGTTCAGATAAACATGGAAATATAGATAAGTCACAGTAATGTTATTTGACCACTGTAATGGAGAATCATTTGTTGAAAAAAATAATTGGATCATATAAGTGTAAATAGGAAGCAGGAATTTGATCCATTTCTTCAATTTTGAGAACACCTGTTGACTAATAAGCTATACAAGAAAGCTACGTGACAATATAATTAGCTCTTAATTTTTAAAAAAAGTCCCTCGGAACTAATGATACCACATGGAAAACAAATGTTTGAATAAAGCTAAGTCACTAGCAAGAAACAATTAAGAAGTGGGACAGGAAATACGAAGGAAAAGAGATGAATAAAAAGGAGAAAAGTAAGAGTAAAGCCACATAAAAACATCCAGCAAAGATTTAAAATGCTGTAGAACATAAGGTATTATTTTTAAAAAAGATAATAAGTAAAGAGTCCATATAAAGCATTTACTTACAGCTTCAAAGCTTTATCATAGTTAGGACATCAAGGCTGAATAGAAATAGAAGTGTTCTAAATGATTCTCAGAAATGGATATTCCTTAACATCTAGGTCAAGAATGAGAGTTATAAACATTTTGGTGAGAAAGTGATGACCAAGATAATAAATTGGCCCATCCACCATTCATGGTAAAAAGGATGGTAGTAGTCCTTCTAAGTCAAAGGACACTATATTATTCATCATTCCAGCACCCCAGGCTCAGGGGGTTTGAGAGAAAGAGGGAGTAGCGATGGAAACCATCAGGGCCTGATCAAGCAAGCAAAAGACATGAAATTAAATATTTGCAAGAAAAATTTCAAACAAGAGTAAAAATTCTTACATAAATAGCTCATTCAAGTCAATTCAAAAAAAAATTTTTTAAATTATCCTCGAAAACATGACTAGGGACTCATAAACTCTTTCTGTAGAGTGTCAGAGATTACATATTTTAGCTTTTAATGGCCATACAATCCTATCATAACTACTTGCCCCTACTGTTGTAGCAAGAAAAAAAAATAGACAATAGGATACAGAAATCAATGGGTCTGGTTGTGTCTCAATGAAACTTTATTTACAAAAATAACTACGGGCCTGTAGCCCATAGTTTGCCAACCTCTGCTCTAGGAGAAAAGGGCAAAGAATAATAACAAAAATTTTAAAATAAACTGGTCCCAAAAAGAGTAAATAAAACAACATTCAACCATATTAGTAATCAAAGAAATACAAAGGGAAACAATGAAATTCTATTTTTCCCTACAACATTATGAAATAAATACCATGATACATGGCTAGAAGGGGGAAAAGCATACTGGCTTAAATTTGACAAAATTTCTTAAGATGAAATGCATACATACAAATGTCGATAGATACATACATACATAATACATAGACACACATATTATATATATATATAGAGAGAGAGAGAGAGAAAGAGAAAGAGAGAGAGAGAGATGAACCATAGAATTAGAACTAGCAAGTTTTACCAAGGATGTGTGGTGTTTGGTCTGAATTTTAAAACTCTTAGTCCAAAATCTATTTACAGATGAATCAGGAATGAAACTACTTCTGGGTAGCCATAATAATGATTTACTTAACATATATGCACTTTCTTAGCCCCATTATTTACCTGAATAATAAAAAATGGGAAAAGTCATATAAGCTCTTTATTGGTTACAGAATTTCTTAATGGCAACATGAGGTCTCCTACTCAATCTCCTTTTTATTACCTTTCATCCCATGGATTGAACAACTTTCTGGAGAAATCATATTAAGCAATAGCCAGAAGCATGTACTTCTAGCCATAGGACTGTCCACCCGCTATGAGGGGTCCCAATACCCCCATCTGTCTATGGGTCCAACAATTCTTGCATAAAAATATTTCCCTAGCACCACTGAACTGTAAGTATAATAATTACAAAGTTTTGTGGGTACAATAGAAATGAAGATTTCACTAACAAGTAAAATTTGTTTCCTGTACTCTCTCAACTATTATAAAAAAATGGAAACACAGATTTATGAAGTCTTCTATCTAATAAATCCATTATTTTTCTTTTTGAAATTCTCTTTTCTTCTCTGACCACAAGAGTAACCATGCCTCACTGTCAAATGCTACAAAGAAAAAATTTAAAAGAAACAGTCACCCATGATGCCAGTAATGAGAGATAACTACAGTAGGTATTGTGAAGTATATTCTCCCCGATTTTTATATTCATATATATTGGTGTGTTTACCAAACCAAGATTTGCTAAACTATTTTTTTTAATTTTCTCTATTTTACTTAAGACAATATAAACAATTTAAATGCACATAAATAAAAATTAGCTCATTCACTTTTAACCACATTGCATTTTACTAGAAGTATGCACCATAATTATTTATGCAATCTTCTTCTGATGGAAATTTAGGTTGCAAAATTATTTTCCCTATCATATACACTAATGTGAACATTTCAGTACACATATTTGAGTGCATTTGCACTATTATTTCCCTTAGAAAAATTCCTAGAAATGCAATTTTTCATGTTGAAGAGTATTTAACATTATATTTTACATTATATTAACAAATTATGCTCTAGGGGAGATTGGTTCAAGATGGCAAGGTAGAAGGACATGCACTCACTCCCTCTTGCAAGAGCACCAGAATCACAACTAACTGCTGAACAATCATTGACAGGAAGACACTGGAACTCGCCAAAAAAGATATCCCACATAAAAAGACAAAGGAGAAGCCACAATGAGATGGTAAGAAGGGTGCAAACACAATAACTCACCAAAAAAGATATCCCACATAAAAAGACAAAGGAGAAGCCACAATGAGACGGTAAGAGGGGTGCAAACACAATAAAATCAAATCCCACAACCACTAGGTGGGTGACTCACAAACTGGAGAACAATTATACCACAGAAGTCCACACACTGGACTGAAGGTTCTGAGCCCCATGTCAGGCTTCCCAACCTGGAGGTCCAGCAACAGGAGGGGGAATTCCCAGAGAATCAGATTTTGAAGGCTAGCGAGATTTGATTGCAGGACTTGGACAGAACTGGGGGAAACAGAGACTCCACTCCTGGAGGGCACACACAAAGTAGTGTGCGCATCAGGACCCAAGGGAAGGAGCAGTGACACCATAAGAGATTGAACCAGACCTACCTGCTAGTGTTGGAGGGTCTCCTGCAGAGACAGGGGATGGCTGTGGCTCACCGTGGGGACAAGGACACTGGCAGCAGAAGTTCTGGGAAGTACTTCTTGGCATGAGCACTTCCAGAGTCTACCATTATCTCCACCAAAGAGCATGTAGCCTCCAGTGTTGGGTCACCTTAGGCCAAACAACCAACAGGGAGGGAACACTGCCCCACCCATCAGCAGACAAGTGGATTAAAGATTTACTGAGCTCTGCCCACCAGAGCAACACCCAGCTCTACCAACCACCAGTACCTCCCATCAGGAAGCTTGCAGAACACTCTTAGATAGCCTCATCCATGAAAGGGTGGACAGCAGAAGCAAGAAGAATTACAATCCTGCAGCCTGTGGAATGAAAACATTCACAGAAAGACAGACAAAATGAAAAGACAGCGGACTATGTACCAGATGAAGGAACAAGATAAAACCCCAGAAAAACAACTAAATGAAGTGGAGATAAGCAACCTTCCAGAAAAGAATTCAGAATAAAGATAGTGAAGATGATCCAGGACCTCGGAGAAAGAATGGAGACAAAGATGGAGATGATGCAAGAAATGTTTAACAAAGACCTAGAAGAATTAAAGAAAAAACAACTAGAAGAATTAAAGAACAAACAAACAGAGATGAACAATACAATGACTGAATTGAAAAATACACTAGAAGGAATCAATAGCAGAATAACTGAGGCAGAAGAACGGATAAGTGACCTGGAAGGCAGAATGATGGAATACACAGCCGCAGAATAGAATAAAGGAAAAAGAATGAAAAGAAGCGAAGACAGCCTAAGAGATTTCTGGAACAACATTAAATGCACCAACATTCACATTATAGGGGTCCCAGAAGGAGAAGAGAGAGAGAAAGGACCCGAGAAAATATCTGAAGAGATTATAGTTAAAAACTTCCCTAACATGGGAAGGAAATAGCTACCCAAGTCCAAGAAGTGCAAAGAGTCCCAGGCAGGATAAATCCAAGGAGAAACACACGGAGACACATAGTAATCAAATTGATAAAAATTAAAAGCAAAGAAAAGTTATTTAAAGCAACAACAAAAAATGACAAACAACATACAACAGAACTCCCATAAGGTTAACAGCTGATTTCTTAGCCGAAACTCTACAAGCCAGAAGGGAGTGGCAAGGTATATTTAAAGTGACGAAAGGGAAGATCCTACAAGCAAGATTACTCTAACCAGCAAGGATCTCATTCAGTTTCAACGGAGAAGTCAAAAGCTTTACAGAAAAGCAAAAGCTAAGAGAACTCAGCACTACCAAATCAGCTCTGCAACAAATACTAAAGGAACTTCTCTAAGTGGGAAACACAAGAGAAGAAAAGGACCTACAAAAACAAACCCAAAACAACTGAGAACATGATAATAGGAACATACATATCGATAATTACCTTAAATGTGGATGGATTAAATGCTCCAACCAAAAGACACAAGTTGGCTGATTGGATACAAAAACAAGACCCATCTATATGCTGCCTACAAGAGACCCACTTTCCAGACCTGGGGACACATATAGACTGAAAGTGAGGGAATGGTAAAAGATATTCCATGCAAATGGAAATCAAAGTAAAGCTGGAGTAGCAATACTCATATCAGATAAAACAAACTTTAAAATAAAGAATGTTACAAGAGACAAGGAAGAACACTACATAATGATCAAGGGATCAATTCAACAAGAAGATATAATAATTATAAATATATATGTACCCAACATAGGAGCACCTCAATACATAAGGCAAATACTAACAGCTATAAAAGAGGAAATCGACAATAAGACAAAAATAGTGGAGCACTTTAACACCTCACTTACACCAATGGACAGATCATCTAGACAGAAAATTAATAAGGAAACACAAGCTTTAAGTGACAAAATAGACCAGATAGATTTAATTGATATTTATAGGACATTCCATCCAAAAGCAGCAGATTACACTTTCTTCTCAAGGCACACAGAATATTCTCCAAGACAGATCAAATCTTGGGTGACAAAATAAGCCTTGGAAAATTTAAGAAAACTGAAATCATATCAAGCATCTTTTCCAACCACAACATTATGAGACTAGAAATCAATTACAGGAAAAAACATGTAAAAAACACAAACACATAGAGGCTAAATAATACATTACTAAATAACCAAGAGATCACTGAAGAAATCAAAGAGGAAATCAAAAAATACCTAGAGACAAACAACAATGAAAACACAATGATCCAAAACCTATGGGATGCAACAAAAGCAGTTCAAAGAAGGAAATATACAGCAATACAATCCTACCTCAAAAAACAAGAAAACTCTCAAATAAACAATCTAACCTTACACCTAAAGTAACTAGAAAAAGAAGAACAAAACACAAAGTTAGTAGAAAGAAAGAAATCATAAAGATCAGAGCAGAAATAAATGAAATAGAAACAAAGAAAACAGTAGCAAAGATCAATAAGACTAAATGTTGCTCTTTGAAAAGATAAACAAAATTGATAAACCTTTAGCCAGACTCATCAAGAAAAAGAGGGAGAGGACTCAAATCAATAAAATTAGAAATAAAAAAGGGGAAGTTACAACAGACACTGCAGAAATACAAAGCACCTTAAGAGACTACTACAAGCAACTCTATGCCAATAAAATGGACAACCTGGAAGAAACAGACAAGTCCTTAGAAAGGTATAGCCTTCCAAGACTGAACCAGGAATAAATAGAAAATATGAACAGATCAATCACAAGTAATGAAATTGAAACTATAAATAAAAATCTTCCAACAAACAAAAGTCCAAGACCAGATGGCTTCATAGGTGAATTCTATCAAACATTTAGAGAAGAACTAACACCCATCCTTCTCAAACTCTTCCAAAAAATTGCAGAGGAAGGAGCACTCCCAAACTCATTCTATGAGGCCACCATCACCCTGATACCAAAACCAGACAAAGATACTACAGAAAAAGAAAATTACAGACCAATATCACTGATGAATATAGATGCAAAAATCCTCAACAGAACACTAGCAAACAGAATCCAACAGCACATTAAAAGGATCATCACCATGATCTAGTGGGATTTATTTATCCCAGGGATGCAAGGATTCTTCAATATATGCAAATCAATCAATGTAATATACCATATTAATAAACTGAGGAATAAAAACCATATGATCATCTCAACAGATGCAGAGAAAGCTTTTTACAAAATTCAACACCCATTTATGAGAAAAAAACTCTCCAGAAACTGGGCATAGAGGGAACCTACCTCAACATAATGAAGGCCATAGGTGACAAACCCAAAGCAAACATCATTCTCAATGGTGAAAAACTGAAAGCATGTCCTCTAAGATCAGGAACAAGACAAGGATGTCCACTCTCACCACTCTTATTACTCATAAGTTTTGGAAGTCCTAGCCACAGCAATCAGAGAAGAAAAAGAAAGAAAAGGAATACAAATTGGAAAAGAAGAAATAAAACTGTCATAGTTTGCAGATGACATGATACTATACATAGATAATCTGAAAGATGCCACCAGAAAACTACTAGAGCTAATCAATGAATTTGGTAAAGTTGCAGGATACAAAATGAATGCACAGAAATCTCCTGTATTCCTATACACTAACAATGAAAGACCAGAAAGATAAATTAAGGAAACAATCCTATTCACCATTACAACAAAAAGAATAAAGTACCTAGGAATAAACCTACCTAAGGAGGTGAAAGACCTGTACTCAGAAAACTATAAGATACTGATGAAAGAAATCAAAGATGACAAAAACAGATGGAGAGATATACCCTATTCTTGTATTGGAAGAATCAATATTGTGAAAATGACTGTACTACCCAAAGCAATCTACAGATTCAATGCAATCCCTATCAAATTACCAGTGGCATTTTTTACACAACTAGAATAAAAAATCTTAAAATTTGTATGGAGAGACAAAAGACCCTAAATAGCCAAAACAATCTTGAGGGAAAAAAATGGAGCTGGAGGAATCAGACCCCCTGATTTCAGACTATACTACAAAGCTACAGTAATCAAGACAATATGGTACTGGCACAAAAACAGAAATATAGATCAGTGGAACAGGATAGAAAGCCAAGAGTTAAACTCATGTACCTATGGTCAACTAATCTATGACAAAGAAGGCAAGGATATACAGTGGAGAAAAGACAGTCTCTTCAATAAGTGGTGCTGGGAAAACTGGACAGCTACATGGAAAAGAATGAAATTGGAACACTCCCTAACACCATACACAAAAATAATCTCAAAATGGATTAAAGACCTAAATGTAAGACCAGACACTATAAAACTCTTAGAGGAAAACATAGGAAGAATACTCTTTGACATAAATCACAGCAAGATCTTTTTTGACCCACCTCCTAGAGTAATGGAAATAAAAACAAAAATAAACAAATGGGACCTAATGAAACTTAAAAGCTTTTGGAGAGCAAAGGAAACTATAAACAAGATGAAAAGACAACCCTCAGAATGGGAGAAAATATTTGCAAACAAATCAACAGACAAAGGATTAATCTCCAAAATATATAAACAGTTCATGCAGCTCAATATCAAAAAAACAAACAACCCAATCAAAAAATGGTCAGAAGACCTAAATAGGCATTTCTCCAAAGCAGACATACAGATGGCCAAGAAGCACATGAAAAGCTGCTCAACATCACTAACTATTAGGGAAATGCAAATCAAAACTACAATGAGATATCACCTCACACCAGTTAGAATGGGCATCATCAGAAAATCTACAAACAACAAATGCTGGAGAGGGTGTGGAGAAAAGGGAACCCTCCTGCACTGTTGGTGGGAATGTAAATTGGTACAGCCGCTATAGAGAACAGTATGGGGGTTCCTTAATAGACTAAAAACAGAATTACCATATGACCCAGCAATCCCACTACTGGGCATATACCCACAGAAAACCATAATGCAAATAGACACATGCACTCCAGTGTTCATTGCAGCACTACTTACAATGGCCAGGTCATGGAAGCGACCTAAATGCCCATCGCCAGATGAATTGATACATATATCTAGAAGTGGTACATATATACAATGGAATATTATTCAGCCATAAAAAGGAAGGAAACTGGGTCATTTGTAGAGACATGGATGGACCTAGTTTCTGTCATACAGAGTGAAGTCAGAAAGAGAAAAACAAATATTGTGTATTAACGCATATATGTGGAATCTAGAAAAATGGTACAGATGAACTGGTGTGCAATGCAGAAATAGAGACACAGATGTAGGGAACAAACATATGGACACCAAGGGGGGAAGGAGGTGGTGGTGGTGGGATGAATTTGGAGATTGGGCTTGACATATATACACTTATATAAAATAGATAACTAATAAGAACCTGCTGAATAAAAAAATAAGATAAATAAATTACCCTCTAGAAAAGTTGTAACAATTTATTCTCTCTCCCTAAGTGTGCAATATGACCATGTTTAAATAAATTATGGTAGTTCCACAGACTAAAATACTATTTTGCAAAAATTAATGACATGGAAAACTAGGCATAGGACTGTATCAAGTAAAACAAGGTATAAGATAAAAGCATACCATTGATATATTACTATATAAATTATATATGTGGAGAGGAATATATACACATATGTACACACATATATATGGCAGAAATTGTCAAAACTGAGGGAAAGGACTAGATTAAATTTTTAAAACTTCTTTAATGCTCTTCTATATTTGTCAAATTTCCTAGAATTTCTGCATATTTTACTTGCAATCTGATAAATAATATGCTCAGAAAATACTGTCTCAAAGCCAAAGAAACAAGTCTTCAGGTCATCTAATGTTAGACGTACACTTACAAAACAGCAAACTCCTAGTGTGCTCCAATCTGGAATGTTTAAACGTAGTGGCCTGAAATACATTTGCCCCACAAAGAACTTGCTTTAACTCATGAAAATCTTCACGCCTCATAGCAAGCAGGATAAAACCTTTCTTTTCTCCACTGATAAAACAAATAAGAGCAAACTGTGAGATCCCTGAAAACAGAGAGAAAACTACCTCTTCGAACAAACTCTAAGTCCTTGGCTGCAGGCATTTTGGAAAGCATTTTTGATGGGAACAAGCCATTAATAAAGATTCAGTACTTACACTGACCTTTGAGCAATTCCAGATGTAGACATGGAGAATTTTCCACAAATAATAAAGAAGGGTCGGCTACAAGAAGTGACAGTCCGGAACAGGCTTGTAGGAGGCTAGAATTACACGGGACACAGAAAAGAGACTCAGCAGAAATGAAACAACGCAAAAGGAATCCATATTCTTGACCAAACATAACCAGAGATTTATTCTCTCATAAGAATTTTTACCAGTTCCTTAGTGTGGAGGAAATACAGGCTATATTTTCTGGATATGATTATAGTTTCATCAGTCTTTATGATGCACTTATTTTCCATGTTATTACTCTATGCTAACTTTTTATACAGAGTAACTCATTTAGTGCTCACTAACCCAACTTGGTAGACTGTTATTCATATTTTACAATTAGAAAAATGAGGCCCAGAAATTTAGATAACTTGGCCAAGATCATACTTCTTGAACAGGGGTCGGCAAACTTTTTGTTAAAGGGTCAGAGAGTAAACATTATGCTTGCCAGTCACAAGGTCTCGGTCACAGCTACTCAACTCTGCTGTGTAGTACAAAAGCACGCATAGACAATGTTTCAAGGAGTCAATGTGGCTATGTTACACAAAAGGGTGGTGGGTCCGCTGGCTGTGGTTTGCCAACCTCTGATATAGAACGTAGTAAAGCAAGATTCAAACTCAACTCTATGCCTTTAATAACCAAACTGCCATACAATAAGAGAAAATGAAATAAATGTGGTTCTCCTCCCATAACATGGGTTCAGTAATTTCCAAATATTCTTTGCCTCTCTATACAGTTTTGTTCTAAAGAATCTAACCAGTTAATAGGAATTGTCACTTATTGGGATTTGGTGAGCAGAAAGATTTGGATGCCCAGAGAGCATAAACAAGGTAGGTAGCTCACCTAACAGAATGTGGATTTAACAACATTATGTTAGGATAGATGTGCAGATCTGAAATTTGGGCAGTACTCAGCCTGCTAAAATGGAAAAGAAGAAGATGACTCTGGGTTCTTTTAAAATATAGTAATACTTAGTTTAACAAGTCTCTATATTTTTTTCTTAATTTCAAAATTATTATCTGTGAATTTGTCTCATAAGTACAATAATATTGGGCAATATAGCTATATCCATTTTAAGTTGTTTAAAATTCAAAGTCATGAGGAAAGATATTTTAATCACATCTAGTTTTTCTTGTGTTTATAAATTATAAAGTAGCAATGAAAATTAATCAACAGATTGAGTCAGTTGTTTGATTTTTTAGTAGTAGATCTTCACCAGAATTTGAGAGCCACATCCATGACAGAATGAGTCAAGATGACATAACATTCCTTAAATAATGGAGATGTAACAAGCTCTCTGGGCAGGAGAATGGTCAGAAAATTTATACTTCAGTCTTAATGTTACTATGAACCAGTCATACGACCTTCAGCCAATTCTGCATCTTCTTTAGAAAAATGGTAATTATATCATCTGTTACCATACCAGGATCATTGTGAAAGTTATATGAAAAAAAATTCTAGTTATCTTATAAATTTAAAATGCTATATTCATTAAGGTAGACATCTAAGGTTTATAATACAATCTGTTTTTACAAAGGAAAATACTTTTATGTTTTTCCTTCTTTCACAGATCTATAATCCCTTTCACCAGAAACAGAACAGACCCAGAGTTCAGAATTTTTGCCAGCCCCTCATTGTGAAAAAACAAAGTAAAGCCATAATTCTACTACTGTTTTATTTTTTAGGACCTTTAAAATTTTCCTTACCATTAGTAATCACCAACACTTCTAAATATTCAGTCTATTAGATTCCTACACATTTTCTTTAGAAATCTCAGTGACTAAAAACTAAACAATAATAGTACTTATTGAACCAAGTTACTTGTAAAAGGTAGCTTGCACAAATAAATCTACTAAAATTTTGGTTAAATTTCTAAGAAATATCATAAGGACACTGTAATATTAGATTGTGTTATTTTTCACAAATATTTGCAGCCCATCTCTCTGGAAGGTTTATACCCTCCTACTCCACTACTATCAGCCTTGGTTGTATGACTCTTGTAACGTGAGCAGAAGTGACCCATGTCACCTGCATGCTGAAATTTTAAAAGCCACTATGTTGTTTGCCAGGTTCTGTTTTCTCCTATGCTACAAGACCAGAATATTCCAGATAAGGGCTGCTCCAACATTCTGGGGTCCAAATGAAGACAACATAAAACAGCACTAAGACCAACCCGTGACACCATGTAGAGTGAGTGAAAAGTAAAATTTTGTTCCTGTTAGTCACTGATACTTTAAGTCATTTGCTACCACAGGATTACCTAGGCTATCCTAAGTGACTAATTACAAGAATGCAAAAGTCCAGTTATACTCTGTATGTTGACAATTAGAATAATGAACAGAAACATGGCAGCAACATAAAATCTCATTTATTAAGAAAGAAACAAGCATTCCAGTGCTTCCTATATGTGAACACAGTTACAACAGGATATAAAAACCAAGTTTTGTCTCACTAAACCACAAAGATGGTGTAAGGGATTCAGACTGCAATAATTTTTCCAGTTATTTATAGGATAGAAAGACATAAAACCAGAGAATCACATCCAGAAACAATACTGGCCATCATTTAGGGATTATCTACAATCCTAGAAATTAGGGCTCTCACCATCTTATTTTACAATCAGTTTTTTCTTTTTCTATTTTTTAACCAAGAAAGTTCAAAATTATTTTCAAGGAAAAAAGAAATAACTCTCAAAATGCACTAGCAAAATTCAACAGATTTCCTAAATCCAAAGACTAATAATAAATATGACATTTCCTCACCTAGAAGCTGTCAATATTACACAGGTCATTTCAGGATTTCTGTTTTTAATTAAAACTTAAATTTTGTCATTAGTATTTTTAAGCATAAAATCTCTAATATGCGGCTCAATACATAAAACATAAGATTTCAGGGATAACATTAGATATGCTTTGCACTTTCAAGAAATTATCAACACAGTATCAGGGATACCCTGCCCTCTACTGTCAGTATTATAATTTTGCATGTTTAACTAAATTAGTTAAATCACTTCATTTAAAATCCAAGTTTTCTCCCTCCATCAGTTTTTTTTTTTTTTTTGGTATTTAAACATTCTGTTTCTATTCTACTAGCTGTTTTCTTAGAAAATTTAACATGTATGTTTCACTGAAATATTAAAGTTCATCCACCCTTTTATACTGCTCCTAAATAAAGGTACTCAGAATGCTCTAACGCTAACCAGTCATTTCCCAACTTATAGTCTCTTATTGTTCTGTACTAATTTCTCTCGATTTTTACCCTTATCAATTAGAAAATCTTGTATTTATTTCACATGGTAAGTTTACTTAGAGTTACACAGATATTTTCTATTTTATTTGCTCACCATTCCTTCCTGCATCTCAGACCTTCCTTTGAAATTAGTTCATCTTTAAAGCAGGTCTGCTGGTATGAAATGCTCTCCATTTTTGTCTGCAGAAATCATCGGTTTGTCCTTCTCCTTTAAAGCTTCAGTGGTATACAATTCCAGATTAACAATTATTTTCCATCACTATTTGAAGATAATATTCTCCTGTCTTCTACCTTCTGCTGTTGTTGTTGATAACACTCATCTCCATACTTCATTGGCCTCTGGCTCCAATTAGTTTTCCAATAAATTGTCCCAATATTCATAAACTCACAGTCTACTCAAGCTCTCATCAATGCCAATTTGTGGAGTTTTACACAGTTTGTTGAGAAATCTCACTTTGTCATTGGCTTTCTACTTCACCTGTATTGTAGCTTCCTCAATTCCCTTTGGTTTACCTGTGTATTTGTCATTTCTTATGGTTTTCAGAATTTTCTTACCATGTGATCTCTAAAAGTTAGTTTAAAATACATGCAGATTTAGTATATATGGTTTACATCATCTTCATTTATGTCAATGAAGAGAAAATATATTAATGCATTACCGTTTAGTATTTCATGTCACCTTGGTATTCTGGATATGTATTGATGGTGGTCTTGTACAGTGATGGTCAAAAATTTTTAAATCACATACTTTTGTCAAAAAATGAAGTGCTCTGCAATGTATTATACTTATTTGCAAGTCACATGCATGTTCTCCTATCAATATTAACATTAAATAGTAGTGAAATATATTTTTATTTTTAAACAAACAAATTTAAACAGAACATATGGAAAAGATTTTACGTACATTTTGGAATGTATGTCCCACCTGGTATCATAAAGGGTCTAAGAAGCTCTAACATTGGCAGGCTTTCTGTAGTAGAGCTAGCTCTATTCTTTGGACACTGTAGATATTTTCAGAGCCTTTTAGATAATTCAAGAAATAAGTGGAAAAATACAACAAAGTATCATTGTTTTCAATTACTAAATATGGTACTACTCAAATAATATTATGTCCCAACAATATACAAATGAAATAGGTGAAATTTTACCACTACTCAGAGTATCCCTCATTAATTCAACAAAATTTGTTTTCTACCTGTAAAGTGCTTGGTGCTATATTAGGTGCAAATGATAGAGCAGTGAAAAGATGGACCTGGTCTGAGGTCATAGACTGTAAAGCCTCTTACTGGAGACTAACAATTAAAAAGCCAGTACAGTAAAGTGGGATGAATGCTATGCTTGTAGAAAAGTAGGGCACACTAAATGAGTACTTAACTTCAGAAACATTTTGAAAAGACTCAGGCTCTTATGATTTGGCTTGAGATTATACCATAGACAGAACCTTGAAAAACATGTTTTATTTCTTTGCCCTAACAATCACATTATAACTCCTTTGCTCTCCCTGCATTATTTGAAATCCTAGGTGGCCACTAACAACAGTTCATAAAAAATTAAAACTTATTAAAAATATTAGTGATGATTTACAAAAAAAGTTTCGTACAGATAGTTGCAAGTCAGTACAATTTTGAAAAGGCACCTCCTGTGATGGATGAGTTTACTCAAAGTGCAGATTATTGGAGATTTGGTGAATCATACAAATATATCTGGGTTCTCTGACATCAAAACAGAGTAAAAAGACAGCAACTAAAATTATGTAGGAGATGATATATGAACCAAATATACTTTTAAAAGTGTACTGTACTAGTTTAAAATTTAATTTGGTGTAACATGATCCTGTACAAATTAAAGGAGCATCACATGATACTATGTTATCATGATTAGAGACATGAAAATAGAGGTTCTATTTTAAGTACAACAGAATAAGCATCATCTCGCAATGAAGTGAAATGACCTATTTTCTTTTTCTTTGTGTTCTCTTACTATCTTATTCTCCCTTAAGATAGCAAGGGATAGTACATATACATACTCTTAGAGGTTATGTAGTGACGGTCCGGGTGTTCATCAAGTCAGAGTAAAACTACAGCTCACCTGCCTGGCACATAAGGTTTACCCAATTGTATATAATTGAAACATTTAGACAGATTATGTAGAATAACACATTTGTATGAAATTTTGTGAATGGATATATGACTAAATGGTTGACTTGTGTTTGTAGCATTATCTTGGGGGTACTTGATCACAGCCTATTTTGGTATATTTCAAGACATCTGAAACAACCGTTACTAGAAGGAGCCCTCAGCCAGACACAGAAGGCCCGGTTTTGATGATCCTTCTTCTACTGAGTCCATGGCTGTGGGCAAGGTCTTGAACCTCTGGGTTTTTAATCACAGTGTCCAAATCCCTAAAATGGGATCTCTGAGGCTCTTCATACTCTCACATTCTGTGTTTCTGTGTGGTTCCTGCTGATGTTTATTGGGTCTCAAGAGCCCACAAAGTCCACCTTCACAACAAAAGTTTTTGAGTACCCCCATGTAATAACGGACCATGTTCATTCATTGCCAGAACATGTCAAGGAATGTATAAGGTTGGTAGCAATTGGGAAGTGTGGACCAGGGCCAATGAGGGATGCACATATTAAAATATCTACACTCAGATTGTCTTGTGTTATTTAGTTCTCTAATTTTATTTATGCAAAATAAACATGATTTATCCCAGACTGTAAATTTTACATTGTAGGAATTATATCATACCCTTAATTCTGCTACCCAGACAGTAAGTTGTCAGTTACTTCTTGATTAATATCTAAGCCAACTTTAAAAATAACCAAGTAATTATTTGGGACATAGAGTTTTTACCTACTTTATATCAGACAAAACTCTGAAATGAATTTCTTAAATATAAAAAAAGGAGTTAAATAATACTTCTCACTTTTATTCCCATAGCAATTACTGGAAAAGAAATGTAAAGAAAAGGAAAGAGTGAAACATTTAATTCCAAAATAAGTGTGGGCAACAATCTTGCTTTATTAATACAAAACCACATCCATCATTTTCACGTTAAACATTTAGTTTTAGTAAGTTGGTACATGAATTATTGGTAAGGAAATTCTTCATGAGGAAAAAATGGCTTTTAATATAAACCTTGTGTGTAAGAATATATGAATAATGAGTTGGAAGCCACCTCCCAGAGGAGAAAGTTGCCTGGGCTTTTAGGTATGAATATAAAAAAAATCTCTCCTCATTTCACCTCTTTTCTGAGGGCCAGATTGTTCTGTGAACTGAACCCATTCCAACCTGAATATACTTAATATAAATGAACATTATAGCAAAAGTTAATAAGGCCAAATTCTGCTACCACAAAAATTTTAAAACAAATAATCACCATAAGGAAAACAGTCATAAAGCCTGGCTTATGGCCCATACTTGGTTGAGTTTTTAAAATACGCTATTCAAAATCATTCTACATAATTTTATCAAGTCCTTAACACTCATTACTCCAGTGCCTTTTAACTTTTTACTGTGACTTCCAATAAAAAATATATTTTATATCATGGACAAGTATATATCTTTCTCTCTATATATGTATATATATGTATTCTCTCTATATATGTACGTATATATTTCTCTCTATATATGTATGTACACATATGTTACATATAGCTTTATATATATATATACATAAACTTCATATATTTTTATATATTTATATGAAATTGTAAAATGGAAAAAAGTTTCATAAAATAATACCTACCCTTCTACATGCTATACTGTCTGGTATTTTATATTCTTTTCTATTTCCTTTTAAAAAGTGCTGTTTGAGGCCTAGCTAATTGATTATACAACTCAGTACTATATCATAAACCATTGCATAATAGAAAAAAATAGAGACAAAATATTCCCTTCAAGAAAATGGAGAAAGAGCAAAAGAATGACAAAAAGGAAATGGGGTAGAGATAGGAGAAAGAAAAGAATGGATGAACATTATAGAGAAAAGGAGTCATAGCACTTTGGAAATGATATGGCCAAAGAGAAGAAAAGATCATTAACTAGAAAAAAGGAAAAATTATGGAAAATTGTTAGGGTTGATCTTTAGGGTTTGAAAACTTCAAGCAATCATAAATATTTTCCTCCCAGATACATGAAAACTAACAATGTCACAGATTAACCATGACATTCATTAGATAGATGAACTATGTCCAAACTACAGACTAGATGAAAACCAAGGTGTCCTTGCAAATTTTTAAGCTGTGGCATGTTAACTTTTGTGCAACATGGAGAATATTTTATGATTCACAAATCTTGAAATAAGAATAACTATTCATTTCATTCAATAACTCTGTCAGAGGCTTTCTTTATAAATTTCCACATCCTTGACTGATGCTTAATTCATAAGATTAGCCAACAACTGTGCAAAGAGCATAGACTTCAGAGTTGGAAGACCAAGTTTTGTGTTTGAGTCTAGGTTTTACCACTCTGTAAAAAGAGTAAATGACAAAATATGTAGAAACACTTTGTATATCAGATCCCCCAAAGCAATGTAGGTAATCCTCAACCAATTATAGTACCATTATATTTTCATAATTGCTTAGAGTTAGAAGAAACTTTTTCATAGGAGAGCTCATTTGTAATATGAATCTGTTTCTCCTTTTTTTCCAACCATTCTAAGATCTTTCCATTTAATTTTCCTGCTGCAAAATAACCCAGAAGATTTCATTTTTTACTTGCCTGGCATTTTTTTAGAAATCACCTCTTTTGATTTGCAAGGATTCAGCAAATATCATCTTAAAATCTACCATAATAAAAACAAATATGTATTAGATTGTCTTTGAAATTAAATAAATCAGGACATGCTATGTTATAGATATTTCAGATAAGTGGTCTTGCTTTTACTTCTGTTAGCCTGAGGCTTAGTTTAAAAAGTCCATGCCCTAGTGCATTTTATTATCTTCATTATTAATTATTTTCTAGTTCCTTTACTTCTGTAGTTCTCAAGGCTAGTTTTAGATTTGAATCCCCTAGGGACGTTTTCAAACTATGCGATAAATCAGAAAGCCTCGTTTCTCTGTCCTGAGTTGGGGCTTAGGCATTGATTGTTTTTATGTCCCTAAGTGATTCTACTGGGCAGAAAAGATTGAGAACCACTGCTTTAGCTTTTCCCACTAATCAAAAGGCAGCTAAGAGACTCAAAATTTAGTCAATAGATTCTAAATTGATTCAGTCAAGAGACATAAAAATTACATCCTTAACTTCCAGTGAAAGAAAGTTATGACCATATCAAAAATATTTTAAGAGTAATTATCCTCATTCCTGCATCAGTAAATTTTCCTTTTGAATATTCAGGACAGCATAGAGACCATTATTTATCCTTTCTTAAAATACTTAAAAATAAAAACCTCTCCTAATTCCACAACCCTTTCTCACAACCACTTCATTTTTCTGTTTTTCTTGATAGCAAAACTCCTCAAAAAAGGATTTATACTGGCTATTTCCAACTTCTTTTTTCTGGAACTTACTCTATTTGGACTTTCTCCACTACTACCACTTGGTATAAACTGTTTCAAAGTCACTGATAATTTGTATGATGCTAGATCAAATGGTCATTCCTCAGGCTTCATTCTACTTGATCCTTTAGCAGGTTCTGGCTGCAGCTGGCAATAGTTTGATCACTTCTCCCTTCATTACACTCTTAGTTCACTCACTTTTCTAGGGTAAAGTTTTCCCAGTGGTTATTCCTTTTCACTTCCCTTTACTGGCTTCTCCTTTCCAACCATGCCCAACCGATAGTGTGTTCAGTGCTCAACCAGTGGACCTCTTCTCTTTTCTGTGCTCATTCCCTTTCTGGTCCTCAATCAGCCTTGGAGCTTTAAATATCATCTATATATTGAGAAGCAACAAATTTAAATCTCCAGCCCTTCTCTCCTCCTCAGTGTCCTTATACTCAACTGACTACTTGACATCTCAGTTGAATACCTATTAGCCATTTCAAACTTAATGTGTATGAAAAAAGATTCATTATTATCCCAGACTTGCTCTGTATAGTCTTCACCATCTCATCTTCACCATCATTCTAGCTTTCAGGCCCAAAACCTGGGAATCATCTAGGATTACTCATTCTTTTATACCCCACATTCATTCTTTTAGCAAGCCCTGTTGATGCTCCCTTTACAAATGTACCCAGAATTCAACCACATCGCACCACCTCTACTGCTTCCTCCCTGATCCAGCTTACATTATCTCTCATCGGGGTCAAGAAAGCAACTTTTAAATGACCCATGTCTTCTCTTATTGTCCACAATCACATAGAAGCCAGAGGAAGCTTTTTTTTTTTCGGTACACGGGCCTCTCACCGCTGTGGCCTCTCCTGCCGCGGAGCAACAGGCTCCGGACGCGCAGGCCCAGCGGCCATGGCCCACGGGCGCAGCCGCTCCGCGGCATGTGGGATCCTCCCGGACCGGGGCACGAACCCATGCCCCCTGCATCGGCAGGCGGACTCTCAACCACTGCGCCACCAGGGAAGCCTCAGAGGAAGCATTTTTAAAATACATGTCATACTTTGTCTTCCCATCACTCAAAACAATTTCATATTTCATTTTACTAAAAGTAGAATTGACAGGATTTACAATTGTTTACAAGATCCTATGTGATTTAACTCCTTATGTCCTGTCTAAATTCATTTCCTGTGCTTTCCCATCACATGTGATGCTCCAGCCACACTGGCCTCCATGCTGTTCTTGAAAGCTAAAGATATAATCTCACATCATGGTCTTTATATTGCACTGTTCTGTTGCTAGGAATGCTTTTGCAACTGTCCCTCTAATACACCCAGACCTCTTCTCTCTCAGTTCCTCCAGGTCTTGCTCAATGGTCTTACTTGGCCAGATTATTTAAAATGATAATACCTCTCTCAGTCTCTATACTCCTTTTCTGTGCAGCTGGTCCATAACAGTTATTTACTTATCTCCATCTGATGTACCGTAGGTTTAATTGTGTGACTCTCACTCCCATTAAAATGCAAATGCCATGAGGACACAAATTTTGGGTTTTGTTTTGTTTTTTTGGCTTTTCTTAAGGTTCTAATTATTTTTTTCAGCTTCATTGAGGCATAACTGACAAATTGTAAGATATTTAAAGTGTACACATGGTGATTATATATATATATGTATACATTTTGAAAGGATTCCCCGCATCAAGTTAACAAATCCTTTACCTCACTATTTAGCTTTTATTGGTGAAAACATTTAAATTAGAGATGAAATTAGAATCTCTTAGCAAATTTCAATTGTACAATACAGTGTTATCAACTTGCCAGCTACAAACTGGCACTTGCCATCTACCTCTACAAGGATTAAATCAGGAGCTGCTGCAGCTGCTGACCTTCAACACCCCCTGAAAGGAGATCAGGGTGGAGATCAGGAATAAGGCACTCTGTGTTCTGGGAAAAACTGGCAAAAACAGGTCTTCAGATAGTTAGATATTTTCAAGAGAAGATTTTATGAGACCAATTCTTGCATCTCCTTGTATCTAGAAAAGCACTAAAATCCTTCATGGTGACGTCTGCTCCTCGTAACTAGCAGTAACCTTCACGAGACTATCAGCAACTTTCTGCAAAAAATATGTGCTTGATTGCAGGTACTCCCCCTTCACCAAAATCACATATATACTGACCTTCCCCCCTACCTCTTTAGAGCAGTTTCTCAGAGCTATCTGAAATGCTGCCTCCCAGGCTATAGTCCTCATTTTGCCCCAAATAAAGCGTAACTCACAACTCTCACGTTGTGCATTTTTTTTTAGTCAACAAACTATAGTCACCATGTTATACATTAGAACCTCTGAACTTACTCATCCTCCCATAACTGAAAGTTTGTACCCTTTTACCCACCTCCCCCTATTTCCCTCACCCCAGCCCCTGGCAACCACTTTTCTACTCTGTGTCTATGAGTTCTACTTTTTTTAAGATTCCACATATAAGATTTGTCTATCTTATCTTTTCAAAATTCCATCTTATAGTTTCAATGATCTTTTCTGTTGTCTTCTTAGTCTCTATTGTTTCCATTTTGATCTTTGTTATTTCCTTCTGTCTACTAATTTTAGGCTTAGTTTATTCTTTTTCTAGTTCCTTGAGGTGTAAATTTAGATTGTTTATTTAAGATCTTTCTTTTTCCTTTATGAAGGCATTTATCATTATAAATTTCCCTCTTAAGACTGTTTTTGCTGCATCTCATAAGTTTGGGTGTGATTGGTGTTTCCATTTTCATTTGTCTCAAGACATTTTGACTTCTCTCTTCTTTAACCTATTGGTTGTTCAGGAGCATGTTGCTTAACCTCCATATATTTGTGAATTTTCCAGTTTTCTTCTTGTAATTGATTTATAGTTTCATACCATTATGGTCAAAAAACATATTTGATATGATTTAAATCTTCATAAATTTATTGAGACCTATTTCATGTCTAACATATGATCTTTCCTGGAGGATGTTCCATGTGCCTTTGAGAAGAATGTGTATTCTGCTATTGGATGAAATGTTCTATAAATGTCTGGTAAGTCCATGTGGTCTAACGTGTAGTTTAAGTCCAATGTTTCCTTATTGATTTTTGTCTAGATGATCTCTATCCATTGTTAAAAGTGGGATTTTGAAATCCCCTACTATTGTATCACTGTCTATTTCTCCCTTCAAGTCTGTTAATATTTGCTTTATATATTTAGGTACTCCTATGTTGGGTGCATAAATATTTACTGTTATTTCCTCTTATGAACTGACCACTCTATCATATATAATAACCTTCTTTGTCTCTTGTTACAGTCTTCGGCTTAAAGCCTGTTTTGTATGACACAAGTATAGCTACCCCTTCTTTCTTTTGGTTTTTCATGGGATATCTTTTCTCATCCCTTCACTTTCAGTCTGTGTGTATCCTTAAAGCTGAAATGTTTCTCATGGGCACCCTGTCACGGGTGAGGTTTATGGTGAGAGTGTGTCTCAGCCTCTCCTACCCATTTTGATATAGGCATTTCTCATTCACTTGATATGTAGGAGTCACTTAGCTAGTTTCTGGATGTCTTTCTCAGGTGGTTGCTCTAGGTGTACCTGTATATTTTGTGTGTCCCTGGGAGGAGGGGAGTTTAGGAGCCTCTAGATCACCTTAGTCCAATAAACTTGCTTTTGTTTTTGTTTTCTTGACAGTGTTAATCCCAATGCCTAGAAATATGCTGGGCACATAGTTGGTATTCAATACTTATTTGTTGAATAAATCAATGAAAAGCTTCAACTTTGTACTGGATACTTCAATATTTTATTTTAAAATTTATACCTAATTTGTAGGTTAGGTAATCTATAAATCCCCTTCCAGTTCTAAAGTTTCATGACTCTAACACAAACATGTGCTCAGCCTGCTTGATGACTCCTTTCCTGATTCACTCAAACCAAGTTAGTTCATTGCCCCCTCTGCTCTTATAGCACTCTATTCTTGCTAATAATATTAGCATTTTCATAATATTTTCCCCAAAATTAGACCAAGAATTACTCAAGAGCAAGGTATGTTTTTATCTGTTTCTTCATACGCTTGCTGTAACATACCATGGTATCTGACACTCTTAGTGTTTGGCTTTCAATATGTAAATATTTACTGATTGAGTGAGTGTGACCTGTATAAAATAATGCTTTGGGAGAGAGAGGGAAAGAGAATGCTTATCTTATTAAACATCTAGCTGAAGGGAGAAAACTGGAGGGGAATATTTCTCTAGTGGGTCACTGAGGAGCTTTTTCAGATTTTCTGTATCCCCCAGTCTTGAAACCCAAGCACTCAAGCAGCAATTTTTTTTTCTTTCCTATGATGTTTTCTTCTGGGGGCATTCAAAAGTCATCATATCCTCTCCTGGACGGTAAGTCTCATTTAAAAGGACAGAAGCATATCTAAGTCTGCCTAGATAAGTAAGAAGCAATCCTAAAGCTTTCAGAAATAGATACTGCCTGAAATCCCCATTTCTAAATTTTATTACAATTTTTAAAAAAGAAACAAATGAAGAAATACCTATCACTGAACAGCATTTTAACTGCATACTCTAAATCACGATATTTATATAAAATAAAGACATAATATTGTATAAGATAAATTTTAAAGAAATTTTGTTTAATCACGTCTAATCTTAAGGAAATGGTAAGAAACTGTATGTATTTAGTTTAATTGTACATCTACAACATGAATTCATACTTCACTCATTATTGTAGTACAAAATATCATCGTCTGTTACAAGAATGAGGTTTGAATATGTTTAATTGACTTTATCATTTTTCCTTTTCTAGAACTTATTTGTTATGCATACAGAATAAACTAAACTTATTTGCGGGCTTCCCTGGTGGCGCAGCGGTTGAGAGTCCACCTGCCAACGCAGGGGACATGGGTTCGTGCCCCGGTCTGGGAAGATCCCACATGCCGCGGAGCGACTAGGCCATGGCCGCTGAGCCTGCGCGTCCGGAGCCTGTGCTCCGCAACGGAAGAGGCCACAGCTGTGAGAGGCCTGCGTACCGCAAAAAAAAAAACTAATTTGCAGTACGAATTTTCTACTCTTTGAAAATGAAAGTGCCTCTCACATTCATTGAAGCAAGACTCAGAGTTCTCTTTGGTTTATATTTGTTTTTAACTTTCCATAACCAAAAGTACTGCCTCACTCTCATTGCTCCAGATATATTCAAACATTAAAAATAATAATAATGATTATAACACTGTTACCAGCAAAGTCCATTAACAATTCCCAGGGAATAAAAATAGAATCTGGGTAATAAAATAAGGTCTAACCTGTTTTTTTCCTTGGTGCTTAGTCTAGTCTCACTTGCTCATAGGGTGCCCGTGCAGAGGCCTCACACCGGCCCTTCAGACCAGAGTTCCTGGCGTGAAACGGCTGCGGCAACACCTCAGCTTGGGACCATGTGCAGAAGCCGCACACAAAAGCACGGCAATTAAAGATGGCGGCGGCGGCGGCTGCGGACCGTGTGCAGAGGCGCTGCACCTGGCGCTGCAATCGGGAGCCTGAGCAGCGAAGCTGCACTGGCCTCGCGAGAACTCCGCTCCCTCCCCTCCTCACTGAGGGATCCCTATAACGCAGCCCTGCCCACGGCCTGAGAGCGTGTGGTCTAGAACCAGCTCACACCTCTGCTTTCTCTGAGCAGAGAATTAAGCTTTCCTTTGCTTCTTAGCCGAGCTCAGTCTCCTTCTATAGGCGTGACTGACATCGGACAGGAGGACCCTTGTTTGGGACCATCTCGGGAACGTCGGTAACGATGCTAAGAATATCTAAATGTGTTCTTAAGTTAAAGGAGAATCTTATTAGAGTTTATTTGTAATTTGCACTCAGTCAAAAGTAAGTTGAGGTGAAAGTCTTTTTGCAATAGAAATTTCTCTTCACATTCAAAATAGTCATCATTACTTATGACATAGAATTTTATGTTTTTAATCACAACTGGGGAAGGATGAAATCAAATACCTTTAAAAATGTTTTCTCTAAGCTGAACAACACTATGCTTTCATTGGAGGATTTGATTATCTGTATTACTCAAATCAATATTTTCTAAATTTTCCAAAATGATGAATTGCTATCATATAATGGCTTTCCTTTAAATATGTCAATCATTTTACTAGTAAAAGCAGAGGACTCTGAGAATCACCTTGAGTTTCTAACCCAATCCCTGTCAGACACTCAAACATCCCATAATCCTTTATCAAGCAGTTTCTACAATTATGTATCAAGTACTGTGCTAGGTACACAGGTTTTAAAGATCAAAGTCCTTGTTTCCTTCATAAAGGATTAACAGACGGAAAGCAAAATTAAAATAAATGCTTACTAGAATGTGAAGTATTCTATGCAGGATGATTCAAGTTTTGTAGGGCCTGAAATTTGAGGGAATATTTTTTATTTTAATGAGGTATAGTTGATTTACAATGTTGTGTTGAATTTCTGCTGTACAGCAAAGTGATTGTTATACATATATATATTCTTTTTCATATTCTTTTCCATTGGTTTGTTACAGGATATTAAATATAGTTCCCTTTGCTATACAGTAGGACCTTGTTGTTTATCCATTCTATATATAATAATTTGCATCTGCTAATCCCAAACTCCCAATTTATCCCCCTCCCATATAGGAGGGGGATAAACCTCCCTTGTGTTCTCTATATCTGTGAGTCCACTTCTGTTTCATAGATAAGTTCATTTTGTCATATTTTAGATTCCACATATAAGTGATAGCATATGGTATTTGTCTTTCTCTTTCTGATTTACTTCACTTAGTAAAATAATCTCTAGGTCCATCCATGTTGCTGCAAATGGCATTATTTCATCCTTTTTTATGGATGAGTAGTATTCCATTGTGTATATATATATATATATATATATATATGTATATATATATATATACTACATCTTCATCCATTCATCTGTCAGTGAACATTAAGTTTGTTTCCACATCTTGGTTATTGTAAATAGTGCTGCTATGAACATAGGGGTGCAAGTATCTTTTCAAATTAGAGTTTAATCTGGATATATGCCCAGGAGTAAGATTGCTGGATCATACAGCAACTCTATTTTTAGTTTTTTGAGGAACCTCCATACTGTTTTCCATAGTGGCTGTACCAATTTACATTCTTGAGGGAACTTCTTAATGAAAAAGAATATAAACTTACAAATGTAAAATTAGGCAAGTATGTGAATATTTAGAATGAGAAAATAAATCATGAAAAAATTGCAAAATTTAAAAAGCTGAAAATATTATAAACCTCACAAGATTGGCAAATTCAGTCTTTTCTCTAGTACAATTTAATAAAGTTATTTTAGTATTGATATTTTAGAAAATTTTATCTTCACAACTTGTTATTGGTAATGTTATAAAAATGTTTAGATTGTTATCCAATTTGAGAAAACTTATCAAGTTTCTTTCATATAAATAAGATTCCAGGCATTTAGAATATTCCTGCATATTGACTATCTCACATACTGAGTTGACAACATTTATTAACCAGTTTGTCGCAGATATCTTCATTACTTTGATGTCATTAGGAGTTTCATGTTATCTTCATCAAAGTCAATAATCTTGTCCAAACGGCAAAAAATTTAAGTCATTTTCCACTGTATTCATATGACTCATTTCTTCACTAATTTGATCATCTAACAATTTATAGCTATTAATTTCCCTGCCCTGGAAAAACATCTCTCTCTCTTAACAAGGTACTATTTTGGATATGTTTTGAACATGTTTTGTTACAATTTGCTTCTCATTGCCAAAGTAATTTTGATTAATTTTCCTTCTCACCTTTCTCTTTTGCTTTTGTTTGCATATTTCATTAATTTTTATGTAAATTTTCTCCCATTTAAAAAAAATAAATGTCCCAAAGAGGAGTCTATACACTTGCTATATGAAAAACTTTCCAAAAGGTATTTCCTTGTTACAGCTAACATGGCTTCACCTTAGCCTTATCCTGAAAATGCTCTAGTGACTGCAATGAGTGGAACAAGACTCAAATCATAACTAAATGTGGTTGAACTATGTTTTGCTTCACAGTAAATATGCATTTGTGTTACAGAAATATGGAAAGGAAAACTAACTGTGCCTGGTAAGTTGAAGGAAGGCATCACAATATACATGAATACTGGAGTTAACTCTTGCAAAGTAAGTCAGTGTTCACAAGATAGGGAAGACTGTGGGCAAGAATTTGTGCTCAAGTTCAAAGCCCCACAACACTAACCATGAACCCAAGATTCTGACCCTGAAATCACTGTCCTTCTCTTCCAGTTGGCTATCCAGTGTCCTTGTTGCCCAATTTCCACCTACTCATGTACAGTAGCAATTGTGGCTTTTGTAACTCAAGGGCAATTAAGCCATGTGACATACAAATTTCCAGATGAAAATAGAATAAAGACAACTTAAGATTTTTGGTTTGAAAAGATAAAGACCAGGAAAAGGATATATGTGAAAAATATGAAACCATGAAGGGCATGCTTCTTTTCAAGTCTAGGGTGTACCAGTAAGGGACCATGTTCATGAAACTTGAAGGAGGCATTTTTGGAAAATGAAGGCACACTTTCACTCAGTGGGCTTCATCAACCTGAAAGATGGTAAGGATTAAAATTAGGAGCTTCAAGAAAGCTTAAATGAGATCATGGATAAAAGATCTTTATCAAGAGGAAATTATACTTCAGAGCCTCCAGTCTCTACTCTTTGTGATACAGATCAAACAAAGGAGCTGTCATCCTCTCCACATAAGGGGTCTTATTAAAGTCAAATGCTCTGGAGTCAGGTGAGCTTTTAGGGTGACCCCTATGATTCTGATGTTCTTAGTTTCTCAAACATCTTTAAAGCCTTTTAGAAAATAGATATCCAATAGATAATCCCAAAGATTAGAGACAAATGCATACTACCTATATGGTTTCCTTTTTCACTAATGTGATGGTTAATTTTATGTGTCAACTTGACCAGGCCATGGGGTCCCCAGATATTTGGTCAAACATTATTCTAGGTGTGTCTGTGGCAGTGTTTTGGATGAGACTAACATTTGAGTCAGTAGATTGAGTAAAGCAGATTACTCTCCCCTATGTGAGTGGGCCTCATCCAAGGGGTTGAAGAACCCTTAATAGAATAAAAAGGCTGACCCTCCTGTGAGTAAGAGGGAACTCCTCCTGCTTGATGGCTTGAGCTGGAATATTGGTTTTTTTCTGCCTTCAGACTCAGACTGAAATATTGTCTCTTCTTGAGTCTTGAGTCTATCTATCAGTTCTCAGGCCTTCAGTCTTAGACTTGAACTACACCAGAGGCTCTCCCAGGTCTACAGCCTTCAGACTGCAGATCTTAGGACTTCTCAGCCTCCATTATCACTCATGGGCCACTTTCATATAATAAATATCTTCATATATATATACATGAAGATAGATAGATAGATTCCATTGGTTCTGTTTTCTTGGAGCACCTTGACTAATACAACTGATATAAATAAGATGAAGAATTCTATATGATAGCTAAGAAGAGAATGTCTAAGTTAATATTTATACATATTTAATCCAGTCTGTACATTTGGCATTTGCCATTTGAGGTATGGCATAAGGGAACAAAGACATATTTCATCTATAAACATACAGCTATGGATGTTAAAGTTGGTCCACTTTACAGATAAGGAAAATGAAACACGGTGAGATTAAATATTTTCCCAAAGATACACAGCAAAGCAGTGGCAGAACTATCAGTAGCACACCTTTTCTGAATTCTAGTCTACTGTTCTATCCGTCACACCAGGCTTCAATTTCACATTTGATTCTTTCCACACTTCAGTGGTTTAACATGTGAAACAATCTCTGAAGCTAACTCCCACTCCGCACTTCACTTATTGTGCACTAATTCTTTCTTTAAAATGAGTATGTTCAACTGAATAAACCAGGTCCTTGGGTTGGGCAAGGAACATACTTATGCTTTAGAAAAGGTGTGGCAGTGAAGGGCTGGGAGAGATGAGTAGAATGCCTCTGGCTCATGAGGATCAATCAGAGAACCCTATGTAGTCCATCCCAAGATGGGGAGAGAGTAAATATTGAGCCAGTGCCAACATACTCAACTACAAGGAGGGTTGGGGCGGGGGCGGAATGCCGAGATCTACAGGGAAGCATTATCCTGGTAGCCTCCTTAGACCACCTCATCTCCAGAGAAGGCTCTGGTAACCTGAACATGCCATAAACAAAGATGACACTAAGAAGCACAAAAATTTGCTTCAAGGAACTTTCCCTGAATATTTTTTTTTCCCTGAATATTTTTATATGAGGCATTCACTGTCCATCAACTAAGTGTCTTTGGTAAACTTCACCACTATCCTTATTCAATTTTCACACCCTTGGAAGTCTCACTCAATATTTAATGATACACTGGCTTGGCAAAATAAAAGGAACTCTAGATTATTTTTGCAAAACACATCTGCTTGCTACAGAGAAAAAAAAGTGAGGAAAGGAAAATAAGGCATTCAGATTTCCCTGGACAGCTTTTAAAGCTAGCTGAAAAAAATCATATCAAAGAATACTTTCTAATTTCTAAGGAAGCAAATAAAAGTCACTTAGAGAGTGTTTATCACAACTAGCTATATGTTTTTAGTCAAATCTATAATGATAGTTTTTTTTATATAACTGATGTGTTCAGTATATTTTTCCCTATTATTTCAAGAAAGATTTTGATAGTTTGCATTATTGTAGATTTTTATAGTTGTTAGATGTTTTGCTCTGATTACTTTTATGTTGGGTCCTTGATCAGAAATATGACACCTACCACCCATTACAGTTGTTCCTATGAGAAAAATCAATCTTTTTGGCAATGAAACAAGTCATGAAAATTTTCATGAACATCCTCTAGTGAAAAGCAAGAGTAGCTTGTTATATCCCTTCCCTACATTGAAAGGACCAGAGGGGGCAATATCCTAGTGTTTGCTTTGGATAAATCATTCAGATTTTATGAGTCCTTGCATAGATCCATTCCCTATGTCGGAACCAGCCACGTGTCCCTAAAGTGGTTTCATAGACCTCCGGGTGCTGCTGAGCTGCAGTGCTGCCTGTCCTTAAACAGGAAGGTCAATATCCAGGGCTACTTATATGAAGTATTTGACATATTCTATGGTCAGTAAGCTGTGAACCCTAGGATATACTCAAGAGCTAGTTATTGGTGGCCCTAACTGTGTACTTCTGATGCCTCTCTCTTTGGGGATGGATGAGGGAAAAATTTAGATGGGCTCACAAATGGAAATGAGTGCTTAATCTGGATGGTGGTGAGATATCTAAGGAGAGAAGCAGTTTTATTAGGAATAAAATATTCACATATAAAGAATAAACTGTTTTACATACACAAAAGTTATTTTTTAGAAGGATCTGTGGTTTAAAAGGTGTCTGTGATATCTGGATCT
The DNA here is from genome assembly GCF_003031525.2 of Neophocaena asiaeorientalis asiaeorientalis. Lineage (NCBI taxonomy): Eukaryota > Metazoa > Chordata > Mammalia > Artiodactyla > Phocoenidae > Neophocaena > Neophocaena asiaeorientalis. The sequence goes on along the minus strand of NW_020172448.1, from coordinate 1,149,878 downwards.
TTCTTTTCTGACCCACCACTTTCATAAAGTCACATAGCATAATTAAATATATCATAAAATTATAACTTAAAAATTAGGCTCTAATGAAAACTTTCCTTCTTTCCCGATGCTAACTTCTATTCCTGCCCATCATACTAACCATTTAATGAAACCAGTCTATCAGTTCTTTGTCAGGAGTCATGAAAATCTGACAGTGGACATTGATAGCTAAGCAAAATTACACATTTTGCAAAAGATGTGGGATTCCATGAGGTCCATGAAAGTGGTTTTGGAGGACTGCTTTTACTTATATGCACGGAAACAATTGAAGAAAAGACATTGACCCCAAAACAGATGACTAAGTATCAAAAGATTAAGAGAGGCTTTGGGGAAAAGTTATGATGCTACCACTTTTTTCCCAATGATAATTCTGTTAATAACCATAAAAGTCAAACGTGGGCTTTTTTTAAAGCCCACTGGTCTTCAAAAGATGTTTGAAACCTGTTATAATTTTGTAGGAGGTGTACCTGTTGAAAGAATTAAATCTTTTGAGCATTTCCCCCTATTCCTATGTTGATCCAGTTAGCCTACAACGACCTGATTTACCAAATCCCTCTCCTCTATGCAGACTCTCTGTTTTCAGTTTCTCATCTAAAAATGGAGAGGAGTCTTATGAAAATGAAATGAGAACAGAAATTTACTTTCTATCCTGGAAAGGGGTAATTTACAGTATAGAACAAGGTTGAGGGAAGATACTGGAATATCAGGGTGAAGGGTGAGGGAAAGGGGGGGCACATGGTTTGAAAAACATATTCAGTATGATATTTATTTTAAATTTTACAAAGCAAACAAAAAGTACTTTGTCATATCATAACAGTTATTAACACAAACCATAGAAACTAAAGCTTATAAAATCTTCATAAGTGGTAATATGCTACTGTGATTTAAAGAAGCTTTATTATAATTAGAAGGAAGGGAAATTTGAGAATTTTTTCTGCAATGCATGTGTGTAGAAAAAGGGAGAGAAACACTGGTCTTTGTAAACAGGCAAAAAATAATTTAAGGGTGAGAGAAAAAAAATTCCATTTGGTCATTTGAGGCTTGACCAAATCTATTTACTCTAATCTTTTCCTCTAATAAAATAACAAATGAGCTGATTTAAAGGTGGTGAATCTATTTTGACATTCTCTCCTCTCTCACCTGGATACAGACCTCCTCAGCTCCAGAACTGACACCTTTATTTGATGAACAAGGATGGCCAGGGGAAGGCAAACACACACATACCCTCTTTGCAAGCTCAATCTATGTCTAAGACACCCTAGTGTTAAAGGCAAGTCATATATTTACATTGGTCTTAACTATATTTATAAAAGCAGGGCAGAGTTCCTCCCTTGATTCTATAACTCATTCTGAGTTCTGGGAGGTTTGCATAAATGTCAGCTGTCATAATTGCTCATTTATTTGAGAGTGTATTTTAACATTTATATTGAGATCTTGGGATTCCTGATGTAGGGATATAAAATTTCCTTTTTACTAAATCTTTAGACAGGCTAGGAAATAGTACAGGATTTAAGCAACAGATTTCAAAGCTAGGACAGAACTTAGAGATCATCAGTCTCTTCATTATCATAAATATGAAAACCAAGGCCCAGGAAACCAGAGTCTAAAGCTCATGTTTAGACAGTGATGCTGCAGAGTAAAAAAGGCTGCAGGATTTGGAAGCCCAGACTTCTGAATTCAAATCACTACTCTGCCTTTTATAATTATGATATATTGGGCAAATCATTTAATCCCAGAAGAAGATATTTTGATGTGACTAAAGTTAAATAATTTAACCATGAACTTCAGTTTATCCATCTATAAAATTAGGGCAATAATACCTAGCTTTCAGGGTTATTGATAGAAATACAGCTAATATATAAAAATGTTTTTAAAATGTTAACTCTTATTTTTCTTTACTAGAAGAAATTCCAGAAATCCTAAATCCCAGCTCTTTGCTCTTTCTAACTAAGAGTAGGATGTCAGCATAAGCTTTAAAAATCTGATTCATTTTTTAAAAATTCCCTTAGTAAAAACCTATTTCTTAAAAAAAAAAAAAAACCCTCCTATTTCTTGATACTCTCCTCTAACAATATCACAATTAGACATAGATTACTGTTTGACAAAGAGTGGTTCTCAACAGTAGACTCAGAATGCTCCAGGAAAAATGAGGCACATAATTCAGGTAATGCTGTATACTATTGCTCTAGACTAAAGAGAAGCAGAGTTTATTAATAAGCAAAAGGTTTCTAAAACATCCTGCAGGAAGGAAATCTATGTATACTAACTTAACCAGGTTCTTTGGCATCCTAAATAAACATCTGTTAATACTCCCACAGACTTGTGTCACCTGGACAAACTCCATTCCCCAAAATAACTTACAAAAGTGCTGTTCAGGGCTTCCCTGGTGGCGCAGTGGTTGAGAGTCCGCCTGCCGATGCAGGGGACACGAGTTTGTGCCTGCGTCCGGGAAGATCCCACATGCCGCGGAGCGGCTGGGCCCGTGAGCCATGGCCGCTGAGCCTGCGCATCCGGAGCCTGTGCTCCCCAAAGGGAGAGGCCACAGCAGTGAGAGGCTCGCGTACCGCAAAAAAAAAAAAAAAGTGCTGCTCAAGGCACAAGTTAACTGAAATGATATGGATTCCAAAATAATGGCTTAAATTCCTTCTGAGTGTTAAGCAAATAAAATGTCAATTCATTTCTTTTTCGTTAAAAATTTTTATACATAGAGCTGGGGAGAGTGGGGAGAAACTGCTGAATAGGTGTGGAGTTTTACCTTGGGTGATAGAAGTGTTTTGAACTAGATAGATGTGGTGGTGACACAGTACTATCAATGTACTAAATGTCATTGAATTATTTACATCAAAATGGTTCCATTAGGTGAATTTCAGCCTCAATAAATTATCTTTTAAAATTTCATACGTGTATAAAAAGTTCAATTTCAAAATATCAAAACCTGACTCTTTCAAGTGTTGTACGACAAACCTACAAAAAGTTTCAGAGTTAAAACATATATTACTACAAATATCGAATCATTATGTTGTATACCTGAAACTAATATAACATTATGTCAATTATACTACGATTAAAAAAAAAAAAACCACATATATCACCAAAACAAAGAGCAAGTTTTTTAATGGCCTGTTAAATGTCTGTATGTATTTGTAAAAATAAAAATCGATATTTCTTTTAAGCTCTGAAATTGCAGAAGCTGTGTAATAAAGTCAATACTAGAAGAAAAAAAAGGTATTTTTCTACAGGTAGCTAATATCTTACAGGCAGATTACAAACCATCACAAAACACATATTGACAGAGATTGACTATGGCTGCTGTAACTTAATCTCTGCATTCGTGATCTCAAACCTCCTGAGTCTCACTTCATGGTTTATGATACAGTTACATCACAACCCCTCAATAGAATTACAGCTTTGTCACTAATCTCTCCCTATCAGTTATCCTGTAAGGAAGGAAGCTGGAAGGCACCACTAGAAAGACGCAACAGCATGAATGATTGCATTCAGTCCCTTTCCACAATAATATCTGTAAGTCTGGGAGTGATAAATGGCACCCAAGTTATAAACGAGCAACAAGGTCAGTAGCACCAAGCAGCCGAGAGTTCAAAGAAAAGTCACAATTCTGATGGGTTCAAGAAAAGGCCACATACTGCTGGCATGCATTAGTAGAGATAAATCCTCAAAGATGCCTTACTGCAATTACAAAACAGAATTAGAAAAGCCTGTTATCGAAGAGCTAAGAGTTCTGTCCAGGAAATGAACAAAGAACATTGATTAGCATAAAAGTCATTCTTTCTCCAGAAGAATGATGAATTTTTATAACATTCCATGACCAGTCAAGAATTCTGGTGGAAAATGTCTTCAAAATGTTAAATAATTCTTTGATACTGAAAGATGTATCTTGCTTGGTCTTCTCTCTTTAATCTCTTAAATACATCTATAAAGAATCCAGAAGAGACATGGAGGGAAATGGCCTAACTCTCTAGAATTATTTTAGGCTGTGTCTTCATCCCTTTATCAATTTCCTTAGGTGAATTGCATAAAATAAAAATGTGATCTTTTCTTATAAACTAAAATATACAAATCTTCTAACAATATAACAAATAAAAACCACTCAGAATGTTATCATGAAAGTGGCCTGAGAAATCCCCTTGTTTGACCCTTTATGTAATAGAAACCTGAAAATGTTGAGGGTCTTTCCCGAAGTTATATCATTGGTAATAGGCAAATTGGGATTAAAACCACTAGGCTCCTGAAACTTACTCGTATCTCCTTTCTCCTTAAAAAAAGGTCCCCTCAAATAGATAGCTACTGAAGGCCCCGTAGCATCTAGCTCTCTCGTTGAAGGGACTATAGTCCTCAAGTTTTCAGGCTCTGTAGATTTGTAATAGATTTCAATAATCTTTGCTATTGCTCATTTATTTGTTCATGAGGGTCAAGACGAATTGTACCATACTGGAGAATTTGCTAGCCATTCTGATGCAAAGCTAGAGAATACAAAAAGGGACAATCATTGAAATCTCCACTACTCCTCGGAAAAAGAAGCCTTAAAACAAAGGACTCATGAAGATATTGAAAGAGCTTCTTTCCACTTTCACTCCACTTTCTCATAAGGAGCCTCACATTCCTCCTGTGACAGCCATGGGAATTTTCTTCCTTATTTTAAACAGCCATGTTGGAGTATAAAAAATATTGCACCATGTCTCCCATGAGTAATTAACGTTAAGGTTATGATTTTCACAATGCTTTTGCCTTAAACAACAGAATATGAAATGTTAAAAAGCTGCTCATTGCATCCAATAATGGAAATGTAAGGCACATTCTGTATATGGATGTTTTTAAGATTCAAAATGATGTTACAAAATTGTAAGGTTAGGACACTAGCCATTGAGAAAAAAAATATGTTTTCAACAGTGGCCTAAAACTGTAAATAGTGCTCATCAAAGGACACAGGAGCTCTTATTGTCCAAATTGGTGGACAACCCAACCATGACTTACTTGTCTTTCAGACCATTCTTATATGTAGTTACTTTGTGCATGTATAATTTTCTGGAAATACTTCAAACTAGGTATTGAAATTTTACCATAAAGCTTTATTTTCTCCATCGTGTCCCATAAATGCCTCTACAACACTTTCTAACTTATCATGAGAACACTTGACTGGCATTGTGATCAGGCCCAAAGAATTGCTGCAACCTTGCTGACTCACATGTCTTTTGAATATGTATAATAATGGTTTTGCTTCAAAAGCATCTCTCTTCTTGCTATGCTAAACTTGAAAAGCGTAAGATGACTATTTCAATCAAGTACATCATTAAGAAGTCTAGACCATGAACGTGAAATTTTTTTTAATGGATAATGAAAAGAGGAGGTGATCAATAGAAAGCCACACAGCTCCAAATACATGTGAGTTATGAAGAGTTGGGCTCTGATGGGAGAGTAAGATCAATAGAAAATATAATCACTGAAGTGTTCTGTGTACTCTAGACTCTAAAAAAATTATAGTCCAGGGCAGAGCCTTCTACAGCCACTTCAAAGTGTCTAAATTCTTTCCTTGTGCTGGAATGTTCTAATTACTATGGCTAGAAAAACCAAGTTGCAGGATAATTAACCACCTCCTCCATCAGAATCGGACTGAAATAAAACAGACCTCAAATGCCCCCGGACATCTTTTGGCACCTTTTCTTTAATTTGGGTAAGTTTACTTCATGAATATGCAAAATGCAGAATTAATCATCCTCTCTTTATTCCATGAAATAAATTGCTCATGCAGATTTATCCTGTAAGCAATGCTATGTGCACTGCTTTGCTTTCCTCTTTTGCTGTGGGATTCCAGAGAAGCTGTTTACCTCTCTTCACAGAAAGCACTTCCTTTAGTCCTTACTGAGCTAGAAAATCTGCCTTCGTTATCACGGGGGCAGATCACAAATAGAGATATAACCTGGACAATAAGCACGTTTTAACTTAATTAAGACCAGTATTGTAATTAGACCATTAAAGCACAAATATTATTGGCAATCGGCTGGAGTTGAGAGACTTTTTTTAAACCTGTGGTGGATTTTATTGTTGCTATAATGGTTTTTACCATAATGAAATTTAATGCATTACCAGGAAAAAGCCATACCCTGTGGTAGGGCGCTGCTTATATTTCGAAACACGTTAGCGTGAAGCTACAGTGAGATCTAATAATAGAAATGAACTTACCTAAAGATGCATTGATTTTTATATCAGGTCATGTTGAGAATTTACAAAGAACATCCAGTCCATGAAACAAAAATCCTCTTGAGAATAGCATTGATTGCAAGAAGGGTAATATTAGAAAAATGGAAATCCTCTCCTCCCGGAATAGTGTACATTCGTATAATGGATTAAGTGCACGAGGTAGTTTAGAAAAGGTCATCTTTCAGATAAATGATAAATTTGATAAATTTCAGTAGATTTAATCACCCCTGAGATTTGATCAAAACAGCAATAAAGTAACAAATAACATCCATCTCACACATATAATTTGCTTATTTATTCTAACTTCTGAAATTATAAACATTATTTCTATTAGCATGATCTATTCAATAAAATTCCTCACAAAATAAATTCTTACCATTTTACTACATACCCCAATCGTTGGATGGCTTCAAAGAAGATAAGAAGATTGTCTGAAAGAGAAGGAACAGAGAATTAAGGCAGTATTAAATTATATCTTTCATAAAACCAGAGACCCCTCCTAAGGTATAAGGTACTAGAGAGGGAGGTTACTGTTATGCCCACATTATTAGACTTGAAATCATCATTCAACAGTTTACATATATATTCAAAAACATTTTACTAACAGTTTTCTTCAGAGTAGTGTATTTCTTCATTTTCATCATTCAAGTTTATGTTGTTTATCCATATTCTCTATTATGTTTTTAATGTATTTTGATTTGAAATATTAGGTTACAGTTTTCATATCTCTGAGGGCACATCTCTTGAGAATTCTCCTAATCTGTATGGAAGTTCTTGTGCTCCTTACTCTCCCTTTTCCTATTTTAAATGGATATGACGTTCAACTCACCTTTTTCTATTGCTCAATTTTAAGTAAAATGAGTGTTCGGGTCTTTTTTGAAAGGAGGAATGAGCCCTGCTATCTTTTCTAACTTCATGGCTCTAGAGCTCCCTCTTTTGTTGTTTTCTCAAAGTGATTGAAATAATACAGAGTCCTGCTTTCTGAGATGGGCTTCCTTTGCTTCCCTTTCTCATTTTCACCTAGATCAAGGGAGACAAACGACCGCATATGGACCTCTGGCTTGTTTTTGTACTGCCATCAAGCTAAGAATGTTTTCCACATTTTAAAAACATTTAAAAGAAAAGAAAAGAAAGGAAAGAAGGAAAGAATGAAAGAAGATGATGCACAGAGACGCAGGTGCCCCAAAATAAAGCTGGCCCTTTAAAGAAAAAGTTTGCCATCCCGAGTCCTAGGTCAATATTTTCTTTTGAACTTGTCATTGTTCTGTTCAGTTAGGATTCTACTCCCAGACTTTTTCTCCTGGTTCAAGCAAGACTGACCTGAAAGAGAGCATCAAAAGTTTTTAGGGTCCAGACCTTACAGAAGTCTCCACGCACTAACCAGTAAATTTGATCCTGAGAACCCCTCCGGCTATGCCTGCTCTTTTCAGATTGCCATCCTTTCCAGCTGGCTTTCTTTCTCTGCATTTGTGGATTCACGAAGAACTGAAATTTAGGCCACTGCCTCCATCTTCCCAAAATCGAGTTAATTTTTTTTAACTGAATAATGAAGAGAACCTGGAAAGATTAGGAACATTTCTGCTTTCTCTTTATGAACTGGAATGTGATTTTTTTAAGGACCAAGGATGTGTTCAGTAAATGCTTATTAAATTGATTTACTGCTTCTTTCTTCCTTATCTTTAATAAAATATTCAATTATTTTTTACATATGTTAATAAAGTTGATCAAATAAATAATTAAATTTCAATTTATATACCATTATACAATAAAATTAAATTCCCCTCAGAGAAAGCAGACTCTTTCTCCTGGGTTAATTCTATACCTCCCCTGATAATAAAGCCACTCTCAGAGTTGAATCTATTTTACTCTCTTTGTTTCAGATTTCTCTTTCAAGGATGTAGCACAATATGAACCTTCATAATTAAATTTATTCTATGAGAATGATGGAGTCACTTATATTGAACCTATAACTATTCAAAATGCCAAACAAAATATAAAAAGTAACTCTGAGGAAATCCTGGAGAGCGAGCAAAAGCAGAAAGAAACTGGAGGGCATTTGACTCTTTCAGGAAAGAAAGGAGCTGCACCAGGTGAAATCCTTGTTTCCAAGGCTTTTCACTGAGGACACCCACCAGGTAACACCTGGGGAGGGGGATGAAGGGGGCTGACGCTCAAGCAAAGGCTCAGACTTGCTGGCTTCAAAAGTCATAGAAGGAAGTTTGGGATGCTAAATGGCTGAAAATTGAGAGGAGAAAATCAAATTAAAAAGACCACAGTGAGGGCGGTCCTCAAAACTGCATACAGTATGCAGGTTCGCAGAGCAAGTTAGAGGGAGCGCTGACTACCCAGAGAGGGAGGGAGAAGGCAGACCCCAGCTCAGAGAAGCTGTCTGGACACCTTGGGTTTGGGAGTGGGTGTGCCCCAGCTACTGTGAACTTGGACCCTGTTGCAGGAGCCTTTCTCAGGATGCTCTTCTTTTCTCTGCCCAGACTTGGAGTACATTAGCAGCAGGGAATATTTGATATTGTTTTTCAGAGCTACTGAATACCTTTTAAAAACTGAATTATTGGGATTCACTTCAAGATGATGGAGGAGTGAGACATGGAGATCACCTTCCTCCCCACAAATACATAAAAAATACATCTACATGTAGAAAAACTCCTAAAGAACACCTACTGAACACTCGCAGAAGAGCTCAGACTTCCCAAGAGGAAGGGCAACCTACACTCAGAGGTGGGGCCAAAACCAAAGCTGAACCCCGGGAGTTATGTGAACAAAGAGAAAAGGAAATTTCTCCCAGCAACCTCAGGAGCAGCGATTAAATCACCACAATCAACTTGATGTACACTGCATTGTGGAATACCTGAATAGACAAGAAATCATCCCAAAATTGAGGCAGTGGACTTTGGGAGCAACTGTAGACTTGGGGTTTGATGTCTGCAACTGTTTTTTTTTTCTGATTTTTATATTTACCTTAGTATCGTTTTTAGTGCTTGTTATCACTGGTAGATTTGTTTCTTGGTTTGGTGGCTCTCTTTTTTTTAAATTCTTATTATTTTTTTTATTTTAATAATTTTTTTTCATTTGTTCCTTTTTTTTTTCTTTCTTTTTTTCTCCCTTTTCTTCTTGCTGTGTGGCTGACAGGGTCTTGGTGCTCTGCCCTGGTGTCAGCTGTGAGCCTCTGAGGTGGGAGTGCTGAGTTCAGGACATTGGACCACCAGAGACCTCCCAGCTCCATGTAATATTAATAAGTGAGAGCTCTCCCAGAGATTTATCTCTCAACATTAAGACCCAGCTCCACCCAAAGGCCAGTGCTGGACAACCCATGTCAAACAACTAGCAACACAGGAACACAACACAACCCATTAGCAGAGAGGCTGCCTAAAATCATACTAAGTTCACAGACACCCCAAAACATACCACCAGACGTGGCCATGCCCAGCAGAAAGACAAGATCCAGCCCCACCCACAGGAAGACAGGCACCAGTCCCCTCCAACAGGAAGCCCACACAAGGCACTGAACCAACCTTACCCACTGGGGGGAGACACCAAAAACAAAGGGCACTAGGAACCTGCAGCCTGCAAAAAGGAGACCCCAAACACAGTAAGTTAAACGAAATGAGAACACAGAGAAATATACATTAGATGATGGAGCAAGGTAAAAACCCACCAGACCAAATAAATGAAGAGGAAATAGGCAGTCTACCTGAAAAAGAATTCAGAGTAATGATAGTGAAGATGATCCAAAATAATAGAAATAGAATGGAGCAAATAAAAGATACATTTAACAAGGACCAAGAAGAACTAAAAAGCAAACAAACAATGATGAACAACACAATAAATGAAATTAAAATTCTCTAGAAGGAACCAATAGCAGAATAACTGAGACAGAAGAATGGATAAGTGACCCGGAAGATAAAATACTGGAAATAACTATCACGATCAGAATAAAGAAAAAAGAATGAAAAGAATTGAGGTCAGACTCAGAGACCTCTGGGACAACATTAAACACATCAACATTCAAATTATAGGAGTCCCAGAAGAAGAAGAGAAAAAGAAAGGGTCTGAGAAAATATTTGAAGAGATTATAGTTGAAAACTTCCCAAACAAGGAAAAGGAAATAGTCAACTCCAGGAAGCACAGAGAATCCCATACAAGATAAATCGAATGAGAAACACACCAAGACACATATTAATCAAACTATCAAAAATTAAATAAAATGAAAAAATATTAAAAGCAGCAAGGGAAAAGCAACAAATAACATACAAGGGAATCCCCACAATGTTAACAGCTGACTTTTCATTAAAAACTCTGCAAGCCAGAAGGGAGTACCAGGACATATTTAAAGTGATGAAAGTGGAAAAACCTACAACCAAGATTACTGAGCAAGGATCTCATTCAGATTCGACAGAGAAATTAAAACCTTTACAGACAAGCAAGAGCTAAGAGAATTCAGCACCACCAAACCAGCTTTATAACAAATGCTAAAGAAACTTCTCTAGGCAGGAAACGCAAAAGAAGGAAAAGACCCTCAAAAACAAACACAAAACAATTTTTAAAATGGTAATAGGAACGTACATATTGATAATTACATTAAAATGTAAATGGATTAAAGGCTTCAACCAAAAGACATAGATCGGCTGAATGGATACGGAAACAAGACCTGTATATATGCTGTCTACAAGAGATCCACTTCAGACCTAGGGACACATACAGATTGAAAGTGAGGGGATGGAAAAAGATATTTCATGCAAATGGAAATCAAAAGAAAGCTGGAGTAGCAATTCTCATATCAGACAAAATAGACTTTATAAATAAAGACTATTACAAGAGACCAAGAAGGACACTACATAATGATCAAGGGATCAATCCAAGAAGAAGATATAGCAATTATAAAATTTTATGCACCCAACATAGGAGCACCACAATACATAAGGCAAATGCTAACAGCCATAAAAGGGGAAATCGACACTAACACAATAATAGTAGGGGACTTTAACACGCCACTTTCACCAATGGACAGATCATCCAAAATAAAAATAAATAAGAAAACACAAGTCAAGAAGGACACTACATAATGATCAAGGGATCAATCCAAGAAGAAGATATAGCAATTATAAAATTTTATGCACCCAACATAGGAGCACCACAATACATAAGGCAAATGCTAACAGCCATAAAAGGGGAAATCGACACTAACACAATAATAGTAGGGGACTTTAACACGCCACTTTCACCAATGGACAGATCATCCAAAATAAAAATAAATAAGAAAACACAAGCTTTAAATGACACATTAAACAAGATGAACTTAATTGATATTTATAGGACATTCTATACAAAAACAACAGAGTACACTTTCTTCTCAAGTGCTCGTGGAACATTCTCCAGGATACATAATATTTGGGTCACAAATTAAGCCTTGGTAAATTTAAGAAAACTGAAATCATATCAAGTATCTTTTCCAACCACAGCACTATGAGACTAGATATCAATTACAGGAAAAAAAAATGGTATAAAATACAGACTCATGGAGGCTAAACAATACACTACTAAATAATCAAGAGATCACTGAAGAAATCAAAGAGGAAATCAAAAAATACCTAGAAACAAATGACAATGAAAACACAAGGGCCCAAAACCTATGGGATGCAGCAAAAGAAGTTCTAAGCGGGAATTTTATAGCAATACAATCCTACCTCAAGAAACAAGAAAAATCTCAAATAAACAACCTAACCTTACACCTAAAGCAATTAGAGAAAGAAGAACAAAAATAACTGAAAGTTAGAAGAAGGAAAGAAATCAAAAAAATCAGATCTGAAATCAATGAAAAAGAAAAGAAGGAAACAATGGCAAAGATCAATAAATCTATTCAATGCAATCCCTATCAATCTACCACTGGCATTTTTCACAGAACTAGAACAAAAAAATTTCACAATTTGTATGGAAACACAAAAGACTCCAAATAGCCAAAGCAATCTTGAGAAAAAAAAATGGAGCTGGTGGAATCAGGCTCCCTGACTTCAGACTATACTACAAAGCTACAGTAATCAAGACAGTATGGTACTGGCACAAAAATAGAAATGTAGATCAATAGAACAGGCTAGAAAGCCTAGAGATAAACTCACTCACCTATGATCACCTTTTTTTTTGATAAAGGAGGCAAGAATATACAATGGAGAAAGGATAGGCTCTTCAATAAGTGGTGCTGGGAAAACTGGACAGCTGCATGTAAAAGAATGAAATTGGGACACTCCCTAACACCGTATACAAAAATAAACTCAAAATGGATTAAAGACCTAAATGTAAGGCCAGACACTCTCAAACTCTTAGAGGAAAACATAGGCAGAACACTCCATGACATAAATCACAGCAAGATCCTTTTTGACCCACCTCCTAGAGCAATGGAAATAAAAACAAAAATAAACAAATGGGACCTAATGAAACTTCCAAGTTTTTGCACAGCAAAGGAAACCATAAAGAAGACAAAAAGACAACCCTCAGAATGGGAGAAAATATTTGCCAATGAAGAAACTGACAAAGGATTAATCTCCAAAATATACACTCAGCTTATGCAGCTCAATATGAAAAAAACAAACAACTCAATTCAAAAATGGGGAGAAGACCTAAATAGACATTTCTCCAAAGTAGATATACAGATTGCCAACAAACACATGAAAGGATGCTCAACATCACTAATCATTAGAGAAATGCAAATCAAAACTACAATGAGGTATCACCTCACACCAGTCAGAATGGCCATCATCAAAAGATCTACAAACAATAAATGCTGGAGAGGGTGTGGAGAAAAGGGAACCCTGCTGCACTGTTGGTAGGAATATAACTTGATACAGCCACTATGGAGAATAGTATGGAAGTTCCTTAAAAAACTAAAAATAGAACTACCATATGACCCAGCAATCCCACTACTGGGCATATAGCCTGAGAAAACCTTAAATCAAAAAGAATCAAGTACCACAATGTTCACTGCAGCACTATTTACAGTAGCCAGGACATGGAAGCAACCTAAGTGTTCATCAACACATGAATGGATAAAGAAGATGTGGCATATATATACAATGGAATATTAGCCATAAAACGAAACAAAATTGAGTTATTTGTAGTGAGGTGGATGGACCTAGAGTCTGTCATACAGAGTGAAGTAAGTCAGAAAGAGAAAACCAATACCGTATGCTAACACATATATATGGAATCTAAAAAAAAAAAAGATTCTGACAAACCTAGGGGCAGGAGAGGAATAAAGACGTAGATGTAGAGAATGGACTTGAGGACACGGGGAGAGGGAATGGTAAGCTGGGAGAAAGTGAAAGAGTAACATTGATATGTATACACTACCAAATGTAAAATAGCTAGTGGGGAAGCAGCTGCATTGCACAGGGAAATCAGCTCAGCGCTTTGTGACCACTTAGAGGGGTGGGATAGAGAGCATGGGAGGGAGACAAAAGAGGGAGGGGATATGGGGATATATGTATACATATATCTGATTCACTCTGTTATACAGCAGAAACTAACACAACATTGTAAAGCAATTATACTCCGATAAAGATGTTAAAAAATAAAACTGAATTATTTACGTCTGCCTATTTTGAAAGGCATTAGACCTATGTAGTATGTTCCTTCAAAATACCATACTTGTTTTTCCCAGTTCGAGTTCTATGGCATAAAATTAAAATCTATGTGCTAAGAAAAGTTATACACAACTTGTAAATACTGTAAAAATGAACACAACATTGTAAATCAATTATACTCCAATATAAAAAAAATTTTTAAAGAGGTTTTTATAGTTTGACCTTTAGACATTATTCAGGAACATTGTTTAATAGGCCCACATGATTGTTTAATTATCTAGAAGTATGAACCCATTTACTATTTGATTAGAGTTTAGACCCTGAAATTGATGATTTCTTTTTATTTCAGGTACATATGGTAACTACAAAGGTTTTATTGCCCTGTAGGAAATTGATCAGTTTTTACATAACCTAGCAATCTCATTCTAACGTTCTTCTATAAATGCCTGTAAATTCCTAGTTTCTCAAAATGCTCTTTTACTGGATCAGTCATTAACGGGTTTATAAATCTTTGGCATGCATTTGTTCTGTATTTGTGTTACTGTGTTTTTAACTTTTTGAAAATAATGCTTTGACATAGAGATTGTGCATATCTGGTGGGTATACACATAACATTGTGTGATAATAAATGTGCTTAGTTTTGTTGTTGCTTTACAATTTTAAAAAAACCCACAAAACTGTGTATAACCCCCACCAAAAATCTCAACTGATTCCTGGATGTGCCCAGGGTGGGATATGGAGAACTTCTGGTTTGCAAGCTTGGGAGATGATCTGGTGAAATCTGAAACCAGCCCCTGGACACGGAAAGGAAGGAGAGACCCAAGAAAGAGGCTCATTGGAGCTTCATATATGGAATTTTACCTAAGGAAATCCCCCAATATCTCATCCTTTATTTACTCAGTACCTTTGGTGAAGACCTATAACATGCCCTGAGATGGGCACCACAGGAGATACAATGTGAATGAGACACATTTTAGCTTTATAAAGAATTTACAATCTAGGTTAGACACTAGTGGTACGTATAAATATACAAATAAGCAAAATAAATATAAGTAACTCAAGCACAGAATAATCAGGGAATTGTGGTGGTTCACATAAAGAAACATTTACTTCTAGGGTGATTGTCTAGAGAAAATAATATTGTAGGCAGCTTTTGAAAATGAAAAGCAGAGTTTTGACAGGTGAATGTGTTTCTATACGGCATTCTAGTGGATAAGGCCATATTAATTAATGTTCACGAATCTGATAAAAGAATAGGTTGCAATTTCAGACACTATTTTATACTATCATTATTCTGCCAAGGCTTATGCAATTTGAATTTTATGTAAGTTAAAAACAATCTACTTTTAGATTCAATACCAAACAAATCTCACTACATTATTAATAGTGTCGTCCCTCGGTATTCATGGGGGATTGGTTCCAGAACCCTATGGATACCAACACCTAACCAATGCACATCCTCCTGTATATGTTAAATCATCTCTAGATTACTTATAATACCTAGCATAATGTAAATGCTATGTAAATAGTTACCATCACTCAGCAAATTCAAGTTTTGCTTTTTGGAACTTTCTGGAGTTTTTTTCCCCCCAAATGTTTTTGATCTGCTGTTGGTTGGTTGAATCCAAGGATGCAGAATCCACAAATACAAAGGGCTCACTGTATTATTAAAACCAGCAAGTACAAGAAATTCCTCATGATTTACTCTTTTTAGAAATAAAACAAAGAAATAAAATCATACAAAGACATGAAATTATGCATGCTAAAATTTATACACCACTTCTCAAGTGAAAAGAAACTGAACTGTTATTGACCATCTTCCATATATCAGGCGTAATGGGAAAGCAATATATGTGTAACATTATTTTGTGTATATGTTTACTCTGTGCAAAGCACTGTGCTAGATCCTATAGAAGAAGAAAACAGGTCTTCATTCTAAGGAGTTTGCACATTAACAAGGGAAACACACATGGGTTCAGGTACCATGAGTGAGATCTATGCATTTATCTGTCCTAAGTCATAAATATCCCTGGCTATTCAGAAATAGGAAACATTTTTATCGTACCTCTTGTCTGGCATACAACTGTTTCTTCAGAATCTTCATTATAGTACTGCTCTGTATTACAGCACTTAGACTGTATTTTAACTGTGTACTTGACTTGCTCTTTTTTTTTTTTTCCTGTCATCACCTCACATTCAGTGTGTCTAAAATAGACTTCATTTTTCCCCCAAAGTGGCTGCCTCTCATGATTTTGTTTCCGATCCTGGTAGTAATGTTCTTTGTAATGGCAGAGCCTTAATATACAGCAAGTCCCTTTAATTCAAGTCCTTACTTTCAGCCCTGATCAGACCTTGGATCATATTGGTCCTCTCTTCATATTTTTGAATCACTGACTTGCTTTTTTGACACAATAAGATAGATATTAAGGGCAAAGACTGAGTCATCACCTCTTTTTGCCTCAGAATCTGGGAAGTCCTGGAATATTCCATTATTCAATAAACACTTCATTAAAGGGATTAAAGTCCTGGAATATTCCATTATTCAATAAAACACTTCATATTTTAAAAATGACTTTAAAATAAGTCATTTTTTGATTACAAAACCTTATTTAACCAAAGACTACCCTCATAACCATAGAAAGTATGGAGCGATAGAGTAGGATGTGACATAAAATGATCCATCCATTCTTTTATTTTCTCAGCCTGACTTCTACAGTCTTCTCCCAAAGCACTTTAAGCATCTAAATTATTTTAAATATATACGCTGCAAAGGGTAACCTATAACGTATTTTGTTATTATATGCCAAAGTTCAATTAAACATTTGGATTCATATTTAATCTAAATTCTACTCATAGAAAAGTTCTCATCTTTTCTCCACAATGGAAATAGAAACCTATCATGTGATGGAAACTATTTAATAAAGATTTCATGTCCTCCTTAGAATTTAAAATAATAACAAAGCTTATGAGTTTTTTCCTACTTTTCTCTGTTTTTGAAAAAAAATAGACATATTTAGAGCAATTTACAGTAAAATTGAGCAGAAGGTACAGAGATTTCCTATATACCTCCTGCCCCACATACACGCAAGCCTCCCCACTATCAGAATCCTGCACCAGATGATACATCTATTGCAGTTGATGGACCTACATTGACACATCATTACCACACAAAGTCCATAGTTTACCTTAGGGCTTACCCTTGGTGTGGTACTTTCTATAGGTTTTAACAAATAGGTGATGACTCATATCCACAATTATAGAATTGTATAGAATAGTTTCACTGCTCAAATAATCCTTTGTGTTCTGCCTATTCATTCTGCCTCTTCCCTAACCCTTGGCAATGACTGATTTTTTTCTTTTTAATAGACTTTATTTTTTAGATCAGTTTGTTTCATAGCAAAATTGAGTGAAGTTACAAAGATATTCCCTATCCATAACCCCTGGTCCCATACGTGCACGTTTTAATCATTTCCACTGCACGCAGAGAGGTGAATGCAGAACCAAAAGCCAGATATCCTACTTCTAAATTCTGTGTTCTTTCCACTTCACAGCAAATACATTTCTCTAAACACAGTCCCTGCTGTAACAGACTGGGCCTACAGGCCCACTCTATACAAAGTTCATTCGGGGCGATTATGGCCCTAATTCCTTTATTAAAATTCCTCCTAAAAGGATCATAAAATTTACCCTTTAAATATTAACCAAATTTTAGTGACTACAAATAATTAGCATTTGATTATTTGTGAAGTCTGACCTCTCGGAAAGATTTTTGTGTCTTCCGTCTGTGCTTTCCTTCAAAATTGCATTTCCTATTAATAGTTTCATTAATAAATAAGGAGTCAGTCACCTAAGTCCCTTCATCTGTAATAAAGGGCTTTTGGGACTAAATGGACTTAGTTTGTTTCCAGCAATAGAATTTAGTGATGACACGATCATTATTTTCCCTCATAAAATTAGAATCTCTCAGAAAAAGTTTATTAATTTAAAAAATGTGACTATATTAATAAAATGTTTTTCTATTCCCGAAGTGACATTTTCTTATAAGATTTAGCATATGGAATAAAATTATATTGAAACAATTTAGCAATGTGTTAGATAACATTAAATTATTAATAATCAAAGTTAGTATTTAGAGAACTATAGTTATATAGGTAATTATAATCATTTTTATAAAGCTGATTATTAATAATAATTATCAATATTGTTATTAAAATGAATTGATGCCAATTCAGAGAATAAATAAAAATATATCAATGAACGGCATTTATATATTTGTAGAGAATGTAAAGGTGTGATTGGAATCTGCTAAGGGATAAGATGTCTGAAGGAAATGTTTATCAGTACTTCTCATCAAATAACAGTCTTCCAGAAATAGAGTGCCTTGCTCAGATCTCAGCCTCTAGAGAATTATAAATCTGGGGAGGAACTCTGAACATCTTTGAGAGTAATTTTCCCTGTAAGCTGTAGATAAGACACCTTACTAGGCATCACACCTTCCAAAACAGTACATGTGACTGAGGCACATCATCACCTACAAGAGAGACTTGTAAACTCCCTCTGTATTATGAAGAGAAAGTGCTTAAAGGCCAGAACCTCTCCGCAGCATTCTGTTGGCACCATACCCAAGGCTGACACTCCCTTTCATGTGGATTGTAGAGTCCACTTTGTTGAACTAACCCCAAACTAAATGAGAAACCAGGAGTGGCAAGGGAAGATATCTGGAATTGGGGATGAATAAACCTCTTTAAATTGTAATTTTGTGTCCAGAGGTGCCTTTTTTAAACTTTGTCCTCTGAGATTACACACTGTGAAAAAGAAAATAATAATATAGGTTTTTATCTTTAATTAGACATACTCCTTCATATATCATTAATGATGCTGATTTTTTTCAAGATGCTTATATTTGGTAAAATTGGATTCTATCTGTAGTTTTGCTCTGTTTCCATCTGAAAAAAAGCTAACAATGATAAAGGACTTTACAGGTTAAATTATGCAATGAAAGATCACATTCAAGTTACCACTGCAAATGTGAAAATGAAGATGGAACCCTCTTAAAATGTAGATAAATATGATCTATTATTTATATGACTTTTCCGATTTTTATTCAAACTATCAAGTGAAGAGATTAGTTTCATAGAAACTAACTTTTGACTTATGAGTAAGATGATCCAGTAGTTCACAGTTTTATCCCTGGAGAGTAAGATTTAGAAATCAGGCCCTCTGAAGTACCAGAATCACAGTGATCCCAGGAGACAAGGAAGAGACA
This sequence comes from Neophocaena asiaeorientalis asiaeorientalis, assembly GCF_003031525.2. Classification (NCBI taxonomy): domain Eukaryota; kingdom Metazoa; phylum Chordata; class Mammalia; order Artiodactyla; family Phocoenidae; genus Neophocaena; species Neophocaena asiaeorientalis. The sequence goes on along the minus strand of NW_020172448.1, from coordinate 1,130,768 downwards.
AGGGCAGCCACTGCCTGTACTTTCAGAGGGAAACCTGACTTCTCATTTTCTTTACAGAACAACTCCTGAAAGATTACAGTATGATGATTTATACCTCCTTTAATTTGAAGCTAGTGAGGTTGATTAAGTGATTGAAGCAATTACTTTTGCTAAAAGAAGTACTATGCTGGTAAATGTCAAAGGACACTGAGTGACGATCATAATTTTCTGATTCTAAAAATGCAACCTGGGCTTCCCTCGTGGCGCAGTGGTTAAGAATCCTCCTGCCAATGCAGGGGACATGGGTTCTAGCACTGGTCCAGGAAGATCCCACATGCCGAGGAGTAACTAAGCCTGTGCACCACTAATACTGAGCCTGTGTGCCACAACTACTGAAGCCCATGCACCTAGAGCCTGTGTTCCACAACAAGGGAGGCCACTGCAATGAAAAGCCCATGCATCACAACGAAGAGTAGCCCCCACTCACTGCAAGCAGAGAAAGCCCGCATGCAGCAACGAAGACAAAATGCAGCCAAAAATAAATAAATAAATAAATAAGGTTAATATAAATTATTTTTTTAAAAGACAGAACTTTAAAATAAACTAATAAATAAATAAATAAATATGCAACCTAAGTAAAGGTTGCTTCAGCCTTTGCTTCAGTTAACTATCTACACTGCTCACACATCACAGCCAGACGTTCTGTCCATTAATGATGAAAAAGAGGAAGTTCAACTAAGTTCAAATGAGGAATGTAAACAGAAAGGAAGTTCAGGGTATGCATGTATGACAGAGTAGATTCAGCTAAATGACTTATATTTTCTATATCTAAAAAAGGACAATAACCTTATAAAGATTGCATAAAACTAGTAATTAAAAGTTACATTGTTTTGTGAACATATATATAGAGAGATTTTTAAACATTTAGGGGGAAAAGTTTATCCACCAAAGAAATCTAAATGATGCTAATATTTACAGGGTCAGCTAGGAAATAATAGAATTTTTAGAGCTGGAATGTGCCCTTACTAATCAAATCTTCTCTTGAAAGTTTAATTATTCATTATATCTCATTTCTCCACTGAATGAAGTTATTTTGAGTAAAACACAAATTCTAATGTGAATAAAAATACAAATTTGAAATTGAATAGAAATAAACTCCTTTAGCAAAGTGACCTAAATTTTTTAAAAATTAAGAACTCGCAAAAGCAGAATTTTAAATCACTTGCCCCAACTTTGAACTTGTTAAAATACAGACACTATACAGATCATCCCCAAATTCTGATGGATTGGCCTGTGATTTTACGACTTTACAGCGGTTCAAAAGAGATAACACATTCAGTAGAAACTGTACTTCAAATGTTGAATTTTGGTCTTTTCCCTGGGCTAGTGGTAAAAGGTACAATACTCTCATATCCATAGCTGCAACTCCCAGTCAGTCACGCAATCACAAGGGTAATGTACTTAATGTACTTAAAACCATTTAATGTACTTAAAACCATTCTGTATCCAGACAACCTCCTTTTTTTTCACTTTTCAGTACAGTAGTCAATAAAGTACATGAGATATTCAACACTTTGTTATAAAATAGGCTTTGTGTTAGATGATTTTGCCCAAGCGTAGGCTAGTGTAAGTGTTCTGAGCATGTTTAAGGTAGGCTAGGCTACACTATGTTGTTCTGTACTTAATGTACTTAAAACCATTTAATGTACTTAAAACCATTCTGTATCCAGACAACCTCCTTTTTTTTCACTTTCAGTACAGTAGTCAATAAAGTACATGAGATATTCAACACTTTGTTATAAAATAGGCTTTGTGTTAGATGATTTTGCCCAAGCGTAGGCTAGTGTAAGTGTTCTGAGCATGTTTAAGGTAGGCTAGGCTACGCTATGCTGTTCAGTAGGTTAGGTGTATTAAGTGCATTTTCGACTTAATGATATTTTCATTTTATGATAGGTTTATTGGAACATAACCCCATCATCAGTAGAGGAAGATCTGTGCTAAAAACACCCCTTTTCTGCTGTTGCTTGTCAAATTATTGTACATGTCACCATTTACTTAACAATGTGAGAGATATCACGCAAAACATTTAACACTCAAATTATATTGTAGCATTCCAGGGCCACCCAAATATACTGTTTATCCTTGAGTCCTGCATCATTCAATGGAATACAACCTCCTTCAGCTACACCTACTCCATTTTATCCTATCCTGCTGTCCCACATCCATCATGCCCTATTTCTGTCTCACCCATCATCAAAGGTGCCCTCACTTACAACTGCACTTCCTTACCCTTCACTTCTAAAATCAAGTGCTCCTACATGTTTAAGCAGTTTACATAAACTCTCTCTTCTTACCCTAATTAAAACCTGGATCTCCCCTGAGTATACGATTTTCTCTATAAAATTTCTATAATTATAAAAGCTACTGTAATCCAGGTTACCTAGGGCTGTATCCTATCCCTATACAAGGAGTCTATACACACTTGGACAGGAAACAGTAAAAAGGATTGATCTTGTGATTTCTCAAACTATAGGCATATACTCATTACCACACTCACAATGTGGGTGTTTGATGATGGTGATGATGATGATGATGTTAGCTGACCAGGAAGGAAAGGAGATACTTCTCCTCTGCATGTTCTTAATACCTCCTCATCCATCTTTCCTAAAGAGAATTCACATTATATCCCAAGGACAGATTAAGCTATTCTTTATGCAAAGCTATACAGAGTCCAAGAATGGGAATTTGATTAGCAAAAACAATTTGATGCAGATACCTGGGTATCGCGTACCACACATTCTCCTGGAATGCCCAATTGCATCCTGAAACAGTGACTAAATTCCTATTCTCTTTGTGTATCTTGTAAATTTCACAGCCTCCTGTCATTCATTTTCAAAGGTTTTTTCTTCTCCATTAGGTGTCTGCCAGTATGCAGTGGAGATGGAGGAGTCTCGGTCTCACTGTTGGTTGGGGATATGAGGCTTTCCACTTCAGGGTGCCGCTTTCAACAAAAGTTTTCGCAAATCCACCAATGGGTTTTCCTTCTATCTCATTTGCTGAAATATGGTCACAGGGTCTCTTTTAGGTACAATACAGCCTAAAAGTCCAGTATACTGCAAAGAGGATCAGGATGCCACGTGTGGTTTAGAGCAATGATATTTTACCACATGAGAACATTTTATCACATGAAAACATTGCCATCCTCCACAAGTTGGGGGGTTCTAGTAGCAAGGAAGAAGGTAGAAATAGATACTCCATAAACCACTATGTTTCCTAGTCAGTGACTACAAATTACTCATTGTGAAAAAACTTAATGTTAAAACTCATAGAAAAGAAGAAAAAATAGAAAGTTATATATTGTTCTTTATGGATGAATACCAGTGTTCTCACATTTTATTTCTTCAGTATATTATGTAATACTTTCATGAAATTTATGAAACGTGGTAAAATTTTTCTAACAGGATGAAACCCTAAGGAACAGTGATAGAGTAGAAAGTTCTTATTAAACAAATGTTCATCAATTTCATCAAAGAAATTGCCAAGCCTTTGGTGACTATCTACCAAGGCCATCTATTCCATATTTGGAATATGAACAGCAGTTATTTCTTATATTTAACCAAGTGAAAACGTGGTAATGGATATATAGCTATGCATAAAATACAATGTCTATATATTCTGGTGGAAGGTAAGAGGACCTCTTAGTAACAGTGATGAGATTGAATTATAAGCACTGTAAAAAATAACTCTCATTTTTTACTCCAAAAGAATAAGAAGGGGAGGGCTTCCCTGGTGGTGCAGTGGTTGAGAGTCCACCTGCCAATTCAGGGGACACAGGTTCGTGCCCTGGTCCGGGAAGATCCCACATGACGCAGAGCGGCTGGGCACGTGAGCCATGGCCGCTGAGCCTGCGCGTCCGGAGCCTGGGCTCTGCAACGGGAGAGGCCACAACAGTGAGAGGCCCACGTACCGCAAAAAAAAAAAAGAAGAAGAAGAAGAAGAAAGAATAAGAAGGGGGAAAAAAATGTGCTATTGTAAGATTAAGGTGAGTCTCACAAATGGCAGAAAGGCACTGACACTGATTTTTGATAAGGAATCAAGAGACCACAGAAATACCACCTCTCCCACATTCACCAGGAAATCTCAGTATGACAGCCACCAGATGAAGCAAGTATACTAAGAAATAGGAAATAAGATGTTATGCTCTCTTCACCACATCTTCAAAAAGTCATTCCATAGGAAAAAAAAATCATTATATAAAGTTACAGGAATCACATGGAAAAACAAATTAAATGAGAAACCTCATATTTTACAATCTCATCATTATTTTTATTTAGTTAAATCCCTTTAACTCTCAGGTAACTCCATGATTTGATATATCCCATTTCTTTGGGAGCTATTACAGCTAATGGAAAGATAATTTTCTAGTACTTAACAATCATACTAGAAAACAGCAAATGAATAAGTTATTATCACTATTTATACAGTTTTTAATATGCTAAAAATCTTTGAAAAAAATAAAGGCTTCTCTGCCTAGTATTATTATTGCTGGGAGCAATTAGGTAAAGCATGGGAGGCCTGATTTTCTTTTTAAAATCTCTACACAGCTCTAAAGGTGAAAAGCATGTTCACAGAGAAACTACATTAAGTTTTTTAAGGTAAGATCTTTCATTCACTTATAGCCTTAAGTATATGGGTGATAGTAATGTATCTCACCACTCTGAATTAATCTAATCTAATCAACATATAATGACTAAAGTTGGCCATATGTTAATTAATTAAACTAAGCAACAATTTATAAATGGATGACTGAGGAATTCACCAAACAACAATGTTCTAATCAAGAGATGAGTCCTACTACCAAATATGAGTTGAAAATAGACAATATTATTAACATAATTTTAAAGTTACAAATAAAGGAATTTCTCAAAATAGAAAAGAAAAATTTTAAAGACTTGGGTAATAGACATTGGGCCTGACCCAGAGTTACCCCACACTCCTTAGTAGAATCTGTCCTTCAGACACAACATTAGGGGCATATATCAGCAAGGCCTTGTCTACAGGGGAGAGGAGTACTCAAAGTTCTCTTGTCCAGGATAAATCACTTATTCTAACTCTATACTCACTTAGAAAAATTCCAATTTTATTATTTGCCTTGAGGTGCCAATCGGTAGAGAACATTATAGCCTACAAACCTCATAGCTAGTCTATATGGAAATAACATTTATCTTTTAAAAACAAACAAAAAATGGCATTCCTGTCTATGCCTTAGACTCCTGTGAATTTGGTGTAGTTTAGATAACTGACAATATATATGTATTCTGGTCCTACAAACCAGAACATGGTGACCCCATCAGAAAACTTCCAGAGGGCTAGCTGCCTTGTGCTGGCTGTACACCTCTTCCCTGCTCTTTCAAGCCCATTATCCTGCACTGTCCTCTGAATATGAAAATTGTGTCACTAATCTACTCTTAATGAAAGGTATCTAGTAATACCTCCAGAATTTGAGGTAGATTCTGCTGAATCACCGATACATAGCTTTTACCAATAGAATATAAGTGAAACTCAATTTTGGGAGTAAAGGTAAAATCTATGATTCTTCTACAGGAGAACGAATCTCTAGCTTTCTTAGTACCTACTGCCAACTCATCGGGTTACCGTCCCAGACATTATCCAGTAAGGAAGCCTCACTTGGCTGCCAGGGAAGACCTAGATTTCTGCGAAATGCTAGCAACATATCAATGAGACAATACACCTTCTTATTCCCCCATGTATTCTTAAAATTTAATTATTGCCTTCTTCCTGTTGTTTTTCTTCTACTTGGACTATCAGCTACACTAATCATAACCATTGTTACATCGATTCGTATATGTCTTAGCAGAAATTCCAATAATCTATAGCAAAACACACAGCATTTTATGTCTGTACGATTACCTAAAAGTTTAGTTAACACTAATTAAGGCATTTGTTTTCCCTGTGCCTGGTACAGATATACAGATTCGAATACAGGTCATTAAGTAACTTACAGAGACTGTTTAGTGAATGGATAAAGGGAAGGGTTTCTGATGTTCCTGAAACTTAACTCACATTATGGCCTGTCCATATCACAATCAAAGCAATATTTGGGATAGTGAGCCAGCTGGAGGAGAACCAGACTTGAAATATAATAAACCCAGGAGGGGAGGCCCAGGACAGCACGCTAGAAGCAGTATGGTATTGGCTAATGCCACATTCAATCATCTGCTAGATTAAGTTTTGGCCAGGTTAGCTAGCTGCAGAAAAAATGTGAAGCAGAAACTTGCTCATTATAGAGGAGCAAGTTGACTAAAAACAGAGTAATACTATTTTGTAATTATCACCTTTTCCCCCAGCTGCTCCACGCCCCCAGCACACACATCTAATAACGAATGGATACATGGTATGAAAGTCTTTGGTCACAAGACAGAGTCCAGGAAATGTGGCCCAGGAAAGAGCTCTAAAAGCAGATGCTTTGAAAATCTTCACTTTGCTTCTGAGGTGTATCAATGATGTCTTCCCCAAAGGACAAATTAAGATTTTCCTCCCAAATCCAAGAATCCTACTAGATTACCAGAGATATTCTCTTTTTTCAGACAAAAAGAAATGTTTTAAAGTAATTACAGCTAAGAAGGGGAAAAAGTTCCAAGTTCTTCTATTCTGTCTCTGCAAATGTCTGTTTGCATTTATATTTTGTCTTCTAAAACTCTTGAAAATGCATGGTAAAATAAACAACCAGGCATAAAATATTTTAAAGTCAATACAATAAAAGCTGGTTGAGAGATGCTGCCCTCTTATACCTCTAAAACACAGTAGGATATCTACCTTGTTATATATTAAATCAAATATGTCACTGCATTTACAAGAGGAGAAAATGTATATTTCCTAGAGACAGAAGGATTTAGACTGGACATTTGTATTCATAGGGCACCATTGAAGAAGTGTTGGGCTTTTTTGGGAAAATGACTTACTTAAAGTAAGAGTCAGAAATTGGTGCCCTCTAAGGTTGCACACAGCCAGCTCTCTGTCCCTAAATTGCTGGAATTACATCTCTGCTTCCTCTGTCTTCTCATTCTGTAATTGGCCCTATAATTTAGTTTTGACCTGTTCCCTGCCTAGTACTCCATGTCTACTCTGGTAGTCTTCCACCATCTATGGAACAAAGCCCTGTCCTGAACCCTACCCAGGGGGACCTCTGCCTACAGACAGGTCAGTTGTGCAATGACGACCACTGTCTCCTTGGCTCACAATATTCCCTGTTTTCTGATGTAACTAGAAAATGATCTTTTTCTGCATTGCAAATTAGACTGCAACATTCCTCAAAAATTGAGCCCCCCAATTTATCACCCATTTCCCATCAGCATCTATATTGAGTTACTTCCTCTGTGTCAGTTCTTCACCACAGAACAGGTTTTGTGATACCACCTAAACCTGTGTGGGCAAGTTTTTGGCTGTGTCCTGCTCTAGAAAGACAGTCAGTACTTGGCATGAATCAACCCAGAATGCGATATTGTGGTAGGCAGGATTCTAAAGATGCACCAACCCCCCAACAAGATTCTCATTTCCTGAATATTCAATCATTTATCTAGGCACTGTTAGCATATGTAAAAAAGCTTATTAATCAGTTGACCTTCAAGCAAGAAGATTATCCTGGTTTATCAGGGTGGACTCCATATAACCCTATGAAGGAAAAGGTTAAAGGGTAAGTTTGAAAATACATTAGAAGAGGAAGAAGAGAGATACAGCAGAAAGAGGAAGTCAGAGAAATTCTAAGCAGGAGAAGGGTTCAACTGCACATTGGTCCTGGCTCAGATGTAGGGCCCATGTGCAAGGACTGAGAAGGGTCTCTAGGAGCTATAGGCAAAACCCCAGCTGACACTTGGCAAGAGAGTGGAGACCTCGGATCTATAACCACAGGAACTGGAGTCTGCCAACAACCTAAAAGATCTTAGAAGTGGATTCTTTCCCAGAAGTTCCAGATAAGATCCCAGATCACTGACATCTTGATTTCAGTTTTGTGAGACAAAACACTGAGCAAAGAAACCAATTAAGCCATCTGTAGAACAGTGAGACCATAAATTTGTATTGTTTTAATCCATTGACTTTATGGTAATTTGTTTTGACAGCAATAGGAAACTACTTACAGATGTTCAATTCACTCATATAATTTATTTTGTGAAAAAGAAAAACAATTCTTAGGAAAAAGACACCTCTGGTTAAGGTTAACATCAATATTCTTTTTTATACACAGTTGTGAGCTTATATTTCTCATAGTTCTCCCACGACTTTACTTGTAGAAGCGTTTTGTCACCAAACATGTCTTCATTCATTAGACATTTATTGAGTGTCTCCTCTGTCCAAAGGTCTTTGGCAGATATAAAGAATCCCTGCCTATGGTCTCATCCTTGTATGGAAGATGGGCTGACCCCTACAGGACAAAGCCTAACCAGCTCAACACAGCATACAGTGTTCAATCGTCTACCTTCTACCTATAATTCTCTCCTTCCCCTTATGATCCAGCCAGACATGACACCAGCCTTTTTCTAAACCTCTGATTTCTTTTCATGCCTTTGAAACTTGGAATTTACAGTTCCATTACCTCAGGGTGGCTTTTCCCTCTGTCTGGAAGACTCCTCCCCCAGATAGCCAGATGTCTCTCTCACTCACCTTCTTCAAGTCTTTGCCGCATCTTATTATTTAAAATACCCCTATCCTGACCACTCTGTTGAACATTGCAAACTACCTTCACCTCCACAATCTCAATTGGCCTTATCCCTGCACAATTTCTATTTCATAACACTTAGCAACCTCCAACGTACTATATTATTCATTTATTATATTCATTGGGTGTTCTCTCTCTCTTTCCTTAATAAAATATAATGTCCACAAGAAAGTGACTTTTTAGCTGTCATGTTCACTGAGTTATCCCTAGCACCCAGAACACTGCCTCACTCACAATAAACAGACCCTTTATAAATAGTGATAGATCATTGAATGAATCTTTTCTTTTTTTTTTCCAGTAGTTACACAGGAAATTTATTATCCCCAAGAAGTGGTAAAAACTGAACATACAAACAGATTTTTTTTCCTTTGTGTACGCATTTAGTTTTATCGTAACAAAGCAACCTGTACACTTCTAACGCTTAAAGTGAGCATCACGTTTCCTTTCCAGCGAAACAAAAAGAAAAATTTTTAAATAAACAGGAATAAAATTACAACAGAGAATGTCAATTGCAAATAAGATCCTACAGGTTCTGCTGCTTCTCCCATCGAATGGCAGGGCTCAAGTCATCATTAGGAGAGAATTTTATTTTAAAATTGTCATCTGAAACTGCAAGGATGTCCATTAAACATCACAATTAAATATGCCAAAGGAGAAGCCATGTTGTCAAAATGCCCACTTAACCCACCCAAACCTCTCAGACCCAACCTTTACTGACCTTCTATAACCCCATTTTTTAAAGTTTTTTCTTTCTTTTTTTAAACAAGAGAAAGTAGACAGATACATGCTAGTAAATGCTAACTGTCCATATTCACATAGAGACACAGAGTAATCTCTGAGCCCAAAATACAGAGAAAGGAGGAAAAAGCTAAAATTCTATACACTACTACACAGGGGCCTAGCACCCTCCAGCTTCCAGCAGACCTAAGGGAGCAGAAGGGTCTTCTTTTTTCCCACAGAGCATGGTGGTGTTGATTCCACAAAGTTTTTGTTGAGACAGGAAGGGGTAAAAAAGAATTTGGAACAGAAAAGGATAGAGATTCTTTTCCCACTGAATTTTGCTCAAGGTATTTCCCCCCAAAATAAGTTGTGAGCCATGGTATAAAAGAGAAAAGAGACCTCAAAAACAGGGTGACTGAGCACAAGAGGAGGAGAAAAAAAAAAAAAAAGACTGTAACTTGCTCCCGGGGACTGGAGAAAATTTTAAAAAGAAGGTTAGAATCCATCAGTGTTCCATGAGTCATCTTCTCCTTCATCTTCCTCTCCTCCCTCCCCCTCATCATCATCTTCTTCACCTTCATCCACATCCCCTTCTTTATCAATATCTTCCAATCCTTCTTCCTCTTCATCGTCATCTTCTTCTTTCCCTTCCTCATCATCCATGTCTGGAACCAAGTAGTACTGTAATGGATTTGGCCACATAGCATCTTTGATAACCTCTCGTAACTCATCTGCACCTGCATCAGAATGATCAGTAAGCCAGGTGAAGAAGCTTTCTGGTTCCTCATGCTGTCTCTTCCTGCTGGCTTTATTCTGCATTTTGTCGGATCCTTTCTGGATTTCCATTTGATTTCAGTGGACTTCGAAGATGGATCACCACTCTCATTCAGATGAAATTCTTTGGAGAGAACTTTATCTTCCAAGTGAGGGTTTTCATCAAAATAAAAATCTATTCTGTAACCTGATTTAATATCTTCAAACTCTGTCACTTTGACTCTTGTCAAATAATGCAGCGCCTCTTCATTCTCCTCCCCAAGCAGTGCAGACACTTGTGGATGGTTAACAAATGTTGTTACCCCAAAATCTGGGCTTTGGGCGATCAATTCTGACCTCTTCTGAAAAAACGGTTGGCGGAGTTTGTTATATTTCTGTTCTACTTTCAAAATCTCCTCACTGGCTTGTTCATTAACTCTGTCTGTTTCATTTTGTACTTCATCAATATGTTCAATTGCTTCTTGCTGTTCTTTTTCTTCCTTCGGCAACTTCAGAGAAGCAGACGTTTCCTCTGGCCTGGAGGCAGGAGTCAGTCTCAGTTTCTTCAGTTTCTTTGCTTGGGGTGGAAGTGAAGACTGGTTTTGGGGGCCAAAACCAGTCTGGGAGAAAAGCCAAGAATCCACCCAAGGGAAGAGGCTTGTACCAGGAGCTCTGAGAACTAAGGCTGCCCCAGGTGACAGAGGTTTAATTATCACAAACAGATTTGAGAAGTAAAGCATTTGCATCACCAGTCTTGCTTTGATATGTCTACTGTAGTCTTGAAATTTTCCTGAGAAGGCAATTCTATGATCGATCTTTCTAGTTATTTCTCATTTTAAATCCTGATAGAGAAAAGCTGATCAGCCTCTGACTTCCTTGCCCTTGCACAGTTCCATGAGAACCAATGCTTTTAAAAATCGAGGTCATCTGCCAGGTTTTGAGCTGTCTCCGACTCCTTTCCCACCCTTCTAAACTCTGTGATGCTGGAGCGGAGACTCTCACCGCATCTCTGCTTTGCCACCTGGCACCTGTACAGACTCTGCCAATAGGAGGTTCCAGAGGGGAAGGGGAATGCTGAAAACCAAGAGCACATATTTTCAATAGTTATTTGTAGGGTGCACTTTGGGAGAGCCCGGTTGATGTCCACGAAAAGTGGAGAACTGACAGGTCCACAGGTCACCTTGCTAAGATCAGGAAGTGATCAGGGACTAGGACTTCACAATAGTCAAGTGTCTGGTATGCCCAACATTCTTCTAGGACTGATCCAGAAGTAAGGGAAGCATTGTTAGATAGGTTTTGGTGAAATAAAGGTCCACCTTACATATATAGGATGCTACCAAGAATGAATATCTTTCAAATTCTTGAAAGAGAACAGGATAGTTTATGAGTCTCACTCACAAATTCCTTTTCCCAACTGTCCTTTTATGTTTCAATAAAGACATAAAAATTAATGCTTAATTAAATGCAATATTTATTACTTCTCTACTGCCATTCTTATTGGCTGTCAGTCTCCTTTTCGACAAACCTTTCAATCCATGATTGACATTTTTCCCCTTGTCCTTTTTTTAAAACTGTTTTAACCTCGGTATTCATATACCAGAAATGTAAGGATGAAAATTGTAAAGATTAGAGAAAACATTTTCTCTCTCATTACAAATACAAGTTGCTCCCTTTGAGGTTATTCTTTAACATTTTATAATTGCTGACTCGAAGTTGTCCTATAAGACAAAAAGTTTGCAAACAGCTACAAGCACCTATGAAGCCACATGTGGCTCCCAACACATAAACCAAAGCCACAAATTGATATTTATAAAACTTCAAAAGTTTAAGAAGGTTCTCCTGGGACATGTGATTGAAAAGTAGTGACACCATGAGTGACAAGGAGCCAGTGTGCTCCCTGGTAAAGAAATTCTAGCTCATGCTGGCACTGAACACGGTGCTTGAACTCACCCACCATTTAGTAGGTTACAGCATGCCAACTTTACAGAGGAAAGGTTTACGAAGGAAAAGTTTCAGTCTCTCCTTCTTTAGCCTTCTGTATCTTGCCCAAGCAGTTTTACCAAAGCCAAAGTCTTAAGGGCTGGGCTCAATTTCTCCATTTTAAATAGGGATCACAAATAAAACTGTCAACCAGTAAGAATAAATGTAGTGAGTAAGAATAAATGTAGTGAGCTTCTTGGCCAAAGTGGTAGACTTAGTTTGGCTAGCAATGCCAGAGCAAATACATCCATGGGGCTCATTCAAACTGGGCAGATGCTGACTTGGTCCCAACAACAGCAAGTGGAAAAACTCAGTCCTCAATTCACCTCATTGTGGGTTTGCCTGTTTTAAGTTATGCCTCCTGCAACCTAAATAGCAGCTATTTCAAAAATGTTTTTGTCTCCCAAATCCTAAAATGGATCTAATCACATAGTTTCATACTTAAAAACACAACAAGCAAACATGACCAATTTTCCTTTAAAACTGGAGGCATAGCAGATAAACAAAGATAATTTGAAACCCAACATGTTTAGGTATGAGGGATGAAGAAAACAGCAATTTATTTTTTGAAAAACGATGAAAATCATTTTTTTAAAGAACTTCCAATATGCCTGAGAAATTTCAACTTTAAAGGCAATCTCCACAGTCTAAAAAATCTATATTAGATATTTCAAAGAATACTCACAGTAGAACGATTTCTATGGCTACAAAGCATCTGACATTTGCATTTCCTAAGGTAATGGTTGGCAATACTATTAGAATCACATGAAGAATTTTTTTAAAAAATTCAGTGACCAGGTCCAACTTTTGACCAATTAAACTAGAATATCTGGGAGCAAGGTCTAGGTGATTTTAAAATCCAGCCAGGGCTGTAAACTGAGGAGGTCTACAAACAAAAGGAAAGTAATAAGAATTGTGAGAAAAATGTTTTACACACTTGCCTGATGATCCATGTCTCCTGGAATGCTTCTTAAAACCTGTTGCATGCCAATCTCTGGGGAAAAGCTTGGGAAACGTATTTTTAAACAGGAACACAATAATCTTTATCATCAGGAACCTGGTCTCCTGGAAGGAGAAATGCAAGTAACTATATACAGGTTTTAGCAGATATCCATGGGAAGCACTTAAGAACAAAATGTTATTTAAGCGGGCCTCCAAATCACCACTTGAGCCTTTTCCAGGTAAGGTTTAAGGTCTACATTAACTGAGGCACACTCTAGAGGAAGCTCAAGTTCCCCCTAATATTCTCATCGAACCCCCAAGGAAAAGGCCACGTGAAAAAGGTCAAGAGCAAGACGACATCCTCAGACATCTGGGCTACAGTGTTGGAGGACAGGGGGAGATTTTATAGGAAGAACTGAATTGAGGCAAATCCTCCTGTGTCATCTTCTTGTCTTCACATACAGTCACTCTCTTCACATCACACAGTGTGGTCTGTTCACAATCGTTTGTTGTGTTGAGCCAGAGCCTCGAGCACCTTGGAGCAGCAGGTGCTTCCAACTCCACAAGGCCTGATGTTACATGTGATTTGTATCATGTACCATTTAATAGTACACTAAAACATAGTCGTTTTAAGTATCTGTTTGCATTTTACTCTTTTACTATTTGTTTTATTATGTTTACTATTTTATTTTTAGTAGTTTGTTTTACTATTTCCCTCTTGCAACACTGGGGTATTGCAGTATTCATTTAATATCCTCCAACAGACCATAACGTAAAGAGGGCAAAGGCAGGTTTTCATGCTGCACCATTGAATTTCCCATATAATTTGCCCCATGAGACCCCATGACATCAGTGGCAATGCCCAGTGGAACAACAGAGAAGCCTGATGGGCACAGTAATTTCTCCAACAGGTTGGTGGGATACGACGATAGTACAAGCAGGACATGGTGATACAAGGAACCATGCGGCAAGGAATGCAGAAGATCATCTTAGGAACAAAGGGAGTCACCAATAGAATATTCAGACATAACAATTTGACCTAGACTTAAGGTTCTATGAAGAAAGTGAAGGCCAAAGCCAGAAAGATTGGAGAGGTTACTATACCCACATCTCTACCCAAAGACCAAGGAGGTGCAGAGATACTTAAACTTAATCAAATTTTTTAAAAAGTAGGATGTAATAACATTTACACAACAATTCCAGTTGTGTTAGAGGAGTTTGGGTGCATATTTCAAAACTTTAATGACATAGAAGACAAGGTTAACAGTGTTTATCTCTGGGTAGTAGAATTATGAGTGATTTCAGGGATTTTTTTTTTTGCTTAACTTTTTTTCCTAAATATTCTACAATGAATATTTTTGTGATAAGACAAAGTATTCAAGTTATAAAATATTATGATTGTTCAAAATTTATTGTATACTATATATTTGTGGTTTAAGGAAGTCAAGTTCTCAAGCCTCATCATTTATTGGTTTAACCCATTCTCATAGCAACAAGTTGCTAAAGAAATAAATATGTATATAATGGAACTCAAATTATACCTCAATCTTACGTGGTAGAGGAATAACTGTGTTCGTGATTAAAATACTGCAGTATAATTTTTGTGGTCAAATACAAATATTTTCCACTAATTATTCATTGTATTGACTAATACTATACTTTTTCACTCTAACTTTATTCTGCTACTCTAGACTGTGTTATGAGGCATCAGTACTGTCAACATCATCGACTGTGAATAAATGCAAGACTCAGGCTGTTTAGTTCTGGGATGCAAATCCCAGCACTAGTTCAACTGTCCAGCATTCTCACCAACATAAGGGAGGGGGTCTCATGAAACTAATTGTTTTAACTAAAATCAGACTTTTTAAACAGAGTAGAAAATCCATGGTTCTATTTGGTATCCCTTTAATAAAAAACAGAATTTTATAATATACTTGAGTACAATCCATCTCCGTTTATATTAAATTTAATGTATGACTTTTGATCTTAGTTAAAAACAATGTATTCAACTATTAATAAGGGTTCAAAATATCCAACTAGGAGGAGCAGGGGGCGACTGCCCCACCCACTCGAGCATGGAGAGCCTGCTGAGCTCTCAGGCCTGTCCTCTGCCCTTCAAACCCCCCTCCAGGCCAAGTGGGTCCTTGGGGGCATAGGAAGGAGGCTGGGGAGATCAGAAGAGGCAGGCAGGAGGGGCCCTCTCAGACCCCAGACCGGAGGAGCAGAAGAGGAGAGGAAGGTCTTTGCATTGCTCAGTCAAGCCCAGGAAGCCTGCTGGGCTCCCAGGTGAGGTCCCTTACCCTCTGAGACCAGGGTGGGGAGCATGCCTGGGCCCTTCTGTTCCTTGAGCCTAAGTCCCACCCCCACAACTCCCAGGGCCTATTCCAGCCCTGTGGGTCCTGAGCATTGGCCCCGCCCACCACCCAAACCTTGTCCTTGCTTAGGCCTCACCCTCCACAGCCACAGCCTTCCGCCCCCTTTTCTTTTTTCTATTTTTCTTTTCTCTCCTCCTCTTTTTCACTACTGTGGTACTGATGTACCTCCTGGTTGCTGATTCACCTATATATACTTTTTACATTCTTTCTAACATATCTGTTGGTTGCCTAGTCTAATTGTATTTTTTACTTTGCTATTGTTCTTTTCTTTTTTTTGCCACCCCATGTGGGTTGTGGGATATTGGTTCATAAGCCCAGGGTTGGGCTAAAGCTCCTGCAATGGGAGCTCCGAGTCTGAACCACTGGACAAACAGAGAACCTCAGAGCCCAGGGAATATTATCAGAGTGGGGTCTCATGGAGGTCCTCATCTCAGCTCCAAGACCCAGCTCTACTCAATAGCCTAAAAACTCCAGTGTTGGAAGCCTCAGGCCAAACAACCAGTAAGACAGAAACACAATTCCACTAAAAAAAAAAAAAATAAAAGAGAGAGAGACAGCAAAAAAATATGTCACAGATGAAGGAGCAGGGTAAAAACCTACAAGACCAAATAAAGGAAGAGGAAATAGGCAATCTACCTCAAAAAGAATTCACAACAATAATAGTAAAGATGATCCAGAACCTCAGAAATAGAATGGAAGAATGGATTAAGAAAACACAAGAAATGTTTAACAAAGATCTAGAAGAAGTAAAGAACAAACTAACAGAGAGGAACAACACAATAACTGAAATGAAAACTACACTAGAGTGAATCAATAACAGAATAACTGAGGCAGAAGAATGAATAAGTGAGCTGGAAGACAATATGGTGGAAATAACAGCCAAGGAGCAGAATAAAGAAAAAAGAATGAAAAGACTTGAAGACAATATCAGAGACCTCTGGGAAAACACTAAATGCACCAACATTCGAATTATAGGGGTCCCAGAAGAAGAAGAGAAAAAGAAAGGGTCTGAGAAAATATTTGAAGAGATTATAGTGGAAAACTTCCTTAACATGGGAAACGAAGTAGTCACCAAAGTCCAGGAAGCACAGAGGGTCCCATACAGGATAAACCCTAGGAAAAACACACCAAGACACATATTACTCAAACTAACAAAAATTAAATTCAAAGAAAAAATATTAAAAGCAGCAAGGGAAAAGCAAAAAATAACATACAAAGCCCCATAAGGTTATCAGCAGATTTTTCAGTGGAAACTCTGTAGGCTAGAAGGGATTGGCAGGATATACTTAAAGTGATGAAAGAGAAAAACATACAACCAAGATTACTCTACTCAGCAAGGATATCATTCAGATTCTATGGAGAAGTCACAAGCTTTTCAGACAAACAAAAGCTAAGAGAATTCAGCACCACCAAAGCAGCTTTACAACAAAGGCTGAAGAAACTTCTCTAAGCGGAAAACACAAGAAAAGAAAAAGACCCACAAAAACAAACCCAAAACAATTAAGAAAATGGTAATAGGAACATACATATCGATAATAACCTTGAATGTAAATGGATTAAATGCCCAACCAAAGGACACAGACTGGCTGAATAGATACAAAAACAAGACCCATATATATGATGTGTGCAAGAGACCCACTTCAGACCTAGGGACACATACAGACTGAAAGTGAAGGGATGGAAAAAGATAGTCCATGTAAATGGAAATCAAAAGAAAGTCAGAGTAGCAATACTCATATCAGATAAAATAGACTTTAAAATAAAGACAGTTACAAGAGAGAAGGAGGGGCATTACATAATGATCAAAGGATCAATCCAAGAAGAAGATATAACAATTATAAATGTTTATGCACCCAACATAAGAGCACCTCAATACATAAGGCAAATACTAACAACCATGAAAGGAGAAATCAACAGTAACACAATAATAGTAGCAGACTTTAACATGACACTTACACCAATGTCATTCTTCACAGAATTATAACAAAAAATCTTACAATTAGTATGGAAACACAAAAGACCCTGAATAGCCAAAGCAATCTTGAGAAAGAAAAGTGGAGTTGGAGGAATCAGGCTCCCTGACTTCAAACTATACCACAAAGCTACAGTAATCAAGACAGTATGGGGCTGGCATGAAAACACAAATATAGATTAATGGTACAGGATAAAATGCCCAGAGATAAACCCATGCACATATGGGCACCTAGTTTATGACAAAGCAGGTAAGAACATACAATGGAGAAAAGACAGCCTCCTCAATAAGTGGTGCAGGGAAAACAGGACAACTACAGGTAAAAGAATGAAATTAGAACACTACCTAACACCATACACAAAAATAAACTCCAGATGGATTAAAGACCTAAATGTAAGACCAAACACTATAAAATTTTAGGGAAAACATAGGGAAAACGTATGTCAAACAATTTGACATAAACCACAGCAAGACCTTTTGTGAACCACTTCCTAGAGTAACAGAAATAAAAAGAAAAATAAACAAATGGGACTTAATTAAACTTAAAAGCCTTTGCACAGCAAAGGAAACCATAAACAAGATGAAAAGACAACCGTCAGAATGGGAGAAAATATTTGCAAATGAAACAACAGACAAAGGATTAATCTCCAAAATATACAAACAGCTCATGCAGCTCAATATCAAATAAACAAACAATCCAGTTAAAATATGGGTGGAAGACATTTCACCAAGGAAGCCATCCAAATGGACAAGAGACACACGAAAAGATGCTCAACATCACTAATTATTAGAGAAATGCAAATCAAAACTACAATGAGGTATCACCTCACACCGGTCAGAATGGCCATTATCAAAAAAGCTAGAAAAAATAAATGCTGGAAATGGTGTGGTGAAAAGGGAACCCTCTTCTACTGTTGGTGGGAATGTAAATTTATACAACCACTATGGAAAACAGTATGGAGTTCCTTAAAAAGCTAAAAATAGAGTTACCATATGACCCAGCAATCTCACTACTGGGCATATACCCTGAGAAAACCATAATTCAAAAAGACACATGTACCACAATGTTCACTGCAGCACTATTTACAATAGCCAGGACATGGAATCAACATAAATGTCCATTGACAGATGAATGGATAAAGAAGATGTGGCCCATATATACAGTGAAATATTATCAGCCATAAAAAGAAACGAAATTTCTTTATTTTAGTGAGGTGGATGGACATAGAGTCTGTCATACAGAGTGAAGTAAGTCAGAAGGAGAGAAACAAATACTGTATGCTAACGCATATATATGAATCTTAAAAAAAAAAATGGTACTGATGAACCTAGTTACAGGGCAGGAATAAAGAGGTAGAGAGAGAATGGACTTGATGACATGGGGTGGGAGGGCAAAGCTGGGGTGAAGTGAAAGTAGCATCAACATATATAGACTACTGAATGTAAAACAGTTGGCTGGTGGGAAACAGCAGCATAGCACAGGGAGATCGGCTCTGTGCTTTGCAATGACCTAGAGGGGTGGGATAGGGAGGGTGGGACGGAGGCTCAAGAGGAAGGGGATATGGGGACATGTGTCTGCATATGGCTGATTTGCTTTGTTGTGCAACAGAAACCAGTACAGTATTCTGAAGTAATTATACTCCAATAAAGATCTATTTAAAATAATAATAATAAAAAAGAAATATCCAACTATTTGTTACATGTAAGGGTTCCATACAAAAAAATGCCATATCATAAGGATTTTCTTTTTACTTCATATTTTCTCTTTGTTGAGCAAACACTGAAGTTTTTGTAGTCACTACCAAGATATGTTTTAAGAGAGATGTAACAATACAGTGGTTGGATGACAGTACAGCCAGTAGAAACAACCACCCATAACCCTCAGACCCCAGAATGGTGCACAGCAAAATGGGGAGATAAAGTTAGCATTTACCAGCATAGTATCATAAACTAATAATGACTAAATTTACAACTCTCCTCTCTTTCTGATGAGGTACACACTGTAATGAAATGACCTCATATCAGACCTGGTAGGATGGAATTGCCTATTGATTTAAGAAAAGTAGCTGATGAAAATTTAATTTAGCTAACTTTAGTAAATAGAGAGGTATACAAAAGCATATCCAAAATGTTGTCATCTGAAAACATTAAACTTTTAATATACAGCATGCACTTAATTATTCTGGTGATTGGTGATGTCTATTTTATAGATGTGTTTCCAGAATATTGTTTTAACCTCTGTAATTCTGAAAAAGAGTTTCCAGGTTGGCATTCAAGAGCAACATGTTCACAATCACCCCACAACAAAGTCATCATCATCATCAACATTATTGACATCATCCTAGCTGTAACAAATAAACTATAACCAGGAGCCACCATTTTTAATCTCACCTTTACCTTAAGTCATGGCTATGGTGTCCTCCTGCCATGTAAGGTTGGCCTCTTAAGAAATAATATCCAAAATTAGATATAACAGACAGTAAAATTCAGCTAAGACTTTAAAAAATTATGTCATAAAAGTAACTTAAACTTTAAGAATATAAGAATACAATGAAAGAAACAATTTATATATTTTTTATTTTATATTGCTTATTGAAAAGAAAAATGTTATATTGACGCCTCTTCCTCTATGACTTATTCAGTATCCTTGAACACTATCATTACTAGTCTACTATTGTAAAATGTCTTCCATTACAAAATAAGCAACTACTATGGATTTGAACATATAAAAATACTAGCAGTAGAATAAATTTACTTGTAGTACTGAGGATAAAAATGGAATGGTGTAACTAAAGAGGAAAAAAACATGTAGAGATTCACTTAAACTCAGTCATAAGCAATACATAATAGGTGGAAAATCACCGTTGCCAAAAGAACTGAATGTCCTGTGGCCATAAGAAATTTTATTGAGCTGCATTTTTAAGCAAAGCCATCAGGCAAAATATGTACCCAGGAGGCATGTTCCAATTGTGATGGATACTTGGGTAGTGACTGTAATGACAGGTGTTTGGAAAAAGACTACAGTTATAATCCAAAGCATAACAGACACCTGTGAAAATTGGCCTTATTAATCCTATATGAACATACAGATCACACTTCCCACTCAAACCATACCCATCATTACAAAAATGAGAGGAAAATAGAATATACTTATTATAAGGGGCTAGAATATAGCTGTGTTGAACATTGTTTAAACATTAATAAGAATTAATCTGTGTTAAGGGAACTGATGGGCAAGAAAGAGTCAACCAAGAATATATAGATGCAGGATCAACTGAAGCATAGCAATGACTAAAACACAGAATAATGAGAGAGTTAAAAAACAGGCACCACAAAGGAACCAGTATTCTGTTAACTCAGAGATATACATGGCATCTATTCGAGAAAACAGATAAAAAGTCAGTATCTATATACATAGAGAATCCTAAAGATGCTACCAGAAAACTACTAGGGCTATTCAATTAATTAGGTAAAGTAGCAGGACACAAAATTAATGCACAGAAATCTCTTGCATTCCTATACACTAATGATGAAAAATCGGAAAGTCAAATTAAGAAAACACTCCCATTTCCCATTGCAAGAAAAAGAATAAAATACCTAGGAATAAACCTACCTAAGGAGACAAAACACCTGTATGCAGGAAATTATAAGACACTGATGAAATAAATTTAAAATGATACAAACAGATGAAGAGATATACCATGTTCTTTGATTGGAAGAATCAACATTGTGAAAATGACTCTACTACCCAAAGCAATCTACAGATTCAATGCAATAGCTATCAAACTACCAGTGGCATTTTTCACAGAACTAGAACAAAAAAATTTCACAATTTGTATGGAAACACAAAAAAACCCGAAAAACCAAAGCAATCTTGAGAAAGACAAATGGAGCTGGAGGAATCAGACTCCCTGACTTCAGACTATACTACAAAGCTACAGTAATCAAGACAGTATGGTACTGGCACAAAAAGAGAAATATAGATCAATGGAACAGGATAGAAAGCCCAGAGATAAACCCACACACATATGGTCACCTTATCTTTGATGAAGGAGGCAAGAATATACAGTGGAGAAAAGACAGCCTCTTCAATAAGTGGTGCTGGGAAAACTGGATAGCTACATGTAAAAGAATGAAATTAGAACACTCCCTAACACCATACACAAAAATAAACTCAAAATGGATTAAAGACCTAAATGTAAGGCCAGACACTATAAAACTCTTAGAGGAAAACATAGGGAGAACACTCTATGACATAAATCACAGCAAGATCCTTTTTGACCCACCTCCTAGAGAAATGGAAATAAAAACAAAAATAAACAAATGGGACCTAATGAAACTTCAAAGCTTTTGCACAGCAAAGGAAACCATAAACAAGACAAAAAGACAACCCTCAGAATGGGAGAAAATATTTGCAAAGGAAGCAACTGACAAAGGATTAATCTCCAAAATTTACAAGCAGCTCATGCAGTTCAATATCCAAAAAACAAACAACCCAATCCAACAATGGGCAGAAGACCTAAATAGACATTTCTCCAAAGAAGATATACAGATTGCCAAGAGACACATGAAAGAATGCTCAACATCATTAATCATTAGAGAAATGCAAATCAAAACTACAATGAGATATCCTCTCACACCAGTCAGAATGGCCATCATCAAAAAAATCTACAAACAATGAATGCTGGAGAGAGTGTGGAGAATAGGGAACTCTCCTGCACTGTTGGTGGGAAGGTAAATTGATAGAGCCACTATGGAGAACAGTACGGAGGTTCCTTAAAAAAATTAAAATAGAACTACGATACGACCCAGCAATCCCACTACTAGGCAAATACCCTGAGAAAACCATAATTCAAAAAGAGTCATGTACCACAATGTTCATTGCAGCTCTATTTACAATAGCCAGGACATGGAAGCAACTTAAGTGTCCATCGACAGATGAATGGATAAAGAAGATGTGGCATTTATATACCATGGAATATTACTCAGCCATAAAAAGAAACGAAATTGAGTTATTTGTAGGGAGGTGGATGGACCTAGAGTCTGTCATACAGAGTGAAGTAAGTCAGAAAGAGAAAAACAAATACCGTATGCTAACAGATATACATGGAATCTAAACAAACAAACAAAAGAAAATGGTCATGGAGAACCTGGGGGCAAGACGGGAATAAAGACGCAGACCTACTAGAGAGTGGACTTGAGGACACGGGGAGGGGGAAGGGTAAGCTGGGACAAAGTGAGAGAGTGGCATGGACATATATACACTACCAAATGTAAAATAGATAGCTAGTGGGAATCAGCCACATCGCACAGGGAGATCAGCTCGGTGCTTTGTGACCACCTAGAAGGGTGGGATAGGGAGGGCAGGAGGGAGGGAGACACAAGAGGGAAGAGATAGAGATATGGGGATATATGTATATGTATAACTGATTCACTTTGTTATAAAGCAGAAACTAACACACCACTGTAAAGCAATTATACTCCAATAAAGATGTTAAAAAGAAAAAAGTCCATGTAGTATTCCCTATGTGTAGGTCTTTTCAACTTCTTAATGGTGTCATTTAAAGGTCGATTAATTTTTTCAAGTCCAAGTTACAAATTATGCTTTTGATATAATATTTAGGGAATATTTGCTTAACCTAACGTAATGAAGATTTTCTCTTGTGTTTTATTCTAGAAGTGTCATTGTTTTCCCTATTGCATTTAGGTCTATGGTCCAGCACTACTTATTGAGAAGACCAGACTTTCCTAGTTGGATTACCTTGGCACATTTGTCAAAATTCAATTGGTGGGCTTCCCTAGTGGTGCAGTGGTTGAGAGTCCACCTGCTAATGCAGGGGACATAGGTTCGATTCCTGGTCCAGGAAGATCCCACATGCCATGGAGCAAGTAAGCCCATGCACCACAGCTACTGAGTCTGCGCTCTAGAGCCCGTGAGCCACAACTACTGAGCCCGCATGTCACAACTACTGAAGCCCGCACGCCTAGAGCCTGCACAACAAGACAAGCCACTGCAATGAGAAGCCCGCACACCACAACGAAAAGTAGCCCCCACTCACCACAACCAGAGAAAGCCCGCATGCAGTGAGAAAGACCCAATGCAGCAAAAAAATTAATTAATTAATTAATTTAAAAATTCAATTGGCAAAGACTTAATATTGTTAAGAAGACAATACTCCAAAAATTGATATACATATTCAACACAATCTTTATCAACATCCCAGTTGTTTTATTCTTTTTTTTGAAATTTGGCAAGCAGATCATAAAATTACATATAACTGAAAGGAATCCAGAATATCCAAAACAATTCTGAGAACAGAGAACAAAGTTGGAGGAATCACACTTCCCAATTCTAATACTTACTACAAAAGTGCTGCAATCAACAGTGTGGTACTGGCTTAAGGGTAGACACTTAGATCAATGGAATAGAATTGAGAGCCCAGAAATAAACCCTTACATTTATGGTCCATTGATTTTCAAAAACGGTGCCAAGACATTCAATGGAGAAAAAAGAGTCTTTACAATAAATGGTTCTGAAAAATCCGGATAGCCACATGCAAAAAGAAGAGAAAAAAAGGGAATTTGGAACCCTTTTTTATGCCATAAATAAAAATTAACTCAAAATGATTATGGACCTAAATGTTAGAGCTAAACTATAAAGCTCTTTAAAAAAATATAGAGTAAATTTTCATGACCTTGATAATGCAAAGACTTCAGAGATATGACACCAAAGCACAAGAGATAGAAGAAGTATTAGATAAATTGAGCTTCATCAAAAATAAAAACTATTTCTGCTGTGAACTATATCATTAAGAGCACAAAAAGATAATCCACAAATGAGAGAAAATAACTGGAAATAATATATCTGATAAAGGAAATGGATACAAAATATGTAAAGAACTGTTACAACTCAATAATAAAAGGACAAATAACCCAAGTTTTAAAAATGGGCAAAGGGTTTGTCATATATGGCTTTTATTATGTTGAGGTAGAATCCCTCTATGCTCACTTTCTGGAGAGTTGTTATCATAAATGGGTGTTGAATTTTGTCAAAAACTTTTTCTACATCTATTGAGATGATCATATGGTTTTTCTCTTTCAGTTTATTAATATGGTGTATCACGCTGATTGATTTGCATATATTGAGAATCCTTGCATTCCTGGGATAAACCCCACTAGATCATGGTGCATGAACCTTTTAATGTGCTGTTGTATTCTGTTCGCTCGTATTTTGTTGAGGATTTTTGCATCTATGTTCATCAGTGATATTGGTCTGTAGTTTTCTTTTTTTGTGACATCTTTGTCTGGTTTTGGTATCAGGGTGATGGTGGTCTCATAGAATGAGTTTGGAAGTATTCCTCCCTCTGCTATATTTTGGAAGAGTTTGAGAAGGATAGGTGTTAGCTCTTCTCTAAAAGTTTGATAGAATTCTCCTGTGAATCCATCTGGCCCTGGGCTTTTGCTTGTTGGAAGTTTTTTTTTTTTTTTTTTTTTTTTTGCTGTACACGGGCCTCTCACTGTTGTGGCCTCTCACATTGCGGAGCACAGGCTCCGGACGCGCAGCTCAGCAGCCATGGCTCATGGGCCTACCAGCTCCGCGGCATGTGGGATCTTCCTGGACCAGGGCACAAACACGTGTCCCCTGCATTGGCAGGCAGACTCTCAACCACTGCGCCACCAGGGAAGCCCTGTTGGAAGATTTTTAATCACTGTTTCAATTTCATCGCTTGTGATTGGTTTGTTCCTATTTTCTATTTCTTCCTGGATCAGTCTTGGAAGGTTGTACTTTTCTAAGAATTTGTCCATTTCCTCCAGGTAGTCCATTTTATTGGCCTATAGTTGCTTGTAGTAGTCTCTCATGATCCTTTTTAATTCCACGGCATCAGTTGTTACTTCTCCTTTTTCATTTCTAATTCTGTTGATTTGAGTCTTCTCCCCTTTTTTTTCCTGATGAGTATGGCTACATCATTCTCAATGGTGAAAAACTGAAAGCATTCCCTCGAAGATCAGGAAGAAGACAAGAGTGCCCAACCATAGCACTATTATTCAACATACTTTTGGAAGTTTTAGCAATGGCAATCAGAGAAGAAAAAGAAATAAAAGGTATCCAAATTGGAATAGAAGTAAAACTGTCACTGTTTGGAGATGACATGATACTATACATAGAAAATCCTAAAGATATCACCAGAAAACGACTAGAGCTAATCAATGAATTTGGTAAAGTAGCAGGACACAAAATTAATGCACAGAAATCGCTTGCATTCCTATACACTAATGATGAAAAATCTGAAAGTGAAATTAAGGAAACACTCCCATTTACCACTGCAACAAAAAGAATAAAATACCTAGGAATAAACCTACCTAAGGAGGCAAAAGACCTGTATGCAGAAAACTATGACACTGATGAAAGAAATCAAAGACGATACAAAGAGATGGAAAGATATACCATTTTCTTGGTTTGGAATAATCAACATTGTGAAAATGACTACACTACCCAAAGCAATCTACAGATTCAATGCAATCCCTATGAAATTACCAATGGCATTTTTCACAGAACTGGAACAAAAAATTTTACAATTTGTATGGAAACACAAAAGACCCTGAATAACCAAAGCAAACTTGAGAAAGAAAAATGGAGCTGGAGGAATCAGGCTCCTGGACTTTAGATTATACTACAAAGCTACAGTGATCAAGACAGTATGGTGCTGGCACAAAAAGAGAAATATAGATCAATGGAACAGGATAGAAAGCCCAGAGATAAACCCACACACATATGGTCACCTTATCTTTGATGAAGGAGGCAAGAATATACAGTGGAGAAAAGACAGCCTCTTCAATAAGTGGTGCTGGTAAAACTGGACAGCTACATGTAAAAGAAAGAAATTAGAGCACTTCCTAACACCATACACAATAATAAGCTCCAAATGTATTAAAGACCTAAATGTAAGGCCAGACACTATAAAATTCTTAGAGGAAAACATAGAGAGAACACTCTATGACATAAATCACATCAAGTTCCTTTTTGACCCGCCTCCTAGAGAAATGGAAATAAAAACAAAAATAAACAAAGGGGACCTAATGAAACTTCAAAGCTTTTGCACAGCAAAGGAAACCATGAACAAGACGAAAAGACAACCCTCAGAATGGGAGAAAATATTTGCAAACGAAGCAACTGACAGAGGGTTAATCTCCCAAATATACAAGCAGCTCATGCAGCTCAATATGAAAAAAACAACCAACCTAATCCAAAATTGGGCAGAAGGCCTAAATAGACATTTCTCCAAAGAAGACATACAGATTGCCAACAAACACATGAAAAGATGCTCAACATCATTAATCATTAGAGAAAAGCATGTCAAAACTACAATGAGGTATAACCTCACACCAGTCAGAATGGCCATCATCAAAAAGCTACAAATAATAAATGCTGGAGAGGGTGTGGAGAATAGGGAACTCTCCTGCAGTGTTGGTAGGAATGTAAATTGATACAGCCACTATGGAGAACAGTATGGAGGTTCCTTAAAAAAATAAAAATAGAACTACCATATGACCTAGCAATCCCACTACTGGGCATATACCATAAGATAACCATAATTCAAAAAGAGACATGTACCACAATATTCGTAGCAGCACTATATACAATAGCTAGGACATGGAAGCAACCTAAATGTCCATCGACAGATGAATGGATAAAGAAGATGTGGCACATATATACAATGGAATATTACTTAGCCATAAAAAGGAATGAAATTGAGTTATTTGTAATGAGGTGGATGGACCTAGAGTCTGTCATACAGAGTGAAGTAAGTCAGAAAGTGCAAAACAAATACTGTATACTAATACCCCTATATGGAATCTAAAAAAACGATACTGATGATCCTAGGGGCAGGCAGAAATAAAGACACAGATGTAAAGAATGGACTTGAGGACATGGGCAGGGGGAAGGGAAAGCTGGGACGAAGTGAGAGAGTAGCATTGACATATACACTACCAAATGTAAAATGGATGGCTAGTGGTAAGCAGCCACATAGCACAGGGAGATCAGCTCATTTCTTTGTGATGACCTAGAGGAGTGGGATAAGGAGAGTGGGAGGGAGGCTCAAGAGGGAGAGAATATGGGGATATATGTATACATATAGTTGATTCACTTTGTTATACAGCAGAAACTAAAACACCATTGTAAAGCAAAATACTCCAATAAAAATATTAAAAAATTAATAATAAAATTAAAAATAAATTTTAAGAAACAAACCAGAACAATGAATAGAAGAAAAAGAATGGGTGAAGGATCTGAATAGACATTTCTTCAAAGAAGATACACAAATGACCAATAAGAACATGAAAAGATGCTCATTAGGAACATGCAAATAAAAAACATAATGAGATATTACTTCACATCCATTAGGATAGCTGTTATGAAAAAAGACAGATAACAAGCATTGGTAAAGATGTGGAGAAATTGGCATCCTCATACATTGCTCATCAAAATGTAAAATGGTACAGCTACTTTGGAAAACTGTTTGGCAGTTCCTCAAAATGTTAAACATAGAGTTGCCATGAGACCCATTAATTCCACTCCTAAGAATATATCCAAGAGAAATGAAAAGATATGTCCACACAAACAGTTGCACACCAATGTTCATAGCAGAATCATTACTGGTAACCAAAATGCAGAAACAACTCAAGTTTCCATCAAATGATGAATAGATAAATAAATACGATATATCCATACCATGGAATATTATTCTGCCAACTGATTTTTTGCAAAGATGCAAAAACAATTCAATGGAGGAGGACTTTTCAACAAATAGTTCTAGAACAATAAGACGTCCAAGGTAAAATAATTCAAACCTCAAACCTGAACTTTATGTCTTGTACCAAAATTAAGTTAGAATGGCTCACAAACTTAACTGTAAAATTATAAAACTTTTGGGAAAAGAACACAGGAGAAAATCTTTAGAATCTAGGGGTAGACAAAGAATTCTAAGACATGATACCGAAAGCATTATGCATAAATATAGAAACTGATAAATTAGACCACATCAAAATTAAACACTTTTTGTGTGATCAAACACCTTTATGAAAAGACATGCTACAGATTGAGCCCAAATATGTGCAAAACACATATCCAGCGAAGGATTAATAGCTAGGATCTATAAAGAACTCTCAAACAACAGTAATAAAACAATCCAATTAGAATATGGACAAAAGACCTGAACAGACATTTCACTGAAGAGCATATACAGACAGCAAATAAGACATAAAGATGTTCAGCATCATTAGCAATTAGGGAAATGCAAATTCAAACCAAAATGAGATATGACTACTTACCTATCAGAATGGCTAAAATTAAAAATATTGGCAACATCAAATGCTCATGAGGATCTGGGAAACAATCACCCAGACATTGCTGGTAGGCATATAAATAATACAGCCACTCATTAAAACAATTTGGCAGTGTTCTTATGAAACTAACCATGTAACTACCATACAACTTAGAAATTGCACCTTTGGGCATTTATCTGAATGAAGTGTAGAGCACAAAGTTCAATGTGAGGAATGATGCCGAGACAGAGGCTGCTTGTTGTCAGCCCTCCCCAATCTACATTTCTTGTTTAACTTCAGTTCAGCCTGAATTTTTATTTGAATGAGTTGGACAAAAATATAGATATGGGGGAGTGGGCAGGAAGAAAAGTGAGTTTTACTTTGGATTGTGCAGTGAATTTAATAAATGTCTGTTTTCCACAGCACTTATATTCTAATACTTAGGTAAAATATTATATAAGAAATAAGTCCGACAGAGAAAGACAAATAGTGTATTTTTCACTTACATGTGGAATCTAAAAAATAAAACAAAGGAATAAATATAACAAAAC
Source organism: Neophocaena asiaeorientalis asiaeorientalis (assembly GCF_003031525.2). Taxonomy (NCBI): domain Eukaryota; kingdom Metazoa; phylum Chordata; class Mammalia; order Artiodactyla; family Phocoenidae; genus Neophocaena; species Neophocaena asiaeorientalis. Next base: position 1,101,437 of record NW_020172448.1, on the reverse strand, counting down.
AGAAACAGCCTCACAGATACAGAGAACAAACTAGTGGTTACCAAAGGGGAGAGGTGGGGAAGAGGCAAGACAAGGGTAGGAGATTAGGAGATACAAGCGACTAGACAAAATAAGTAAGGTATAAGGATGTAATATACAAAACAGGGAATATGGTCAATATTTTAAAATAACTTTATATGGAGCATAATCTATAAAAATATCAAATCCCTGTGTTATATATCTAAAATTACTATAATATTGTAAGTCAACTATACTTCAATAAATAATTAAATATTACATATGGAAAAAATTAAATTGCAAAGTACCATGAATGTGTACAGAGATGTTGTTCTTTGTAAAAGCAATACTTTTTGCTTGAATTGTATTAAACATGCCTAAGTTCAAAGTTACAGGACTTCAATTGTAAAGGATACCGCACATGAGTGTTTAGTCATTGAGATTTTCTAGAGTGTTAGTAAAACATAATTTTATTAAATACTACAATGGTATGGTATATTATACTCTTATCAGCAGTGATTTTATTAGGCAAACATATTTGAATTGTATTTTTCTGGAAAAGAAATCACTTGGGACAAAATTGCTGCTTTCTATATTGCCACCCAAAAGTGAGAGACCCCCCCGGTTCTAAAATCCAATAGACAAGGTTATGGGAAGTGACTCATTTTTGGTTGAGACAACATTTTTTTCCCTTTGATGATTCTTAGTTTATCTTTTGTCAAAGCTTCAGTTTCAGAATAACATACATTTCTTTTACAAGTCCTTGTAGTGTTCATTCTAAATAAGTCAATTTTGTCAACTCATTTTGATTTTTATTGGTTTTCTAAAACAATTCCCTAACAATACAGTTTTAGAGTTGAAAGGGATTGTGGAGGAATTTTAATACACTCTCACATTGTGTTTATGGAGACACCATTTTTATCAATAGTTCAGACAGTGGAAAATGGGGTAACCACTAATCACCCGCTTATCCATTAGTTAACCCCCTCACCTATGTAGCTATTTATTAATTACGTGTGATCATTCCATGGACTGTCACCACATCCTGAGTGCCCGTAAGAGACACATTAATTCACATTCTTTTCTCTCACTACCCTTTGCAAACTGCTCATATGAAGCTGATGATCCTTTTATGTTTGATAAAAATCCACAAGATTTGCCCACCTTTGAACACTTGAAATAGAAGGAGTTACTTTCAAGAAGTGTGTTTTCAAAGGCAGCAGGAAGGGAAGGGCTGAGCAGCAGCCTGGTGAGCAAACGGTAAGAGTTCCGCTGTCATCTCGACCCCGGTGACCCCTTCACTTCACTTCCCTCAGCTGCAATAACACAGAGAGCCACATTACCCTTGCTTACTTGAAGACATGAAAAGGAAACCATGCAACTAAAATGAGTGAAGGTCAGAACTGGCAGTGAAGTCTTGTGGAAAAAGGCGAGTTGAGAATCAGAAGACCTGGACAGTTTTCCACTAATCGAGACTATGTGACCACAAACAACTCAACGCTTTCATTTCTTTATCACAAAATGGCCATAATCACAACAACAAAAAAGGGAATGTGCAAACTTTTAAAAAATGGAATATTTCCAAAAGTACATTAAAATCCAAATAAAGGGTGCATTCATTTGTTGTATTATTATTATTGCCAAATAAATAACAGAATCAGGTCTGACCTCATAATTAATTTTCTTAGATTTGAATAGGAACCAAATAGTTTTTTAGTCTATGGCAAATGTCCTTTAGTCAAGAGTTTCAACGTTTTATCCAATAGGAAAACAGTTGCCAAAAAATAAATAAAAGAGCTTCTTAAGGGACATTAATTCTTGGACATCAACCTCTAAAAACAAGGTTGTGATAATACATTGAAGTGAATCAGAACTCAGTGGATTGCATTCCATCAAATGATTTTAGAAAAAGAGAAAGTGTTTATTCAGATGTGATTGGAATTTCAAGACAGACAAACATAGAACATATTTTATGCTGTGTTTCTGGTATTTAAAGTTTGTAGTAATACATTGAAAACTGTATTAAATAAACAAGAGAAGGCTTTTAAAAGATGCCACTAAAACATGTAGCAATTACGTTTAAACCAAAAATACCTGTTAACTAATATTAGATAATTTCCTTTGTCATTTTTCAAACTCTAGATATTAAATGACTCTAGCAAACCAGCAGCTTAAAACACTTATCTTTATATGTGCTGGCAATTCCAACACTTAAAATCAGTAGGAGTTAAGAACACTATCTGAGGAAGCTTAGAAATGCAACGCAAATACTTTCAACCCATCTGCCTCTTTTCTTAATCAAAGACTACAAAATGCCATCTACCTATTGGCTATTCCTTATGAATATTTTTTGAATATTAATAATAAATGATCAGAAACATTAACTTGTTTTATTCTCCTAACTACTTAAGGAGTTTTATTCTCCTAACTACATTAGGCTTCAACATTTTCAATATAGATTGTGCTCACGTTATATGGGTATGTTGAAAAAAATTATTTTCAGGAAGAATTTAAGTGATTTGAAGTCAAAGCACAGCTGAAAAGAAAGTGCCTGTTGGTTTTGCCCACACCATCTGAAGGCTGATATTGCAGCTCTCTTTTCCTTCCTGAGCCGTTTGCTCTTTCATAGAAAATAAAATTATGTAAAATTGCATGAAAAAGTTTGTATTGTGACTTTAAAAGGCAGGAGGGGACTGAAAACTGCTTATGGGAAGTAGAAACGATAACAGAGAATCGAAATATAGAAATCCAGAAAAAACAATTGCCATACTTAACTCACACATTATAATATTTCCTTTACCACAGTAATTATATCAACTGAAATCATAAGCTAATTTTTGCCTAATTACACCTTATGATATAAGACACAATAATAATTGAATTTATGCCGTAATTAAATGATTACTATTCTGTCTTACACTACATCATCCAAACTATCTGAAGCACTTATTCCCAAACAATGTTAACTATATGAAAGGAAGAAAAACCCACAGCAGGCTATTCATGCAATCTACCTCCACTGAGTGAGTTAAATGATACTTTGGAAAGTGTTTGATACAGTACCAAAGGGTTGAATACCAAAATCAGAGCTTATATCTGTGAGATGTTTCTATCATGCCATTAAATTAATAAAGACTTTAAAATAATATTTTTAAATGAAACTTTAAAGTGCATCCATTTATGAATCTGTAGAGACAAAATCATGATTATTTCTAATCAAAATTAGCTAAAGCATCTTTTCTATTCCTCACTGGTGTCAAGGAAGGAAGGAAACTAATGTTTCTGGCATCTTCTACTTACAGAAATTTTCAAATGCTTTCTCCTTTAGTCCTTACAACAATCTTATGAGCCAGGTTTATTATTTTTATTTTACAAATAAGGAAACAGAGACACACAAGCAATTTTCTAAGTAAATGATAGGGTAGTGATACAAATTCATTTAGTTCATAGAAATTTTATGGCAAATACTGAGAAAGTGTGATAAAAAATTATAAAGTGGTATTTTTTTTCTGTATTTTTTTCAAATTTGTGAATGATTTTCATACTACATGTCAGACCATCTAATAAGGGTGAGCAGAAGATTTACAAAGCAATTAGCATATTGCAGAATCAGATCGGTGCAAGGAAGGACTAACCATTCCATATGGATAACTACCTTTTGAAATGATGTTCTATTGATACAAGTGTAATCTAAATCTGTTTTCAACAACAGAGGCCCTTTGAGTTCTCTAGAATATTTTTAAAATTCTTTTATTTGTTGTTTTATCATATTGATAGTAACCTAAAGAAACATTAATTAATTGCTTGAGCACAAATACTGCCTTCTGGTCTTGATGCTTGCATTTCTTTATATGTAAGCTCTAGTGATATCACCTTCCTTGTACAGAATAATGAGAAAACAGAAACCAATATAATACTGAATTTATGTGATGTTTAAACTACCTGATTTTAGGACTCACTAGAAAGCCACAGTAATTAAGACAGTGTTGGTGCTGAGAGTAAAAACAGATAAATAGATCAATGTAGTAGACTAGAAAGTGTACAAATAGACCTACATATATATGATGAATTGATTTTTCAAGAAAGATAACCAAGGTATTTCAATAAGAAAAAAATAGTCTTTTCAACAGACAATGCTGAAACAACTGAGTATCATTTTATGACAAACTATCATCAATGCTCACATCATACTGTCCAGAAAAATGGACTTAAAATGAATCATAGATATAAACGTAAAAAGATCTCAACAAATTTAAAAGCATTTGCTCTGGGATTCCTGGTGGTGCAGTGGTTAAGAATCTGCCTGCCAATGCAGGGCACACAGGTTCAAGCCCTGGTCCAGAAAGATCCCACATGCCATGGAGTAACAAAGCCCGTGCACCGCAACTACTGAGCCTGCGCTCTAGAGCCCATGAGCCACAACTACTGAGCCCATGTGCCACAACTACTGAAGCCTGCATGCTTGGAGCCCGTGCTCTGCAACAAGAGAAGCCACTGCAGTGAGAAGCCTATGCACCACAACGAATAGTAGCCCCTGCTCACCGCAGCTAGAGAAAGCCTATGCATAGCAACAAAGACCCAATGAAGCCAAAAAAAAAAAAAATTTGCTCTTAGAAAAACACCACTATGTTTTTTTTGTTTTTTGTGGTACACGGGCTTCTCACTGTTGTGGCCTCTGCCGTCACGGAGCACAGGCTCCGGACGCAGGCTCAGCAGCCATGGCTCACGGGCCCAGCCACTCCACGGCATGTGGGATCTTCCCAGACTGGGGCACAAACCCGTGTCCTCTGCATCAGCAGGCGGACTCTCAACCACTGTGCCACCAGGGAGGCCCAAAAATCACCACTATGAAAAGGAAAATACAAGTCACAGCCTAGGAGGAAATATCTGCAATTTACATATATAGAAAAGCACATGTATCCTGAATATATAAAGAGCTCTTACAACTCAAAAGTAAAATAAAATATTTTAAAAGGCGAGATTTTTTCATAAATACTTCATAAATAAAGATATGAGTAGCTGAATAAACACATGAAAAGATGCTAAAAATGATTAATTATCAAAGAAGTACAAATGGAAACTCCAATATCCTTATACTTCCTATAAAATACAGCAAGTCTCCTACATACAAACCTTCAAGTTGTGAACTTTCAAAGATGCAAATGTGCATCTGGTTCTAGCAAGGAACCAGAACCTGTGCCATCAATGTCAGGTGTGAGTGAAGTTACAGCTTGTCCTCTGTCTCCTATTGCTGAGGATACTTCAGCTCTACCATTTCCCACCCCCTTTCCCTCCTCTAGTCAGTAACTCTTCTTGTCTGTTCACTCGATGCCAGTCCCTGTATGCCAGCTTTTGCACTGTACTACTGTACTTTTCAAGGTACTGTACTGTAAGATTAAAAACTTTTACTTTATTTTTTGTGTTTGTTTGTTTATATGTATTATTTGTGTGAAAAGTATTATAAACCTATTACAGTACAGTACTATATAGCCTATTGTGGTAGTTGGGTACCTAGGCTAACTTTGTTGGACTTACAAACAAATTGGACCTAAGAATGCACTCTCAGAACAAAACTCGTTCATATGTAGGGGACTTACTGTAGGTGAAATTTAAAAGGCAGACAATATCAAGTGTTGTCAAGGAGGTAGAACAATGGAAGTCTCAAACATTGCTGGTAAAAGTGTAAAGTTGTACAGTTTTGAACTGTTTGGCAACTTCTCATAAAGTTAAAAATCACTTACCATGTTAGTCAATAATAAACACAAAAAACAGATGTTCAAAAAAGACTTCTAAATGAAAGTTTATAACAGTTTTATTGAAAATAATAGCTTGGGGGGGACCTTCAAGGTGGCAGAGGAGTAAGATGAGAAGATTACCTTCCTTCCCACAAATACATCAAAAATACATCTACATGTGGAACAACTCTTACAAAACACCTACTGAATGCTGGCAGAAGACCTCAGACTTCCCAAATGCAAGAAAACCCCCACGTACGTGGGTAGGGCAAAAGAAGAAAAGAAAAAACAGAGACAAAAGAATAGGGATGGGACCTGTCCCTCTGGGAGGGATCTGTGAAGGAAGAAAAGTTTCCACACACTAGGAAGCCCCTTCACTGCCGGAGATGGGGGGTGGGCATGGGGGGAGCTTCAGAGCCATGGAGGACAGCACAGCAACAGGGGTGCAGAGGGCAAAGTGGAGAGATTCCTGCACAGAGGATCGGTGCCGACTAGCACTCACCAGCCTGAGAGGCTTGTCTGCTTGCCTGCCAGGGCAGGTCGGGTCTGGGAGCTGAGGCTTGGGCTTCAGAGATCAGACCCCAGGGAGAGGGCTGGGGTTGGCTGCATGAAGACAGCCTGAAGGGGGCTAGTGCACCACAACTAGCCAGGAGGAAGTAAGGGGAAAAGTATGGACCTGCCTAAGAGGCAAGAGACCATTGTTTTGGGGTGCAGGAGAAGAGGGGATTACTTCCCCATGTGCCCACAGAAGGCAGAGCACCAACTAAGAAAGCTCTATAGACAGGCATGAGCCGTGACTATCAGCTAGGACCCCAGAGATGGGCATGAAATGCTAATGCTGTTGCCGCTGCCACCAAAAATCCTGTGTGCAAGCTCAGGTCACTACCCACACCCCCCACAGGACCCTACGCAGCACACCACTGCCAGGGTCCCAAGATCCAGGGACAACTCCCCCAGGAGAACACATGGCATGCCTCAGGCTGTTGCAATGTTACGCCAGCCAATGCAACCGCAGGCTCAACCCACATTCCAATTATGACTACTGTACCCCTCCTTCTCCCTGGCCTGAGAAAGAAAAACAGACCTAATCAGCCGCTGCTTTAACCCCCTCCTGTCTGGGCTGGGAACAGATTCCTGAGGGTGACCTACACACAGAGCCAGGGCCAAAACCAAATCTGAACGCCAGGAGCTGTGCGAACAAAGAGGAGAAAGGGAAATTTCTCCGTGCACCCTCAGGAGCAGCGGATTAAATCCCCACAATCAACTTGATGAACCCTGTGTCTGTGGAATACCTGAACAGACAACGAATGTTCCCAAAATTAAAGCCGTGGACTTTGGGAGCAACTGTAGACTTGGGGATTCTACACAATCAGTCTGTGACTGATTTTTTTTGTTTCTGATTTTTATATTTATCTTAGTTTAGTTTTAAGTACTTATTATCTTTGGTGGATTTGTTTATTGATTTGGTTGCTCCTTTTTTTTTTTTTTTCTTCTTATTGTTTTTGTACTCTATTTTATTTTTTCTCTTCCTTTTCTTCTGAGCTGTGTGGCTGACAGGGTCTCAGTGGTCTGCCCTGGTATCAGGCCTGAGCCTCTGTGGTGGGAGAGCCAAGTCCAGAACACTGGACCACCAGAGACCTTCTGGTCCCATGTAATGTCAATTGATGAGAGCTCCTCCAGAGATCTCCGTCTCAACACTAAGACCCAGCTACACCCAATGGCAAACAAGTTCCAGTGGTGGACACCCCATGTCAAACAACTAGCAAGACAGGAAAACAACCACACCCATTAGCAGAGAGCCTGCCTAAAATCATACTAAGTTCACAGACAGCCCAAAACACACCACTGGACACAGCCCTGCCTGCCAGAATGACAAGATCCAGCCCCACCCACCAGAACATAGGCACCAGTCCCCTCCAGCAGGAAACCTACAAGAGCCACTGAAGCAACCTCACACACTGTGGGCAGACACCAAAAACAACGGGCACTAAGAACCTGCAGCTTGTGAAAAGGAGACCCCAAATACAGTAAGTTAAGCAAAATAAGAAGACAGAGAAATACACAGCAGATGAAGGAGCAAAGTGAAAACCAACCAGACGAAACAAATGAAGAGGAAATAGGCAGTCTACCTGAAAAAGAATTCAGAGTAATGATAGGAAAGATGATCCAAAATCTGGAAATAGAGTGCAGAAAATACAAGAAACATTTAACAAGGACCTAGAAGAACTAAAGAGCAAACAAACAATGATGAACAACACAATAAATGAAATTAAAAATTCTCTAGGAGGAATCAATAGCAGAATAACTGAGGCAGAAGAACGGATAAGTGACCTGGAAGTTAAAAGAGTGGAAATAACTGCCACAGAGCAGAATAAAGAGAAAAGAATGAAAAGGATTAAGGACAGTCTCAGAGACATCTGAGACAACATTAAACACACAGACATTTAAATTATGGGGGGAGGGGGGTGGGTTCCAGAAGAAGAAGAGAAAAAGAAAGGGTCTGAGACAATATTTGAAGAGATTATAGTTGAAAACTTCCCTAACATGGGAAAAGAAATTGTCAATCAAGTCCAGAAAGCACAGAGACTCCTATACAGGATAAATCCAAGGAGAAACATGTCAAGACACATATTAATCAAATTATCAACAATTAAATACAATGAAAAAATATTAAAAGCAGCAAGGGAAAAGCAAGAAATAACATACAAGGGGATCTCCATAAGGTAAACAGTTGATCTTTCAGTAGAAGCACTGCAAGCCAGAAGGGAGTGGCAGGACATATTTAAAGTGATGAAAATAAAAAACCTACCATCAAGATTACTCTACAAAGCAAGGATCTCATTCAGATTTGACTGAAAAATTAAAACGTTTAAGACAAGCAAAAGTAAAGAGAATTCAGCACCACCAAACCAGCTTTACAACAAATGCTAAAGGAACTTCTCTAGGCAGGAAACACAAGAGAAGGAAAAAACCTAGAAAAACAAACCCAAAACACAAGAAAATGGTAATAGGAACATACATATTGATAATTTCCTTAAATGTAAATGGATTAAATGCTCCAACCAAAAGACATAGACTGGCTGAATGGAAACAGAAAGAAGACCTGTATACATGCTGTCTACAAGAGACCCACTTCAGACCTAGGGATACATACAGACTGAAAGTGAAGGGATGGAAAAAGATATTCCATGCAAATGGAAATCAAAAGAAAGCTGGAGTAGCAATTCTCATATCAGACAAAATAGACTTTAAAATAAAGACTATTACAAGAGACAAGAAGGACACTACATAATGATCAAGAGATCGATCCAAGAAGAAAATATAACAAATGTAAATATTTATACACACAACATAGGAGCACCTCAATACATAAGGCAAATGCTAACAGCCATAAAAAGGGATATCGACACTAACACAATCATAGTAGAGGACTTTAACACCCCACTTTCACCAATGGAAAGATCATCCAAAATGAAAATAAATAAGAAAACACAAGCTTTAGATGACACATTAAACAAGATGGACTTAATTGATATTTACAGAACATTCTATCCAAAAACAACAGAATACATTTTCTTCTCAAGTGGTCATGGAACATTCTCCAGGATAGATCATATCTTGGGTCACAAATCAAGCCTTGGTACATTTAAGAAAATTGAAATCATATCAAGCATCTTTTCCGACCACAATGCTATGAGACTAGATACCAATTACAAGAAAAAATCTGTAAAAAATACAAATACATGGAGGCTAAAGAATATGCTACTAAATAACCAAGAGATCACTGAGAAAATCAAAGAGGAAATCAAAAAATACCTAGAAACAAATGACAATGAGAACACAGTGACCAAAATCTATGGGATGCAGCAAAAGAAGTTCTAAGAGCCAAGTTTATAGCAACACAATCCTATCTTAAGAAACAAGAAAAATCTCAAATAAACAACTTAACCTTACACCAAAGCGATTACAGAAAGAAGAACAAACACAACCCAAAATTAGCCAAAAGAAAGAAATCATAAAGATCAGATCAGAAATCAATGAAAAAGAAATGAAGGAAATAATAACAAAGATCCATAAAACTAAATGCTGGTTCTTTGAGAAGATAAACAAAATTGATAAACCATTAGCCAGACTCATCAAGAAAAAAAGAAGACTCAAATCAACAGACTTAGAAATGAAAAAGGAAAAGTAACAACTAACACTGCAGAAATAAAAAGGATTATGAGAGATTACTACAAGCAACTATATGCCAATATAATGGACAACTTGGAAGAAATGAACAAATTGTTAGAAAAGCACAACATTCCAAGACTGAACCAGGAAGAATTAGAAAATATGAACAAACAAGTCACAAGCACTGAAATTGAAACTGTGATTAAAAATCTTCCAACAAGCAAAAGCCCAGGGCCAGATGGCTTCATAAGTGAATTCTATCAAACATTTAGAGAAGAGCTAACATCTATCCTTCTCAAACTCTTCCAAAATATAGCAGAGGCAGGAACACTCCCAAACTCATTCTATAAGGCCGCCATCACCCTCTTACCAAAACCAGACAAACATGTCACAAAAAAGGAAAACTACAGGCCAATATCACTGATGAACATAGATGTAAAAATCCTCAACAAAATACTACCAAACAGAATCCAACAGCACATTGAAAGGGTCATACACCATTGTCAAGTGGGGTTTATCCCAGGAAAACAAGGATTCTTCAATATATGCAAAGCAATCATGTGATACCCCATATTAACAAACTGAGGAATAAAAACCATATGATCATACCAATAGATGCGAAAAAGCTTTTGACAAAATTCAACACCCATTTATGATAAACACTCTCCAGAAAGTAGGCATCGAGGGAACCTACCTCAACATAATAAAGGCCATATATGACAAACCCACAGCCAACATCATTCTCAATGGTGAAAAACTGACACCATTTCCTCTAAGATCAGGAACAAGACAAGGTTGCCCACGTTCACCACTATTATTCAACATAGTTTTGAAAGTTTTAGTCACGGCAGTCAGAGAAGAAAAAGAAATAAAAGGAGTCCAAATTGGAAAAGAAGAAGTAAAATTGTCACTGTTTGCAGATGACATGATACTATACATAGAGAATCCTAAAGATGCTACCAGAAAACTACTAGAGCTAATCAATGAATTTGGTAAAGTATCAGGACACAAAATTAATGCACAGAAATCTCTTGCATTACTATACACTAACGACGAAAAATCTGGAAGAGAAATTAAGGAAACATTCCCATTTACCATTGCAACAAAAATAATAAAATACCTGGGAATAAACCTACCTAAGGGGATAGAAGACCTGTATGCAGAAAACTATAAGACACTGATGAAAGAAATCCAAGACAACACAAACAGAAGGAGAGATATACCATGTTCTTGGATTGGAAGAATCAACATTGTGAAAATGACTATACTACCCAAAGCAATCTACAGATTCAATGTAATCTCTATCAAACTACCAAAGGCATTTTTCACAGAACTAGAACAAAAAAATTCACAATTTTATGAAAACAGAAACGACCCCGAATTACCAAAGCAATCTTGAGAATGCAAAACGAAGCTGGAAGAATCAAGCTCACTGACTTCAGACTATACTACAAAGCTACAGTAATCAAGACAGTATGGTGCTGGCACAAAAACAGAAATATAGATCAATGGAACAGGATACAAAGCACAGAGATAAAGCCACGTACGTGTGGTCATCTTATCTTTGACAAAGAAGGGAAGAATACACAATGGAGAAAAGACAGCCTCTTCAATAATTGGTGCTGGGAAAACTAGACAGCTACATGTAAAAGCATGAAATTAGAGCACTTCCTAACACCATACACAATAATGAACTCAAAATAGATTAAAGACCTAAATGTAAGGCCAGACACTATGAAATTCTTAGAGGAAAACGTAGGTAGAACACTCTATGACACAAATCACAGCAAGATCCTTTTTGACCCACCTCCTAGAGAAATGGAAATAAAAACAAAAATAAACAAAGGGGACCTAATGAAACTTAAAAGCTTTTGCACAGCAAAGGAAACCATAAACAAGATGAAAAGACAACCCTCAGAATGGGAGAAAATATTTGCCAATGAAACAACTGGCCAAGGATTAATCTCCCAAATATACAAGCAGCTCATGCAGCTCAATATCAAAAAAACAAACAACACAATCAAAAATGGGCAGAAGTCTTAAATAGACATTTCTCCAGAGAAGATATACTGATTGCCAACAAACACATGAAAGGATGCTCAACATCACTAATCATTAGAGAAATGTAACTCAAAACCACAATAAGTTGTCACCTCACACCTGTCAGAATGGCCATCATTAAAAAAACCTACAAACAATAAATGCTGGAGAGGGTGTGGAGAAAAGGGAACCCTCTTGCACTGTTGGTGGGAATGTAAATTGATACAGCCACTATGGAGAACAGTATGGAGGTTCCTTAAAAATCTAAAAATAGAACTACCGTATGACCCAGCAATCCCACTACTGGGCAAATACCCTGAGAAAACCATAATTCAAAAAGAGACATGTACCATAATGTTCATTGCAGCTCTATTTACAATAGCCAGGACATGGAAGCAACCTAAATGTCCATCGACAGATGAATGGATAAAGAAGATGTGGCACATATACACAATAGAATATTACTCAGCCATAAAAAGAAATGAAATTGAGGTATTCGTAGTGAGGTGGATGGACCTAGAGTCTGTCATACAGAGTGAAGTAAGTCAGAAAGAGAAAAACAAATACCGTACACTAACACATATATATGGAATCTAAAAATATTTTTTTCTGATGAACCTAGGCAGGACAGGAATAGAGACGCAGACATAGAGAATGGACTTGAGGACACAGGGAGAGGGAAGGGTAAGCTGGGACAAAGTGAGAGAGTAAAATTGACACATATACACTACCAAATGTAAAATAGATAGCTAGTGGGAAGCAGCTGCATCGCACAGGGATATCAGCTCAGTGCTTTGTGACCACCTAGAGGGGTGGGATAGGGAGGGTGGGAGGGAGACGCAAGAGGGAGGGGATATCGCGTTATATGTATACATATAGCTGATTCATTTTGTTATACAGCAGAAAGTAACACAACATTATAAAGCAATTATACTCCAATAAAGATGTTAAAAAATATTTAAAAACAGAAAATAATAGCTTGAAAAATTCAAATGGTCATCAATTGCTGAATGGATAAACAAATAATGGTATATGAATATAATAGAATACCACTCGGAAATGAAAAGAATCAGATTACTTATATGCACAACAAAATGGATGAATCTCAAAAATACTATGTTCTCAAAAGTATCCAGATAGAAAAGTATATGTACTGTATGATCTTATTCATATGAACAGGCAAAACTAATCTATAGTGGCAGAGAGCAGATCTGTGATTGCCGGTGATTGGGGGTGGTCAGGAGGGAATTAACTGCGAAGGGACAGAAGGGAACTTTTTTGAATAATGAAAATGTTTTATATCTTTATTTGATTGCTGTTTGCATAGGTATATGTTTGTCAAAAGTCACAAACCCATATGTTTTATATAAGTGCATTTTATTGTATGTAGGTTATTCCTCAATAAAGTCTATTTAAAAAACCGAAACAGCTTTTAAAAGAAATTCATCTACCTGAATAAATTTCCATAGTGCCTTTCAGTCCCCTCGTATAGAACGTTTCATTACAATTGTTTTATCACCAGTTTTCCAGAGCCTAAGTATTTTTATACCCCACCTTCAAGGCAAATCAACAATAATGGTGAGGACCTGTTGAACTCTACATACGAGCGTTTTCTTCTGCAGCTTTGGCTTAGGAAGAACAAAAAGAGGGTTTGAGGATAAAAAGCCTGAAACTCCAAAGGAAATCCGGATTGTCCCAGAGTCATAGGAACATATAACTACCAGAACTGGTTTTAAATCTGTCTAAAGTATCAATGACAGTTATTTGGCAATGGTAACAGCAGAAGGGATTTTAAATCTGTCTACTTGTTCAGGGACAATTCACTTCAGCGTACGTACCTCTGCAACTAAGACAAAACATCACCCTACTTCTGCTTCTATTTGCAACACAAAACATGCTTCTAAGATTGACTTCAACACACTCCTTCCTCTATAACTAGCATGACCCCAAATGAAGTCTTCTTAAAGCCATAAAAACGAAATAGTGCCATTTGCAGACTTGTCCCAGAGTCATAGGAACATATAACTACCAGAACTGGTTTTAAATCTGTCTAAAGTATCAATGACAGTTATTTGGCAATGGTAACAGCAGAAGGGATTTTAAATCTGTCTACTTGTTCAGGGACAATTCACTTCAGCGTACGTACCTCTGCAACTAAGACAAAACATCACCCTACTTCTGCTTCTATTTGCAACACAAAACATGCTTCTAAGATTGACTTCAACACACTCCTTCCTCTATAACTAGCATGACCCCAAATGAAGTCTTCCTAAAGCCATAAAAATGAAATAGTGCCATTTGCAGACATGTGGATAGACCTAGAGACTGTCGTACAGAGTGAAGTAAGTCAGAAAGAGAAAAACCAATTTCATATAATATCGCTTATATGTGGAATCTAGAAAAATGGTACAGATGAACTTATTTGCAAAGCAGAAATAAAGACACAGATGTAGAGAACAAACTTATGGATACCAAGGGTGGAAGCAGGGGGCGTGGGATGAATTGGGAGATTGGGATTGACATATATAAACTACTATGTATAAAATAGATAACTAATGAGAACCTACCGTGTAGCACAGGGAACTCTACTCAATGATCTGTGGTGACCTAAATGGGAAGGGAATCTAAAAAAGAGGGGATATATGTATAACTGATTTACTTTTCTGTACAGCAGAAACTAACACAACATTGTAAAGCAACTATGCTCCAATAAATTTTTTTTTAAAAAGACTGTCAATATGCTTTGCTCTACAAGATTAAGCTTAGTCATCAGAGCTCTCCCTTGCTTATGCTGTAATTTTGGCATTTACATTGCAGATACTGAGTAGTGGTCTTATTTTTTGGCAATTCCTACATCTCATTTTACAGATGTGGAGATGGAGATGGAGAAAATGTGACATGAAAAAATTAAAGGTTTTGTTTTTAATATAACTAATGATCATATAACTAATATGATCCACTGGGAACTAAATACCAGTCTACTAATAACAGGTCTGGTACTCTTTTTCTTCCAGCATTCACATAGAAACACATACACACATGCATATACATCACTGACATAAAATTCTTCAAGATAATAAATGTCATATAAATTAGTTTCATAGTCACTCAATCTTTTTTGACTTATACTTTAGGGATTTAAAGATGACTATATTCCTCCTAATATCAAGGGGATCATGGTTTACTAAAGGAGACATTCAGGTAAGAAATAATAGTAATGCAATACATAGAGATCAAATAAACTAGACTTGTATTTTAGGTTCATTGCTTACTTGCAATATAATGCTGGATAAATTACTTACCCTCTCAGAGTTTCAGTTTTTTTATCCATAAAATGCAAACAATAAAATATACTCTGAAAGAGTACGGGGGAGTTTGAAGATTCATGATAACAGAGTAAAAATCACAATGATAGAAACAAAAATAGTTGTCATTTTCATTTCACCAACATCATTATTCCCAATAAAATAAGTAGTTCTATGAACAGACATGAGAGAATGGTTGTCATTTTGAGAAGAAAGTGATATTGGTATGGGTTTGCAAGAAGAGGAATAAGTTCAGGGGAAAGGAACCCTGAGGTGGGAGTGGAGGTGGGAGTGGAAGCATTCCAGGCAGTAGCTAGAGCACACATAAATCTCTAGAAGGACAAGTAAGTATAAGTAATATTTACAGGATGCATACTCTCCACTAGGCACTGTCATTAATATACTACCTCATTCCATTCTCACAGCAATCCTAAGATTTAGATACTTCAGTATTGTCATTTTACAGATGAGAAGACAGGAGCAGATGTTGTAACTTGCCCAAAGTCACAAAGCTATTTATTCCATAGTAGGCCTAGGAATTGAACCTGAGTAGAACATGGTAGCCTACACTCTAACCCATTACACAATAAAGAGTGTACTTTAATGTACATCACTACTTTACATAATTTTCAGGGCTATTTATGTCAGTTAAGTTTTTCAGAAGCCAATGAAGATGTCTGGAAGACTAGTGTATTCAGAGATTTGTCAGATCCTTAATTTCTTTTGCAATATGATTTAAAAAATTTATTATGTAGAGTAGGCACAAAATGCAGTATAAAAATTAGGTGTTCACAGAATACAATTTTATTTTTCTATTACTCAGTTTATTTTCTGTCACAAGCTTCCAAATAGATCATAAAAATTTAATATCCTTTAAATATCCGTTTGTCTTATCACTGGGTTCTAAATGCTGGGTGGGTGGGAGTTGATGGGCATCTGGCTTTTGTCTTACAATCTGTATATTCTGGCATCTCCTGAGGTCAGCTGAGGAATTCATAATTCATTTCAGTCCATGAATTTCTGTTGAAACAGGTCACTGCTAAGTCATCCGAAAGGTTCCTGCGGGCATGTTCTGTCTAGGCTATGTCCCATGTTCTTTTAGAGTATGTAGGATTATCCTGTTGTTCTTAATCACACAAGTCCAGTGAGATTTACAGGATGAGAGGCTGCCTATGATCTCTCATTACTTCCTTGCTCCTCTTAGTTTCAGGCGATATTTATACTTATCAGGTATCAACTTGGCATATGAGAAAAATGTTACCGTAAGTTGATCAGAGATGTTTGTCCACCTAAATCCATTTTGTCTTTTTCCTGAGCCAGTATTCCATCCTCCCTTGCTGGGAGGTGTGGCCACGTAACTGGGTTTCAACCAATAGGATATGAGCAGAAATAATATGAGTCACTTGCAGCCTGGCCCCCAAGCCTTCAACATATGCTCCTTTATGTTCATTCCTCCTCTGTTGTCATGACACAGACAAGTGAATCTCTAAAGGCTGAAAAGATACAAGCTGTATAAGCTGCAAAGGACCTTGCTTCCTGAATGATAGAGCAGAGAGTTGTAATCTGAAACACCCACCAGGACTGTTATTGATCAATAAATAAACTCCTGTCTTTGTCTAGCCATTACCAGATTAAGTGTGTTTCTTACCGCAGGCTGGCTTATCCTAACTAATACACAGACCCATATGATTAGATATCTTAAACAGTGGTTTCTGTTCTGTAATATTGATGTGCCTCCATGGCTGTACTTTCAGAAGGGAAAAGAGGCACCACTTTCACTCCAATCTCCCCAATTTATCTGGAGTGTCTGAATGACCCCTAGTTCATCCAAGAGAAGGGTCATCTCCCTTTTATAAAGTATGTTCAATAAGTACTACTCATTGCTTCTCCATCTTACTCTCCTCTTACCCCAGCTCTAAGAATCTATTATTTCAGTGGGAGGCAGCAAGTTTTGTGTTACTCATCAATTACCCCTTTTTTAACCATGTTGAAGAGATTAAAATATCATTAATCGAGTATTTTGCAAATAAGTAGGGAAATGAATAAGTAATGTTCTAGCTGATTAATTGAGAGACATCAAAGAGTACAAAGAAAAGCAAAGGTGGGGGAATCATCGTAAATATGCCTAAATATTATGCTACAATATTTGTAATCCTCTGTCAAATGGATCACATACCCAAGAACTGCATTATCTCTCAGGGTCTCAGTCATTAGCTTGAGTCCTAACCAGAACCTGGGGAACTGTGACACTTGAAAATGATTAATATTTTTTGATAGTGAGGAATTTGGTCAAAGCAGAAGTGTTTATTGAGTACTTGTTACATATGCTGGTTACTGTTCTGCATACTGAAATCTCTAGAAGTACAAATCCTTGTAGTGAAGGACCAAGGATTTTCTCTCAAGATACAAGTACCCAACAGAGGGACTCCCCCATCCACCTTTGCCTGATTCAAGCATGACCCATACTGAGATGGTAGAGTGAGACAGAGACCACATCAAGGTTTTGTAATAATCCACAAATGTTTTCATGTAGTTACTCATGTGACCCTGGAAACATCTAGGAGTGCTGATATATGAGTAAATGCGTGTAGTTCCCCTTGCATTGCTTCTAGAAAGCAGTTAGTGCCATGGGCCCCTTGAGTCCAGTTCTTGACTTGAGATACTTTTCCTTATCTCCCTACCCTCTGCAGAAAGTACTCACAGGATTTTGTGATGTTGAACTCAGAAATCTAAGAAAATTGCCAACTGCCTCAAATTCTTCTGGGGCCAGCCTCACTCCACAATCTAGAGTAAAGGAGCACATATTCAAACTTTATCCTTGACACATGCTTGGATAAACTGCAGTTTCCTGATTAAATATGCAGAGTAAATTCGAACATGTGGTTCCAGGTGACATGCTGGGTGTTAAGTTTCCTAAAATAATTTTTTTTTACCAGTTCTCAATTGTGATTCTCTCTTATTCTATCTATCTCAGTCATGAGTCAATCCATATTGTACAAAGTCTCACCCCAGCTGGTTAAACTGAGAGCAAGAAATGAAAATCAGATATGATTCTCACGTAATAAATACAGGAATTGTGACTTCAATGATGGAACATTGGAGAACTGAAGGACAGGGGATTTTTAGTTTCTGGAGAAATTTCTTCTTCTAAAAATGACTTGCATGGGTTGGGATATTTTGAGGTTACAAACTGTGGGTTAAAATAAAGTCTCAGGGCTCACAAGTCTGGTAAAACCACAAAATTCTGTCTTGAATGGAATTTCTGGTGCCAAACTTTGCATTGCTTTCACCTGAAACCACAATGAGAGGAGTCAAGTTTTCATATGGGTAGAGAAAAGAGAAAGTAAACAAAGGACACTCGTTTCTCACATCACCAAGCAAACAGTCACACTGGTGCCCGATCTGCCCAGCACTCAAGCAAGAATCCTGGAGAAAGGTTCACAGAGCCACTACTATTGCTTCATCCAGTTTCTCCCCAAAGATTTGGGTATTCACGTCCCATCGTCCTGGGAGAGGGCATAGGGGTAAATCTGCATATTTGTGGATAGTATGACCATGGTTGGGAAATACCTTTGTGGGAACATGCTGGTTACAAACAGCTAAAGTGTTTTTCGCCATATTCAGTTAAATTAATCCCTGTCTCCTCTCTCCCACTTCTTTTGGTTTTTTTAGTAACTTCCTTCCATCCCACTCCCATGTAGCTCATGCCCTTTTTTTTTTTTTTTCAGTACCTTTACTACTGATCACTCAAAAAGTCATTCTTAGTTTGGAAAGACTGACGGGAGGCACATTTGCCTATTTCTGTCGCTAAGTACAGCTGGATATCCTGAACACTATATATAAAACAAAAGAAGGCTCTGAATGGTGGAGACAAGAGGACAGGCTGGCTACACAGACTGGTTAAACTGTGGACCCGAGGAATGACACCACGGTGAAATACCTGGGTTTTCTTTTTATCTCATATACCTCAGACTTAGAGCCGAAGAAACCAGCAAGCAGAAAATACTAATGGGCATGGACAATTAAGCCTCAATGAAAGTCTATTTTTCTCTACCCAGAGGACTAGGAAAGAGTCGGCCTAGACAATAACAACTCAGCTCCAAACAAATACCGCAGAGAAAACTGCTGTCTCATGACCCCGCTCCTGCCTCCACTTCTGCTGGCATGGTGTCAGAGAAGGCTGAGTGAGGGCTTGGAAAGTCCATCTCCATCAAGCTGTAATGCATCCCACCCTACCCTGGTGTCAGCAGATACCACATGGGGAATCTGGATTTGTACCCCTGCACTGTGGTAATAAAGCTCCCCTCCCTCCTCTCCCCCCATATTTCAGCAGTATCAGATGAAAACTGGCAGAAGGTCAGAACTTCTACCACTGCCACCCTATCCCTGCCCCACATATCAGTGGAGGACACCTGTGTGCAATAAGCAGCCATTCTAGCCAGGGAGGTATCCGTGAAGGGCTAGACTGAAGCCTGAATTCTCATCCCCAACCAAGAAGTAACGAGGTACCCATCAACAACCCCCTGCCCGCACTGTGGGGTTAACAGAGGTGGGGAAACCTAGACTTCCACCATGTCCTAGCAGTAATGAAGAGATGCTCCCAATCCTTTGCCAGCTTCAGAGGAGGTCTGCTAAAATATGATTTAGATGAAACCCAGTTTCATGACAAAATATTCAAAATGTCCAGGATACAATCACACATACCAAGAACCAGGAAAATCTCAACTCGAGCCAGAAAAGACAATCAACAGAGCCACCACCAAGATGACACAGAGGTTGACATTATCTGACAAGGAATTTAATAGAATTCTTCTTTAGCAGATTCACTGTAGTTTCTCAATGAAGTGGGCATCCCGATTAAAATAGATGTAATGAATTATAATTCACATTTAATGAAATGTATTTGTGCAAATGGTCACTCAGCACCAACAACCATAAAGAAGTAATGACAGCTTGTTATTACTGATGTAATTAATGATGGCTTGTTAAAAAATGAGATTGGAATATAGATTAAGAATCAAGAAAAAAGTGCCCAAATTCTATTTAATCCATGCAGGTTATAATTGAAACCATTATAACTGAGCTATGGATTGGGGTTCATTTGTCTACAAACATTTATCTCCATGTATCCTTCACCATCCTTCCCAATCTCTACACATACACTCCACAATCACTTAGGAGTGCCTGCATACCTGATTGCTTATAAATTAGAATTACTCAAATATAGTCAAACATAATTATAAATATTATTTGCAATAATGGAAACTAGTGAATCAATTATATATATATATATATATATATATATATATATACACACATACCTATCTATAGATGTATATATCTATCTGTGTAGATATCTATATATACATCTATAGATAGGTAGGTAGATAGTATGTCTATACTTGTATCTACATCTCTATCTACCTATATCTATATATTGAGAGAGAGAGATTGATTTATTATGAAGAATTAGCTCACACCATTACAGAGGCTGAGAAGTCCCACAATCTGCCGTCTGCAAGCTGGAGACCCAGGAAAGATGATGATGTAGTTTAGTGGGAGTCTAAAGGCCAGAGCACCAGGGGATTCTGTGCTCTAAGTCCCAGTCTAGGGGCAGGAGAAATGGGTGTCCCAGTTCTACAGTCAGGCAGAAAGGGCAAATTCCCTTCTCAGCCCACTTTGTTCTACTCAGCAGATTGGATGATGCTTATCAACATGGGGGGCGGGGGGCAATCTGCTTTACTGAGTCCACTGATTCGAATGATGATGTCATCCAGAACCATTCTCACAGACACACCCAGAAATAACATTTAGCCAAATATCTGGTCACCCCATATTCCAGTCAAGTGGATATATATCACAAAAGGCAAATGGCGCATCAAACTTTAAGTTAAGTAATTAATTTCCTATTTGCTCTGAACTACTTTCCTTCCTTAAAGAGTTCTCAGTGCCTAGTTCCTTGAAAAAACAAACCCAAAATTATTTTACTGAATCTGATAAGTCTTTAAGATATCATTTCATTGCAAATGCTCTTTCTTCTCTCTCTTTATAGTCAAATTTTATTAAGTCTTTATTTATGAGATAATGCCATGATCCAGAAGCAATACAAGGCTTTTTGTAGAACTTTCTTCCCTCTGAGATAAGACTCTAAAAGTTCTCATAAACCTCTTCACTCTTAAAAGCAAGAGTTGGCAGACTCCGCTAGGATCTCAAAACTATGAGACATCTTTAATTGCATGGTCATTTGTCTTTACATGATATCTTTCACCTGGTTTTAATGTCAAGAGAAAAAAATTGTGGAGGACTAACTTTTCCATTTAAACAAATACAAATGAAAATATAAAAAGATAAAAGATAAAAAAGATAAATTTATCATTTTCCACTTTTACTGGTTTTATCTGGAGGTTTGTGAATCTCAGGGATGGGTCCTGTTACGGGGAAAAAAGAGATGGTATTTAATTTGAATATAAAATAAAAGAAGGATGGAAGGAAGGGAAGGAGGGAGTCCTTCTTTTATGCAACTTCTCTAACATGTGATCATATTTGTAGGGGATTTTTCCTTATCCTAAAAATCCATTTGACTGTGATGTGAATGAGTGCTTGAAAATTCCCCAAGACTCAGAAAATGGAACTTTTCACCCAGGACTCTGTAGTACTGCAGAGTTATCTGAAGTAGAGCACACTGGCTATAATTCTTTCCAAATTTGTAAACCACAAAAATGTAGGAAGCAGAAAATTATTTGCAAGCAAAATGAAACCAGTATTTATAATAATTAAGAGATGTGGAGTTTGGGAGGAATTAATTTAAGGAGGAGGAGAATCTACACTACTTAATTAGACAAAGACGCTGTTATAGAAATTTTACAAACACAGTATGTGGTAAGCAGCCCATGCCCCACTCTCTAGTATCCAAGACACCCACCTTTCAGCTCTACAGTTTAGATGGAAATATGAGATGCAAACATTTTAGCTTTACCCATGCTGTATTTTACTTTTTGCTTAGATTACAATTGATTGTGCATGATTGGAGAACATGTTAATGATATTTAGAAACTCTTAAACCTTTTTTTGGGGGGGTGAAGTAGAAAGGAATAGCTTTATTGCTTTGCCAGGCAAAGGGGGTCACAGCAGGCTAATGCCCTCAAAACTGTGTATCTCAGACTTCCCTCGTGGCGCAGTGGTTAAGAATCCACCTTCCAGTTCAGGGGACACAGGTTCGATCCCTGGTCCAGGAAGATCCCACATGCTGTGGAGCAACAAAGCCCGTGCGCCGCAACTACTGAGCCCACACGCTGCAACTATGGAAGCCCATGTGTTCTAGGGCCTGTGAGCCGCAACTACTGAAGCCCACACACCTAGAGCCAGTGCTTCACAACAAGGGAAGCCACTGCAATGAGAAGTCTGCACATCACAATGAAGAGTATCCCCAGCCCGCCACAACTAGAGAAAGCCCGCACCCAGCAACGAAGACCTAATGCAGCCAAATAAATAAATACAATTATAAACAAACAACCAAACAAAAAATAACAACAACAACAAAAAAAACTGTGTGTCCCAACTTGGAGGGGTTAGTGAGGAGTTTTATAGTAATGGTTCAAAGAGGGCATCATCAGCTCGTGGACATTCTTCTGACTGGTTGATGGTGAGTCAGCATCATCGACCTTCTGGTTCCAACCAGTCTGTGGTCCACGTGCTTGTGGGCAAATCAACTTTGAGATATGGTTAATCCTTATGTTAGTAGGTAAACTCTAGGAATCTGAGCACAAAAGTTTAGCTCAACTGTATAAAACATTCTTCCTGATTTTCAGGATTTGGTCACATTTCTGTGTCCTATCCTGGGAAATAGCAAATTCTTGCTCCAATTTAGTTCTTCTCTGATTGGTTCTGCAGCCATCCCAAAACAAACTCTAGACAATAAGGATTTAGAACATTACAAGGATAGTATGAAATGTCAGAATTTCTGGAGAAAAGCTTAGGGGGTGGGTAGCAGTTGTCTGAAGTTCTAATAATGTTCAGACCCACTTGGGATGGAGTTAGTTTTTCTATAGAAGATATCTAGAATCTGTTATTTTATAGTAAACTCCAATAGTCACAGAGCATTACAAAGAGTAAATTGTAAATTTGGCCCACCTGTTGAGCTCTGCCTTGTCACTTCAACAGTTTTTAAAAATTTTTTCTGGGGCTTCCCTGGTGGTGCAGTGGTTGAGAGTCCGCCTGCTGATGTAGGGGACTCGGGTTCTTGTACCAGTCCGGGAAGATCCCACATGCCGTGGAGCAGCTGGGCCCGTGAGCCATGGCCGCTGAGCCTGTGCGTCCGGAGCCTGTCCTCCGCAACGGGAGAGGCCACAACAGTGAGAGGCCCGCGTACCAAAAAAAAAAAAAAAAAAAGAATTTTTTCTGCAAGTATTTGGAAAAATTTTATGGGAGTTAAATGACATTAGAAAGAGCAGACTCAAAACAGAAATCCTTCTGGAACAGCTTTTACATACAACTTTATAGTTTACAATGTGTTGTACATGCAACCTCAGCCGATGGCCTATTTATTCCCATCCAATTATGTTGGATGGAATACAGTTCCATGTCTTAGATGATTCATCAGTACATAAAAATCAGCTTGGCCCTCACCATGCAAATACAATCTGAACTCAATTTTTAAGAAACCACAGATTTTCCCCTTAGGGAATAGACTGTTTGTGGGCAGTCTGTCTCTTTATAAGAAAATTATTTTCTAACGGAGCATTTTCACAGGCTAAAACTGAGAATTCCAGTATTTTCACTGCATAAGTGTACCTAGATATTTCAAAGAAATACTCCAAAAACAAAATATGAGCTATTTTCTTGTTTTTGCAGTTTAAATACCTATATGGAACCCTATGTAAAATTCTATTCAAGGACTGATTTTCCTTATCAGATTAAACCAATGGAAGGCCAAGTCTTGCAAAATCCCTTGCTTTCACTTAGGAAAAAAGATCAATTTCACTTACCTTGTGTCAGTTACCAACTGATTACCTCTCATCTCCAAATCCACTCACCATTGCCCTGCTGATGATCCTGGAGCTGGACCCTGAAAACATTTCTCTTTTCCCAGAGGACAAAATGGTAAGTATTGTCAGCAGATGGCGCTAGAGAACACTGCTGGAAAAGGAGGCTTTGTTTCAGTGTGTTTTTCTCCACATGCTACTGTGGTGCACAGCATCCAGCAGTGCATAGGACAACAGTGTGTTCTGCTGAATGGCACCTCCACAATGGCACGTTCCTCTGGCACTTCAGAGGGCGGCTCCCCAGCAAATTCCATGAAGCAACACTTTCCTATAGACAGTTTTCCAAGCACCCAGAAGGCAGCTTCCTGGCAATTTCAGCTGGTAATATATCTCAGAGGACACCATCCAATGGGCCATGGTCATGGTCACACCCTCTCCATTGGTGGGGAAGAGTACCTCTTCCAGATTTGGTCTTTCTCTTGGTGCTCTGACTCAGCCCTAGAGATAGTGGCTTCTCCCTAGATGTGTTCTTCAATTCGATTACTTTTTAGAGTTTTTCTGTTGCTAAGTAATTGGTTATACTTATTAATTCTTTGAATTAAACTTTCTTTGTTAAAACTGTAATGTGATTTCCATCTCCCGATTGGATCCTGAGTGACATGTACATTCAAACAGTTTTAAATTTAATAGTAACTGACGATACAGGTACAAATTTTTTTCCAAAAAATCATGGTATAATAACATAGGAAATCTAAAACACTATCTTAAAAACATATGATCCCACAATTTTTCTTTCAGTAGACGTTATATTTAAAGTATCCACTTACTGTCAACATAAATAAACCACCTAATAGAATAAATATTATCAAACCAATTTGCTTATTATTGATGTTTGAAAGGAAATTCCCTTTAGTGGAAAAGCTGCTGAAATATTTACACAGGCATGCATCAGTAAAAATACCAAATGAAATGAGATCAACTATGTACTTTTTAAAAGAAGTTGATTTGTATACAGATCTTGACTTCTGATGGGGTTATGTCCCAATAAACCTATCGTAAGATATTCAATATATCTTGTCAAAAATGCATTTAATACACCTAACCTACCAAACATCCTAGCTTAGCCTAGCCTGCCTTAAATGTGCTCAGAACACTTACATTAGACTACAGGTGGGCAAACGCATTTAGCACAAAGTCAAAATTGTTGAATATCTCATGTAAGTTTTTGAAAACTGTACTAAGAGTGAAGAACAATGGCTGTATTGGGTACAGAATGGTTGTAAGCATATTAGTTGTTCACCCTCGTGATCACGTGGCTGAATGGGAGCTGCAGCTCACTGCCACTGCCCAGCATCATGAGAAAATATCGTATCACATACCACTAGCCTTGGAAAAGATCAAAATTAAAAAATGTGAAGTTTACTTTCTATTGAATTCTTATCGCTGTGGCACCAACATAAAGTCGAAAAATCGTAAGTCGAAGCATCTAAGTTGGGGACCGTCTGTACATGTTAGATGACATAATTTAAAGTACCTCTGAACTTACCTGAATGGAAGGCTACTCCCTATCACTAATGTTGGCATTTTACAGCACATGGATCAAAGAGAAAGCATTGTGATTTTCAGTCTCACCAAAATCGCACAAATTGGGAGAGTTAATTAACTCTGTGGAAGTCAGGATGATATTAGCTAAAGTAGGGTGAAAGAATACTGGAAAGTCCAAACACTTTTTTCACTACACAGACCACTGAGATCAAGTCTCTCGTTCCTTAAACACCACAGCTAACAGGTAGATGACAGATGAAATACAATCAAACAGTGATTGTAATAGTTGAAAGTCTGGTAACTTTAGTCTCCTGTGGGCTGTCTGCGTATTAAAAGAGGAGCAAGGTCACTCCAAAGAACACTGAAGAGGCAGATCTACTTTGCATGCTCCCCAAAACATTTCTCCTGGTGAACTGCTATCAAACTTTATCCCATCAAACCAAAAATATCAGAGATGGTAATGTGGTATCCACAGCTAAAATGTTCTTCTTTCTCCAAGAAGGAAAATAAAGTTCTGGTGACTGCTTAACCTCCTTCCCTGTCCTTAGGACCCACTCAAAAAATGTTGTTCACATGATTACAAAGAGTCCTCATCCGAGTATATCAGTTTCCTGTGGTTACCGTAAAAATTACCATGAACTTGGCAGCTTCAAACAACAGAAATTCTCTCACAGTTCTGGAGGCCAGTACAATATTAGTTTCCCTGGGCCAAAATCGAGGTGTCGGCAAGGCTGTGTTCCCTCTGGAGTCTCTAGGGGAGAATTCACTCCTTGCTTCTTCCAGCTGTGGGTGCTTGCTGGTATTCCCTTGCTGTGACCACATCACTCCAATCTCTGCATCCATCTTTACATAGCCTTCTCCTTTTCTGTTTTCTTCTCTTCTATCTATCTTAAATTTCCTTTTGCCTCCCTCTTATAAAGACACTTGCTACTGCATCTAAAGCTCATTCACACAATCCAGGATAATCTCCAATAGCAAGATCCTTAATTTAATCACATATGCAAAGACCTTGTTTCTTTATACGGTAGCATTTGTAGCTTGAAGGGATGCTTCCAGGATTTGTAGCTTTCACTGGGTGGCCATTATTCAGCCTAGTACGTTGAGCACCAAAGTGCTTTGACTTTTGTCTGGATATAATAGCCAAATGACTTTGGGCTATCTTCCTCGGAGAGGAGGTAAATGTGTTCTATGCTTGGAAAGAAAAAGGTGGATTATGAAGCAGCTGCCCTACTAGCTTCTAGACGTAGCCATGTGAATAGTGACTGTCCAATGAAAAGTGAGTGGAAGAAATTTATGTTTGTCATTCCAGGCCAATGATATTAAGAAGCTAGTGTCCCTCCACAATAGTCTCTTTTCCCTTCTTCTGGCTGGATAAGACTATGAAAAGTAAATTATTGAGACACAGAAAGGAAAAATCGGAGTCCCTCAATGATTGTGTGGAAGTAAGGTATCTGCCAATATATCTGAAACAGGATAAATACAAAGAAACATCCACATAGAAACATCGTGGTGAAAATGCAAGCATCTGACAAATAAAGAAGATCTTAAAATAGCAGAGATAAAAGGCAAACCACCTACAAAGGCATGATAGATTGATTGATGATAGAAAGACTTTTGATAGAATTTTCAACGGTAACAAGGGAAGCCAGAAGACAGTGGGAAGACCTTAAAGTGTTGAGAGGAAATACATATCAACCAAGAACAGTGTATCCAGCCAAACTTTATTACTAGAACAGGGATGAAATAAAGGCATTTTAGAAACCTAAACCTTTGAATGTTTATCACCTTAACTAAAGGAACCTCAGATGGACCTCCATAAGAAGAAAACTGATTATAGGACGACAGCTGGAACATAAGAAATATTGAACAAACAAAATGATTAATGGGTCTGTAAATATAAAACAACTTGTCTGTATAAGTTATTAATGATAATATATAATTTTGAAAGTTAAAAAAAAAGAATAAAACTTAATTTCTGGGTAGCTAGAGCATGTGAGTCGCAAGGCTGTTGTATCTGAACCAACTGTTAAATTTGAGTGTATACTCTGACTTTAGATTCTACCTCAGGTTAAAGCAAAGACCTGGCTGAGGATGTTGATTGAGAGAAATAACCAAGAAAACTACTTATTATTACAAAATATATTTATTTTCATTCAACAACCTAATTAAGCAATCAATCAATTAAGCAAACAAGCCATAACAGATGATAGATCAGGAAGGGATGTACTAACTTATGCCTATTACTTAGCCAAAACTCTATTTCCTTTGGCTGTTATTTATTCCCAGCTGATCCTTTGTTCATAAATATTCTCCATCCAAGCAGCACTAAGTGGTCATAGTAACCTCATGTAACTGCTGCAAGATCAGTGTACTCCAGAGAGAGGGAGAGAGTACAGTGTTGTTCTTTTCTGTTGAGTGGCAGGCTAGTCACTTTATGCTAACTAGGGACCTGGGCATATTTGATATGTCTTACATTCTATTGGTTCAAATTAACATCAACCTTATCTGTCCCTTTAGACTCAGAGTAAATAGAGTGTATACGACCGATGTTACTTGTTTACAAGTTAAGTGTTTATTAGGTATTTATTAGTATCAACTTTTCAGAACTATGGAGATTAACCAATCAGAAAGTTTCCATTAATAGTGGAATAATGTCCTATCAGAGGACTCACCTCCTAGGAAACAACTGTAAAACTTGCACTAAGGCACTGAAGAGGAAACTAAAGCAGACTTAGATGTGGCATATACCCTCAAGGGAAGGTAGTGGAGCAGTAAGCACCTATTTCTACGACTTTTAGCCTAAAGTTAATTGGAAACTTTGAGGCCACCCAGTGTGTGTGTGGGGGGGGGGGCACTTGTGAAAAATCACACTGTGTTTCTGGGTTGGGGAGCCAGAAAACTGATGCCAGAAAAATACCACTGAAGTGAAGAAAGACCCTGGAAGGGAAAGAGCCAGAGATAAAACATAAAATCCACATCTTGAACCTCAGAACAGACTCAGAATGACCTTCTTTCAAGTATCCTGCTACATAAATTCCAGACATAGACTCTGTGTACCCTAATCTCTGTCTTCTCAACTTAGCAAGACCACCATACTTTTCTTGGTCTACTTTCTGTGAGAGAGAAGTATTTATTAGGTCCTTCCTGGCCTAGACACATCACAGCCCTTTCAGTGTGTGTGACCTTCTAGATTCAGGAATATATCAGAGCTTTAAAAAACCCTATATGGACATTTTATTCTCCAAATATTTCTTTTATGATTTTGGGCCAGCCTCTTGTTTGCCCCAACTGATATTGCTACCTCAGCTACCTGCTGATTGTATTTCACAAATGCTCTGGGTGTAGTATCTTTCCCACTGAGCAAGTTCTGAGTCAGTTTAAATACAGCAAGCCCTTTGAAGTGGACTTTTCCATGAAGCTGCCAGAGAGGTGAGGTAGTAACCACTATCTGGGGATGGAGATTTTTGGAGAGTCCAAAATCCATTCTGTCCCCTTCAGTGGTTACTAAGTTGCTGGTTTGCAAGGCTATCATGGAACTGGGGGAGGAGATGGGAAGAAGGAAAGTTAAAATGACACAGCACTCATTCTTCTTACCAAGATTGTCGTTGTTGGAGGAGCTTCAAGATGGCGGAAGAGTAAGACGTGGAGATCACATTCCTCCCCACAGATACATCAGAAATACATCTACACGTGGAACAACTCCCACAGAACACCTACTGAACGCTTGCAGAAGACCTCAGATCTCCCCAAAGGCAAGAAAATCCCCACGTACCTGGGTAGGGAAAAAGAAAAAAGAATAGAGACAAAAGAATAGGGACGGGACCTGCACCAGTGGGAGGGAGCTGTGAAGGAGGAAAGGTTTCCACACACTAGGAATCCCCTTCGTGGGTGGAGACTCTGGGTGGCGGTGGCAGGGAGAAGCTTCGGGGCCGCAGAGGAGAGCACAGCCACAGCGGTGCGGAGGGCAAAGCAGAGAGTTTCCCGCACAGAGGATGGGTGCCGACCGGCACTCACCAGCCCGAGAGGCTTGTCTGCTCACCTGCGGGGGCAGGCAGGGCTGGGAGCTGAGGCTTGGGCTTCGGTCAGAGCGCCAGGAGAGGACTGGAGTTGGCGGCGTGAACACAGCCTGAAGGGGGCTAGTGCGCCACGGCTAGCCAGGAGGGAGTCGGGGGAAAAGTCTTGACCTGTTCCACAATCAACTTGATGTACCCTGCATCTGTGGAATACCTGAATAGACAACGAATCATCCCAAATTGAGGAGGTGGACATTGGGAGCAAAGATATATTTGTGTGCTTCTGTGTGTGATTTTGTCTGTATAGCTTTGCTTTTACCATTTGTCCTAGGGTTCTGTCCGTGCGTTTTTTTTTTTTTTTTTTACTTTTTAAAAATTTTTTCTTAATAATAATTATTTTAATAACTATTTTATTTTATTTTATCTTCTTTCTTTCTATTTTTTTTCTCCCTTTTATTCTGAGCACTGTGGATGAAAGGCTGTTGGAGCTCCAGCCAGGAGTCAGTGCTGTGCCTCTGAGGTGGGAGAGCCAAGTTCAGGACACTGCTCCACAAGAGACCTCCCAGCTCCACATAATATCAAATGGCAAAAATCTCCCAGAGATCTCCATCTCAACGCCAAGACCCAGCTTCACTCAACGACCAGCAAGCTACAGTGCTGGACACCCTATGCCAGACAACTAGCAAGAGAGGAAAACAACCCCATTCATTAGCAGAGAGGCTGCCTAAAATCATAATAAGGCCACAGACACCCCAAAACACACCACCAGACGTGAATCTGCCCACAAGAAAGACAAGATCTAGCCTCGTCCACCAGAACACAGGCACTAGTCCCCTCCACCAGGAAGCCTACACAACTCACTGAACCAACCTTAGCCACTGGAGACACACACCAAAAACAACGGAAACTAGGAATGCGCAGCCTGCGAAAAGGAGACCCAAAACACAGTAAGCTAAGCAAAATGAGAAGACAGAAAAACACACAGCAGATAAAGGAGCAAGGTAAAAACCTACCAGATGTAACAAATGAAGAGGAAATAGGCAGTCTACGTGAAAAAGAATTCAGAATAATGATAGTAAAGGTGATTCAAAATCTTGGAAATAGAAAAGAGAAAATACAAGAAACGTTTCACAAGGAAGTAGAAGAACTAAAGAGCAAACAAACAATGATGAACAACACAATAAATGAAATTAAAGATTCTCTAGAAGGGATCAATAGCAGAATAACTGAGGCAGAAGAACGGACAAGTGACCTGGAAGATAAAATAGTGGAAATAACTACTGCAGAGCAGAATAAAGAAAGAAGAATGAAAAGAACTGAGGACAGTCTCAGAACCTCTGGGACAACATTAAATGCACCAACATTCGAATTATAGGGATCCCAGAAGATGAAGAGAAAAAGAAAGGGACTGAAAGTAAGGAGATGGAAAAAGATATACCATGCAAATGGAAACCAAAAGAAAGCTGGAGTAGCAATTCTCATATCAGACAAAATAGACTTTAAAATAAAGACTATTGCAAGAGACAAAGAAGGACACTAAATAATGATCAAGGGATCAATCCAAGAAGAAGATATAACAATTATAAATATTTATGCACCCAACATAGGAGCACCTCAATACATAAGGCAAATGCTAACAGCCATAAAAGGGGAAATCAACAGTAACACAATCATAGTAGGGGACTTTAACACCGCACTTTCACCAATGGACAGATCATCCAAAATGAAAACAAATAAGGAAACACAAGCTTTAAATGATACATTAAACAAAATGGACTTAACTGATATTTATACGACATTCCATCCAAAACAACAGAATACACATTCTTCTCAAGTGCTCATGGAACATCCTCCAAGATAGATCCTATCTTGGGTAACAAATCAAGCCTTGGTACATTTAAGAAAATTGAAATCATATCAAGCATCTTTTCTGACCACAATGCTATGAGACTAGATATCAATTACAGGGGAAAAAAAATCCTTTGTGAAAATGACTCTACTACTCAAAGCAATCTACAGATTCAATGCAATCCCTATCAAACTACCACTGGCATTTTTCACAGAACTAGTACAAAAACTTTCACAGTTTGTATTGAAACGCAAAAGACCCCGAGTAGCCAAAGTAATCTTGAGAAAGAAAAATGCTCACATATATACAATGGAATATTACTCAGCCATAAAAAGAAACTAAATTGAGTTATTTGCAGTTAGGTGGTTGGACTTAGAGTCTGTCATATAGAGTGAAGTAAGTCAAAAGAGAAAAACAAATACTGTATGCTAACACATATTTATAGAATCTAAGAAAGAAAGAAAAAAAAAGGTCATGAAGAACCTAGGGGCAAGATGGGAATAAAGTCACAGACCTACTAGAGAACGGACTTGAGGATATGCGGAGTGGGAAGGGTAAGCTATGACAAGGTGAGAGAGTGGAATGGACATATATACACAACCAAACGTAAAATAGATAGCTAGTGGGAAGCAGCCACATAGCACAGGGAGATCAGCCCGGTGCTTTGTGACCACCTAGAGGGTTGGGATTGGGAGGGTGGGAGGGAGAGAGATGCAAGAGGGAAGAGATATGGGAACATATGTATATGTATAACTGATTCACTTTGTTATAAAGCAGAAACTAACACACCATTTTAAAGCAATTATACTCCAATAAAGATATTTTAAAAAAAAGTTTTTGTTTTTCACGAATAACGCTCTTCAGATTGTCACAATCCTTTGAAAATTTTCCAGATTTCCAAAATAAAGTGGCTTTGATAATTTTTCTAATGTTCTCATAGTTTTTATAGAGGAATATATTTTCAGAGGTCCTTACTCCACCATTACATATTTTCCTTCTTCCATATATATACTTTTTCTTTTGCTATTCATTCTTTCTTACCTCTCTTACTGCCATTTGAAATTTTCTATTTTAAGTTCCTTGAGCTCCTTTAAATTCCTTGAATAAATTCTATTTATGACACTTATTTTAAAGCCCTTGTATGATCATTCTGTGATCTGAATCTTCCATATATTTTTTCCTAATTACTTTTTGCTTGTCATTTAAATTCAGATTCATGTCTTCTCTAGTTTTCGTTGTATACGTTTGCTTCATCTTATTTGATTCGCTTGAGTACAGATTATATATAAAGTTCAAAGGGATCATATCAGGTTCTGGATGATATATATATTTACCTACAGAGGATTTACTTTTATTTCTGTCAGGAAACTCAGTTAAGGGTGCTAGCAGCTCCAATTGACATTAATTTTATCAGTCACTGAAATGAGTCAAATCTGGGCTTTATTCCCTCTGAGGGCCTTTTTCTGTTTGCTTTTGTTCTTTAGTGTCTTTAGTGTGTAACCATTCTAGGCCCTGGGTTTTTCTTATATATGGATCCTGAACTCCAATCCCTGCTGCCCCGTGAGTCAGCCTAAGTGCTTCCCAGCCTCCCCACCTCTGAGCTGCCTCGTTAGGAATCGGTAAATATATTGAAGAGAAAAGAAGCACCTGATGCTGGGCTTGTTATCTGCTCTCGTTCTTTTCTGGATTCAAGTGTGCACAAATCCTCAATCTTCATTACTTAGGTAGTTCTCCAGTGCCTTCACATAGATATATGTACTTTATTTTGTGCAGTTTTTTTTTTTTTTAAAACAGGGAAGATTTCTCTGAAGCAATTGATTGTACCATTCTCAGAAATAAAAGCTCCACTCAAAAGTTTAGCTCTTGACCTTAGGTTTCTGAATCTATTTGGTGTTTTTCTTTTTTTCTTTTTTTTCCCAAGAAAGAGTCACTTACCAGGATGAATGGAATTCAAAGAAGAGAATGTTGGCCTCCTCACGCTGCTAAAGACCACCTTAATTAGAATCAGGCCTACTGACCTCTGTGTGTAGTGCTCAGATTTGCATTCTATGAAGTTTCTCTTTCATTTTTAAGCAAAGGAGAGATTTGAGAGGATTTGTACCAAAGGAAGAAACCAAAAGGATCATACCAACATTGGCTGGTATATTAGTTTGCTAGGGCTGCCATAACAAAATATCACAGATTGAGTGGCTTAAAAAATAGAAGTTTATTTTCTCACAATTCTGGAGGCTGTAAGTTCAAGATCAGGGTGCTGACAGGATTGGCTTCTGAGGCCCTTCTCCTTGGCTTGTAGATGGCTATCTTCTCCCTGTGTCTTCACATGGTCTTCTACCTTTACATGTCCATGTACAGACTTATGAAGTCACCCATCATATTGAATGAGGGTCCACCTCATTTTAACTTAATTACTTTTCTAAAGACACTATCTACAAATACAGTAACATTTTAAGGTACTAGGTTTTAAGATTTCAACATACAAAATTTAAGGGAACACAATTCAGCCCATAACAACTGGGGTGATGGATCTTGGCTCTCAAGGAGAAATTTCATTATTTCTAACAATTTAGATTCAGACCGAGAGAACTCTTACAGAGACTTCAGGAAATGGCTCTTCATACCAATACACTCAGTGATAAAGTAAAGACACAACTTGCCCCGGGAACGTCAATGGATTCTTATTAAGTCCCTGAAATGGTCATATTTTCTGCTCTTTCGAAGGCCTGGGTGTTCAACCTTTCCTTGAATGTAACGAGATTCTCAGTATTTTTCAAAAACTATCTTTTTTAACTTAAAATTATCTTATTTTAATATCTTAATTTTCAGAAAACAATAGAAAGTTAAAAATGCTTTAACTTCTTTAACAGACTTTAAAAAGTAAGTGAAATAATTATAACTTTTTCAAAAGAATTTACATTATTCCATCAAACACTAACCCCATGGAGAGCATACATCTTCAGATTCCTGACTACTGAAGCGTCACAAGTATGAAATTATCAAAGTAATAGAGCTCACAGTATAGACACCATATCTCTAGGATGTAGGAAAATTTCAAGGAGAATTGTTTATATGTAGATAGCAGCACATTTATTTAATAAACACAAACATCTACTATACAGTTTTGCATAGTTTAAAAAGGGCATTGTGGTGGTTATGAAAATCAAAAACAAAAACAAAACCACCCATAAATCCATTGGACTGATCCTCCAAGGGTATATAATCTGAGGAGACCCTAAAAACATGGATTGTTACATAGCTGTTGAGAGTCATCCTCACACAGAGGCCATACTACCCTCCAAGTTATAACTATCTCACTGCATATATTGTATGGCCAAAGCAAATGTAAGGATTACTGAAATGTAAGGTAGGAAGATTAAGAGTACATTGAATTCAACTAGAAATAGCTGGATTTCCACAAAGTCAATCATTTATGATATCGATAATTCAAAAGAGTATCTAAAAGTAGACAATATTTTGAGGGCAAAATAAAGCTTATAATGGTTATAATGACAGGTCCTGCATTCCTGTTTGACTTCCAGGACGAAAACAGTTTCTTTCTTCATATGTCTAAGACAAAAGAGTAAAAAAAGATCCTGGGAAACTTGGGGTAGGACATTTTAACCATCTCATTCTTTTGACTGATTATGTAATATTGTATAGCTATAGAGAATAAAAGAATAAAAAGCCATCACGTAGTACACACTTTCTTGTAAAAATGTGAATTAAAGAATCATCATAAAGAATTAAGGTGCTTATCATAGTGTCATCTTAGAGGAAAAAGTAAAGAAGCTTTTAAAATGAAAGTACATATGTTTAAGCAAGTATATTAGCATTTTCTTCTTTTTCTACTTTTTTAAAAAGAAAAAAAAAACAAACTATTCTCTAAATACAGTATTATGACACCACCTACTGGGAATTTAGAAGACAACAATCAAGTTATTTCAGTGTAACCATCCTGTCATCAAGCATTTTTTAAATTATCAGTTCAGCCGTGTTGTTAAATTCTTGAAGCCGATCCAACATGTTTTCTGTCTCCACCACTCCACTGAAAAGACCCTTGTCAAAATCACCTACTCTTCTGTCCTGATTTTACCCAGAAACACTTATCATAGGTGACCATTTCCTACCTTTAGAAAAATTCTTCTGTCTTGGAGTAAGAGACACCAGATCTTCCTACTTCATTGGAGAGTCTCTATTTCCTTAGCTGGTTTTCCCTCCAACGTAACACTTTTTAATGCTCCTCAGAACTCAGTCCTGGGCCCTGCTCTCTTCTCTCTACATCATCTTATCACATAACATGAATTCCCTTGACTAGCTGCATCTCAGACGTGATGATTCTCAAATTTATGTCTCTAGAGGATAATCCTCTACCAAGCTCCAGACTTAGAACTCCAATGGCAAACTTGCATAGAAACAGAAAATTAAAACGTACTAAATGCTATGAAATTGGAAGCAAGTCCAGAGGCCTCCCACGTGTCTCTTTCCAATCACACATTTATCCTCCTTCCTGGAGCAACTATTATCTGGACTTACATGGTAATCCTTTCTTGTCTTTTAATTTTTTTTTCAGTTTTGCCATTCATTAATGCATTCCTATATATTTTTATTTTACCTAGGTTTTTTAATGTTAAATAAATGGAATTTTACTGTATATGGTTTTGTCTGGTTTCTTTTAGTCAGCCATATCTTTATAAGATGCACTCATGTTGATATATGCAGCTGTGACCTTCTCCTTTTTATTGCTGTACAGTATTCCATTATATGAACATACTACAATTTGTCAGTTTATCGTTGATGGATATTTGGGTTGTTTCTAGTTTTTGCTAGTATAAACAATGCTTCCAAGAACATTTTTGTATGGGTAAACTGATATACATGTACCTAACTATCTTTAGGAAAAATACTTAGGAATTACTGAATAATGTACTCATAACTTCAGATGTTTTAAAATAATGCTAAACGCTTTTCCAAAGAGGTTGCATTAATTTATACACCAACCAGTATAATTTGGGTGTTCCTATTGCTACATACACATCCCCACCAATATTTGTTTGTTTGTTTTTTGCCAATCTTGTGGGTGTTTGGTGGTATCTCATTGTGATTTTAATTCCCATTTTCCTGATTATTTATGAGGTTGAACACTTTTCTGGTTATCAGTCATTTGGATTTTTTTTTTTTTTTTTTTTTTTTAAATCCCTTTCTCAATCTTAAAACTCCTAAGATGGACCTCCTGACCCTATTTTTTTTTTTTTTTTTTTTTTTTGTAAAGCCTCTATTCAAGTTCAGGTTTTTATTGGATTCTCAGGCATTTTTGTATTATATATACATATAATTCTTTTTCTTTGTGGCTATGTTTTTATTCTATGTCTTCATCATAGTCTGAACTATGGTAGCCTGAACTGTGTCAACAATGAAAGTTGTGAGTCCCTATCTAGAATCTCCTTCCTGTATGGTCCTAGTTAGCACTGGCCAAAAGAATTGCAAGACTGGGCAAGCAGAAGTGAATGAGCCTTGTTTTCCGAAGGTCATTAGTTAGATGTGGTGACTGGCAAATGCAGAGGTGCCAGTAGGTTCTAGCTTGAACCTGCTCTCCTCCACTCCACACCCAGCTTTCTTTGGCCGCTAACTCTGTTGACCAGCAGTTGCCCCAGGCCCATTATCATTGCAGAGTTGGGAGCTATACAGAGCATACCTTCTCATAGATCTAGGAGCCTTCTCTTCAGAGTCCCACTTCAGCAGCTGGGCATGCTTGGCTCCCCAGGTTTACTGGTCAGTGATACCTCCTCTGATTTGCCAACTTCTCTCCTAGAATGTCACTTCCCAGATCCTGCCATAATTGTGTAAGTTTTAATTATTATAAGTATCTTATCTCACAACTCATAGTAGCTCTGCTTCCCTCATTTAACCTCATAAATGTAGATATTGGTATCAGAAGTGGTTCCAGGGTAACTGAATCTTGAGTACATTAATCTATCATGTTTATCTCCAATCCAATTAGATTAAAATGAATTAACATTGCCTATCATAAAGGCGATGCTGGTAGGCCGTGAATTGCAGTGGCAAAACCGTGACTTAAATTATCACATGAAATCACTCGTAGAAGGAAAGACTTGGAGTGACTAAGTAGCTGCTGCCATTTTTTGTGAAAATTTGTTGTATTAACAGATTGATTGGTTACATCAAAGTGCACTGAAGAATTTGAAGAAAGAAAATGATGAGCTCAGGGGCTTAAATAATTCTCATCTCAAAGTCTGAGTAAAGGACAAGAAAACTGCAACTATCTTAAATGAAACCCTTGTCTCCTATAGCCACAAGGTCTTTTCTAAAACCATACCCAAAGTTTAATTCTGTGCAAGGCTGAATTAAAAAGCAAATTGAGTTCACAGCATTACAGAGGATCTCTTATGTTAAAGTCAGGTCATTGATTGGGAAAGAGTGGGACCCTGAAAATTGGAACAGGGACACATGGGAAGTTTCCAGTGAAGCTGAGGACCTTAAACCCCAAAGTTCTGTTGAACCTTGTCAATAAGAGCAGCCTTCTTCCCCTGTATTGAGTTTGGATTTCCCTTGCCTGAAAAACTTGTAATGGCCTCACCTGAGGTGGCTGTCTAGCAGGGACCTGCTGATCCTCTTCAATATTCACACCACCTCTCATTGTTTGTAGGCCTATATTCAGATTCAAATTCTAGCAGGCCCCAGGGTTAAACTTAAAGTGTGACCCAAGAAGAGACACTATGTACATTAAAAATAATGCAAAATTCTGCCAATTTATATTGAGGGGGACCTGAGGACAATGTGTGAGAATAGATGTTTTATAAGAGTGAGGGAATATACATCGAATATAATGCTAAATTGATTGATATGAAAGCACTAAGCAGAGACCTTGGATTCAATATTTGGCTTCAATGGCTAGCAGCAGCTCTAAGAGTTTTCTTGGTTGGGTGACTGAAATTGGACTCGAATATGGCCAAAACTGAACAAAGTTGAGATGCCAGAACTTCCTTGGTACACTGCATATGGAATTGCCCAAAAGTTTACAGAAACTGCAATGCTGGAGTAGATTATGTATCCCTGCTGTGTCCACTGGAGAGGCCAGAAGATACTCCCTTCATCAAATCCTTGGGAAATATACTGGTGACGTGATCACCAGCATCCTTTAAGAGAGCTCTTGTAGCTATTCTCTGTGCACTAGAAATGACAATGGGAAGTGCTGCCCTCAAACTTGCCAGAATTCAATGGGAATAATACGATCCCAGAGAGGTAGGGCTCATGTAGCATCACTGAACTAGTAGAGACAAGGTAGATATGGTTACTTTAATGGCAGCACAGCCAAAAATAACTGGAAGTCTTGATTTTTGGCAACGTCTAATTGTC
Organism: Neophocaena asiaeorientalis asiaeorientalis; assembly: GCF_003031525.2. Taxonomy (NCBI): domain Eukaryota; kingdom Metazoa; phylum Chordata; class Mammalia; order Artiodactyla; family Phocoenidae; genus Neophocaena; species Neophocaena asiaeorientalis. The sequence continues at coordinate 1,062,428 of NW_020172448.1, read as the reverse complement.
ATGGTGTCCTAGGACTAAAATAGATAGGTAGACTATTAAAGAAGAAAAGCTTATAAATCTGTTGAATAGAAATTTCACTTGGATCAGCAAATGAAAAGTCGTGGCCCCTCAACCAATTCCAAGACAAGCCAGTTTGCAGCCGCAGAGCCACTTGAACGAAGAGGAGACTCAGTCTCCTTGAGAAAGTCCCCAGTTATTAAGGTGTCTGTGCACTGGGGAAAAGGATATAATCAAGCATTTCAGGTATGATGGACATAATTCCTGGGGCTGCAGGAATGTCATTATGGTACACCAGCAAGAGCAGGAGTTCATGCAGGTCAGATATTAAGAGTTTTGGGTTAGGCCTATCTCAACTAGGTTCTATTCCCAGCATTTTCTCCAGGATGATGTCTGCCCTTCTGAAGCAATTCTGATTTTGGGCATTTTTTTTATTTCCTTGAGGATTAGACTGCCTCAGACCCCTCCGATATTTTTGTCCACATCCTTTTGTACTCAGCCACAAACTGAAGCCAGTGGAGCCTTCTCCCTGTTTTGCTTATCGTTCTCAGAACTATTTGCAGAAGATTTCGATTGAGGTCTTCTCACTTTATGGTATTTATTGGCAATTTCTGTTTTCTGAGGGTCTTAGGACATACAGAATTTCCTGTTTTTTTTTTTTTTTTTTGTTGTTGTTGTCGTTTGCTTGCTTTTTACTGATAACTCCTCACATCTGCTAAACCTGTCAAAGTCTTGCCAAAATATTGTAGTTGTGTGTAGTTTGGCTCCATCCACTTGTATTTTGTAGCTTATAAGAATTCCTGTCACTTCATTTTGTTGAAAAATCCTGTTTTTCTTTAACTATCCTTTTCTTAATGAAAAAAAGAATCTGGGAACATTTTAGAAAGTATGTTATCATGATTATCTCACCCAAGCCGTAAGTCCATTCTTTATTTTTATTACTGCACTGCCATCTTGCAAATTGCTAATATCCTCTCTCACTACATTGCCTTGTCTTTTCACTCTCTTCCGGGAATCTTTTGATGGGCAGAATTCTTAATTTCATGTGGTTAAATTTATCAAAAATCTCCTTCATGTTTAATTCTTTTTCTGTGTTAAGAAATCCTTTGTTATTCCAAGATCTTAAAGACACTCCCCATATACTATCTTCTAAAAGATTTATAGACTTCTGTGATTTAGCCATCACGGAACAGTTTAAAAAATATGAAGCAACTCTTTTCAGTGTTTGGAAAATGGACATGCAAGGCTGCAATACTCGAGGGCAGTGTAGAACACCAGATAAGCTTTCTTCCTGGAGACATTTTCAAAATATGGGGTATGGGAAGTGCAAACCAAGCAAAGAGCAGGTATCTTATTCGGCGAAATTTCCAGGACTATGGAAGGCGCACTGAAGTTTGAAACTATTAGATGATTTTTATTTTTCTAAGAAATTACATGACTACTTTGAAAAGTGATTCCTATCTATCTTTAAAATAATTGTGCTTGCTAGTCCAAAGTTTAAGCTAATTCTATGTGTCATGTGGAAGTGTGAGAACAGCATAATTTTCATAATTAATGTAAGGGATGCAGCAGTTATAATCAGCACTTAATTTCCTTTCAAGCCTCAGGTTTGTGATTTAAGCACACCAAACTCCAAAAGAAAAAGAAGGCAGAAAATTTAACTATTTTTCACTTAAAATATATTATTTTGGTTAACATGTTATGCTGATATTTTTATCATTTTTAAATTTATATTGTTTTACTCAATTTCTAAAGTGGCAGAAATATCAATAGATATAACCTGCTCAAACAAAAGCTCTTTTAGGTTCTCAAAAATTTTTGTGTGAAGAGGTCCTGAGACCAAAAAGTTGGAGACCTGCTGTTCTCTACCACTAATATTCGATTAGAATTCAATTCATAAACACCACAAAAACATTAAAACACATTAAGATACTTAAAGAAAAATTTTAAAAAATTAAACTCTTCTGAAAGACATGAATCTAATGAAAGGATAGACAATATTGTTTTTGGATAGGAAGACTCATCATTGTAAAGGCTCAATGATTTCTCTATATGCCAATCTATGTAAGCCAATGTAAGTACAATCAAAATGCCAGTAGGATTTTTATTTGAAAGAAGATTGAATAATTCTAAGTTTATCTGTAAAAGAGTACAGAAAATTATGGAAAAAAATGAGTATTAAGCGTGTCTCTGTTGGGTAGTAACGCAACATATTAGCTACTAGGAAAATGTGTATTAGTTATAAAATAAATATTTTAAATCAATGTTAAAACAAGTCATTAAATTAGTAATGGTAGCTGAATAGACAAAAACATTAAGTGGAACTGAAGAGAGTGTTCATAAATTTCAAATATAAAAATTTATTACCTAGTGCAGATTACATTTTAGATCAGTAAGGAAAAATAATATTTTATAGACAACTAGATAATCTTGGCAAAATTTGTGAATTTTTACCTCACCCTTTAATATAATTTCCAACTGCACTAAAGACATAAAAAACAAAATTATAAAAAAATCAGAAGAAAATATGGGTGAGTATTTTTATAATCTTGAACAGGGAAAATCCTTTCTAAACATGGTATCAAAGGTGAAAATTATAAAGCAGGTCAACAGATTTGATTACATAAAAATAAAGTCATAAGACAGTAATATTATAAGCAAGCTTAAAGTAAATGACAGAAGGTAAAAATTTGCAGTGTGTGTAGTAGTAAAGAATGATTCCTAATGTGAGCTATTGCAAATTTATAGACGTGAACATCCAACAGAAAAAGTGCAAAGGTCATAAGCAAGTACAAGCGGCCATTAACACATTGAAACATATTCACTCTCATTAAAAATTTTAAAAATACAATAAATTTTCGGCTGTCCCTGAAAAATATTAAAGACTGATAATATTCTATGTTCTTGAACCTGTGAAGAAACACACTCTCATGCACTAGTGGTGGCAGTATAAACAGGAAGTTTGGTAAAGTTTGACAATTTAGCTCAAAATTTTGTATCTGTATACTCCGTAACTCAGACAGAAGTTATACATCTACAAATTCAGCAGAAAGACAAAAGAGATAAAAGTAGTACACAAAGAGACATAAATAGCAGCCTACATTGTATATCCATGAATAAATATTGTACATCTTTCTTATAATCAAGTACTGTAGAGCAGTGAGATATATATACACTTCCTTGGAAATATGTCTACATCTATTATATTTAAATTTTTATGAAAATCATTTAGATATAGTTGTATGTGTCCATGTATATGTGCACATGCACAGAAAGATGTCCAGGGGGATCAACGCAAAAATGTTAAGTGTCTAACTCTGGGTAGATAGATGAATTTGGGGGGGGGATTATTACTTTTGTCTAATCACTGTTTGTTTTATAAACATACTACCTGGCAGATACTGTGGCATATGGCACACAAGCAAAACGTGTGAATGGGCATGAATTCATATTATATATACATCCTTCCACTGCTGACTTTAAAAATAAAGCATTAAATAGCATCATTAAAAAGTTTCACTTGATAAGAAAAGAGCAACAGGATTTCAATCAGAACTAGTGCATTTACTCTTGAGGTCCCAGAGATAATCCACAGATACATTTCTGAATATTTAGTGTTTTAGTGATTAACATATTTGGATAAAATGAAATCTTTGAGCGGAGACTAGTGTGTAGGTTCTATACCTATTGTCTCTCAGCTCCAGTTCCATCCACCCGTTTATGCCCTGCTCTGTGATGCTGCGGCTGGGACTCTGCAAAGTGCATTTTCCTGACCTCTTCGCTGCACTCGATTTAGGTTCTGTCAATATGAAGTACTAGAGAAAAGTTGGAAAGTAGAAAGAGGAAAACAAGACTTACTTCTTTGTCTTTGCTTGCCAATCCTACCGGTGACCTAATAATTTCAATTGATTCCAGTCTTCAACTGGAACTTAGCGCTTCAACTTTAGAACTTCTAGAGCCATCTTCATTGCATCCCTCAGAAGTAGCAAGAGCACTTAGGTGGTGAACCTTCTCAGAGGTTTGAGCACCAACTCCATGGGGACCCTTTTTTTGGAGCGCCAAGGTTCTGGTAACCCCAACTTTTCCTTTTGTTTCCCTACCCCTAGGAATAGTAGCTGCATCCTGCAGTTAGGCTCTCTGGGTTACTCTCTAATGCCTCTACCGCATCTCCTCTGTTGAAATACCTTGTGTGGGCGCTCCTGACTGGATATATGATGGTAGAGATGCTCTCTGAAGAGCAGATGTAGTAAAGTGGTTAATGGCAGGATCAAGATAAGGAGATGTAAATGCTGATGGCCAATTTGCTCAGGTTAGCACTTTGGAGGGTGTTTGAATGTTCCAGGGGTGTTAATAGAGGAAGATGTCCATATCAGTAAAGGTCTGAGGTAGCTCTGTCCAATGAAACTTTCTGCAATAATAGAAATGTTCTAAAATGTATTGTCCAATACGGCAGCCAACAGTCACATGTGGCTATTGAGAACCTGAAATATGGCTAGGATGACTAATATTTGGTTTAAGTTTAAATAGCCACAGGTGACTAGTGGCTATCATACTAGACCACGCAGGTCTAAGGTGATCGGAGGACCAGACAACCTGCAAGACTGCACCTTTATTAAATTGCCAGATATTTTAACAGGTACTAGGGTTACAAAACCAGGAGATACTATTGCCCTCTAAAGGAGTTCAGTCCAGCGATGGAAGACAGATATGCAAAACCTCTTCGAAAGATTATTCTGCCAACAGTATATAAGATGGATTAAAGGGGCAAGGGCAAAGATAGGCCACTCAAGGCCAAATCCAATTGTCCAAATTAAAAGATGAGAAACCTCATCAACAGTAGTAGTGAAGGGATGCATGAGCAAGGTATTAAAAATCTGACCTGTCAACACCTAGTAATCAATGGGAAATAAATGCAAAACTGAGAATAATTCCTTATTTCTGAATCATTATATCATTCACCAAAAGAATGTAAGAGAATCAGGTTTGGGAAGAAGTAGTGAATTCAGTTTTGGATGTACAGAGTTTAAAGTGCCTGTGAAGCATCCAAGTCTCTATGTTGAACAGATAATTGGACATACGTACAGATCTAAAATGCACAAGGGAGGTTTGGTTAGGAACACAAACTTGTGAATCCTAAGTATGTAGGCAGCAGAGGAAGACAAACTAGCAGACACGACCATCCAGGAAGGGTGAAGAGTTAGAAGAGGGCCAAGTACAGACCTTGCCAACATTGATATTTAAGGAGTAGAAAGAAAAGAAAACAAAGAATGCAGATAGGAATGAGAGTAGTCCAAAGCAGCTTGTCTCAGGAAGGCAGAGATTCTGAAAATCATGAGCAGAAGCCAATAGTGATGAACTATAAAATGGCTGATGATTACTGAACACTTACTTTGTGGCAGACATTTTCTAAGAGTTTTTTTTAATACAGAAACCCATTTAATCTTTTAAAAAAATGATATAAGGCAGTTTTTACTGTAATCCTATTTTACAGATGAAGAAATGTAGGCACAGAAGAGTTGAAGAGTGCACTCAAGATCAACACGACAGTGAGGAGCTGAGCCAAGATCTGGACACAGGCAGTGTGGTTCTAGAGCCTACACTCTTACCACTCAGAAGAGAGAAAGAAGTCCAGCAAGTTAAGGACTGAAGAACATTTAAGTGCAGCTTCAGCTGGACCGCAGACTAAAATGCGCATGCAGTATGGCTGAGGGGGGCATCAGCAAATTTATACCCCCTGCCTTTTCACGTGACATACAATAATGCAAAAAGCACATTTCTCCACCCTACTTTAGTCAGGCTCAATTAGTCTCTGAGGGGAGGGCCAGAGGTAATCCTTAGAAAAATTAAAGTTGGACAAGCACCTACCAAATGTTCTCAAAATAGTTCTCACTTTAAAAGGCTTTTAAGAATCCACATGATAGATAGGACCTAGACACCTTTTATAAAGAAAGCTCACCCTTTTGATGCACACCTAAGGTTAAGGATACTAATCTAGTTCCAGATTATTGAAAAAGAACCATTTGCTAAAGGACAAACTGACATTGTACAGGCTTTGGGCTAATACAAAGCAAAACAGTGAGCTACTTTTGTAGTAGAGCAAATATGTCTCCCAAATAACGAACATACTTTTAACTAAGTTTATAAATTCATTTTATACTGAATTTGATTTTATCTTCCTCGTAACATTGGGTTATCAAAAATATCTATCCCTTGTCACATCCTGGTTAATAATTAACTGTAAATTTACAAGTGTGGAGGTGAAAAGTTGAAGGGGTTCATATCCAAGCTCCCCAACTTTCTTGGTAAAGGTGAGATCATCCTATTTTACTGGAGCTGCATTGACTAGGAGGTTGAGAATGGTAGTGAAGGTGTGAAAGAACTTTGCATGGAGTAAGGATATTTGAAATTCTGGTGTGTATGTCTGTGTGCATTCAATTGCGTATGTAGTTCTCTCAATCATGACTCATTTACTTTTATTAGTAATATTATAGTACTTATTATTTGATTACTGTAAGTCACCTCTATCAAATGGCTAATTAGAAAAAGAAGGAATTGGAGGCTAGAAAGTACAGGAGGGGGTAGGGGAAAGCATATGTAAAATAGACTGTTTTTTCATTTTTTAAAAGCAATGACCCTCTCCCCTTCCACCCTCCAACCCCCCGCAAAAAAAACCCACCAATGCTTATATGTATGCACCGCATAACATTATCCAAACATGGAAAAATATGTGTCCACAATGGTTAACACCAGTGCCTCCAGTACTGGCTGGGGAATAGAGATATAAAGTAGGTAAGAATAAAAACACCAGCAAAACAGAAAGAGATCTATGGTATAATGTTAAGTGAAACTAATAAAATAAACATGAACAAGGGCAAGTCAATATGAATTATTTCATTCATTCAGCAAAAATTTGTTCAATGAAAACATAATGAAATGATTAGGTGGATGCATTGTGAGCAATTTCTAACTTGGTTTGCTATAACTTTGATATGGTTTTTAGAATAAAGTAAAAGAAAAGCAGATGAAAGAATAGAACTACAGATATTTACACAGTGATCTTGTAACTACAATACTTTTGTGTCTGCAAAGGAGGTATATAAACTGGGCCATCACATACTGTGGACTGAATTGTGTCTCCCACCCCCAAATTCATTTGTTGAAGCCCTTACCCCCAAACGTGACTGTATTTGGAGACAGGACCTTTAAAGAGATAATTAAGATTAAATGAGGTCATAAGGGTGGAGCACTAATCCAGTATGACTGGTGTCCTTATAAGAAGAGGAGAGGAAGAGACATGAGATGCACACATGCACAGAGAAAAGGTCATGTGAGGACAAAGTGAGAAGGCTACTTTCTGCAAGCCAAAGAGAGAGGCCTCAGGAGAAACTAAACCTGCCAACATCTTGATCTTGGACTTCCAGCCTCTAGAACTGTGAGAAAATAAACTTGTGTTTTTAAAGCCGTCCAGTCTGTGGTGTTTATTATGGCAGTCCTAGCAGAAAAATATACATGCTTTCGATGAGGTTATCACTGGCACAACAAATAATATTTAATCTGCTTAACAATGTAAAGTAAATTAAAAAAAAAAGATTACACATCAATGATTACACTACTTACTCTTCCCAAGTATGCTGTGTGATTGTACTTCAGAGGGAGGACAATAGGACTCAGGAGCCAAAGCCAACAATTCTGAATCATAAAACAAAGACACTGAACTTCTGGAGAATTAGATATAGGAGGAGAGAATCCACCTTAGTCTCAATAAATCTAAAACTAAGCAAAATAATTTTTAGTCACTTCTTTGAAATTGCCAGTGAGGGAAATAATGAAAAGTTTCCAAGAAATGAGGGTTCAAAAGTAAACAGAAATTAAACATCAATTTAAGGTACATAAAATGCTACTGATAGTTTTATTTAGTGCTGTAGTTCTCAACCTTCAACAGATATCAGAATCTTCTGAAGGACTTGTTGAAACTTGTTAACTCTTCAAGTTTTAACATGTGTTAGTCAATAGTTCTGATATGGGGCTCAAGAATTTTCAGTTCTAACATGTCCCCAGATGATGCTGAAAAGCTGCTTGTCTGGAGACCACACTTTGAGAACTACTTATTTAATGTATTTAGTGTATTGTATTTCAACGAATCTGCAAAGTATTATGGGATCTCACAGGTTCACTCATGGCTACAGTCTCCTTATACAAGATGTTTGTAACAAGTTCCTAAAAATCTTCTCTATCTATTTGAATTCTACCCTAAATTATTTCAAAATGTAATTTTGGGGGAGTGGGAAGGGAGTACTATAGTAATCAAAATGAGAGTCATTAAATTAAAGTGAAATCTGCCATGGACAACAGTTCTATGAGGTTTCAATTTTTAAATTACTAGCCATAAGTTGTATTTAATCCAGTAAATAATGTTAAGAAAAATTCACTAACCTAAATCTTAAGAGTAGATTAAAAGCTGATATAAAAACAAGTTGTTTCCCTAGGTCTTGAAAAAGGTCCCTTTCTAAAATAAGAACTGCAGATTCATAACTAGGAATGAATAAACTGGCTTTTAAGTACAGAGTAAATATGATAATAATACTTACCTGGATGTGCCTTGTAAAAGGAGTAATTTCCATATGGTGTTTAGCAGTTTGTGTCTCAGTGGTCAATTATACACATAAACACAAACAACTTTACCATTATGGTAGAATATCATAAAATACTGAAGATACTTTATAAATGCTTTGATGATACATATGAAGTTTCTAAACTTGCAATAGGACTTGAAAACCGATGCAGAGCACTAGTTCTGCTCAGCAGAGAACTTGAAATCTAAACCAAAACACATTCTGATGGCTATAATATGCAAAATCTAACTTTACAACAGAAATAGTACCAATTCTTTGTCATTAATACCTTAGCAGTACATTGATACCTTTATAAGCAGTATTATATAACAGTTTAATATTTTCTTGTTCCTCTTCCACCCAGCATCTTTTATGAGAGGCACTTATGAAGAGCACTAGCTTTGGCGACGCTATAAGAAACATACACGTAGTATAATGATATATTTTACTACACTAACAAAGTATCACTTATAAAGAATTTTTATAAATTCAAAAATAGGTTGTTGGTAACAATGATTACCTTTAAAGCATTGAATTTCATTCACAATATTACTTCATTAATCTTAAACAGCAGTTCCATCTACAAAATGTTCTACAGCTTTTTCCTTTTTGAAAAGGAGGTAAATAAATGCAGGTAAGATACTCATAACTTCTAGTTCAACAATATCAACTTCATTTCACAGCACTGATTAGTAGAGAACATTTTCAAATAAAGTAGTATACAATTTACAAAAATAGAATGATTATATAATGCAAACACTGTCCTCCATTATGAAGAATATGTGTGTGTATACATGTGTGTATGTATGTATATATACATATACATATTTCTTATAAGTTTCACTATTAAATAGCCCTTATTCAAGTACTTTTTTTCTGGTATCTCTTGAAATAATCACCTTGCTATATTATATGTAAATACATAAAAAAATAAAAGGTTAATCTAAGAAAAGGTTAAAAGTTTCAGTGTGGTTGACTTAAATATCAGCCGCTCACTTCAGTGAAAACCTGATTTGAATTCAAAACAGGTTTAGGTGCCATACTAAGTTTAACAACTTAGTCAAAAATACAGATATATTTAAGTGTCAAGTACTCAGTAAATTTCTAATGTGCTAACATTAGAGCAAAATTAAAAGTGTGTATTAATCTATTTATCACCCAATCTTAAACAATCCCCAAAGTTCATTTATATAACTAAAAAAATACACTAATATATAATATACCTGCTTACAAACACATAGGTAGCCATAAATAAAACTTTATTCTTTAATTTCATTTACAAGCTACCAAATATTATGTATTGTACACAGTGCTGAACACTTAAATGGCTGTAGTCATGGAGGATCCAGACTGAATGGAAAGCTGTAGATAAAGAAAAGATAAAAGCAAAGTAATACTGTAAAGACAAGTGGCAAAAGCATGGTTTTGCCATAATAAAATCAACTGGATTTGTAATTATACATCAGTTCTGGTTAAAACAAAGTCTGAGCGCCATGCGATTCTCAGCTTTGTTTGCAGTCTGGCTAAAGTCTGTAGAGTCCTTTTGTCTTCTGCGGTGATTAAAATAAAAAGTTAAAAACTATAGCAGCAACAAGCAAACCCTGTTAACAGGAAGGCAAGGGTTAAGAACTAAAATAAAGTTTATACAGTGTGTTTAGGGAAAGTATGTGCAGTTTATCTTCCATCAGCAGGAGTCCGACTGAGGGACAACATGATTCGGGCAAATCGCTCACAGAGTTCATGCGTGGAGTACGGAGGTAACTTCGGCGGCTCATGGAAACCTTTAATCTCCGTAGAACAATCAAGCAGTTTTGGCAGAAAATCTGTCAGCTTCTCTTGGAGGTTTGCTGCAAATATAAACAATTAGATGTAACTAAAGATCGACAGGGAGAGAAATTATCTTCAACAAGATTTATTAATTTGGAGTGGTCAGTTGATGTTTCATTTCAAAACATGTAAAATCATTACCATTTGGGGGGAGGAAGTAAAACATAAATGGCAACAGTAGTGTGCACAGCTCAGTTTGTAAATAAGAAAAAAAACTGATGCGAATATAAACATGTTACAGAATATAAAAAATGACAATAACTAACATCTAATTCTAACTGCTTTTAATCCCAACACCCCAGGTGTCCACCTGCATTGTTTAAACTTACATTCCATTTCTTGTCCAAGATAGGAACACCATCGATTTCTCATATCTTCCACAGCAAGTATATCTTTCTCTTCCATTTCATCCACCAATAATAAGGGCAAAAATGGGACAATAAACTCATTCATGATAATCAGACCATTGTTTACTTCTCGATCCTCTCCAGATTCAAACAGTTCTGCAGCCTGCTCATTTAATTTCTTAACGCAATGAAAAAAAGAACAACAGGTTTGTTTCCTTTTTTAATTAAATAAAAATTTAAGTGTTAATACTGAAGGCAACATAACAAGCATGTTCGCAGACAGTATTAGAACAAATGGAAGTCACAAAATGCAACCTCAACCTATTGAGCAAGAAAAGTCTCTTAGAAAAGGCTATGCATATAACAACAGAAACAAAAGCAAAAAAGAAGTGGGAGAAATAATGTTGCCATGTTTTTAAAGCTTAAGTTCAGTTTATTTTACTTTGATCATCACTATAGGGACCATTTTAAAATTTGTTCTCCAGAGATGAATTTCCCCCAATTCTAAAATTTGACAAGCACTCAAAGTAATTTTAAAAACGAAGAAATTTTTGAAAAACTCATTATCTTTTCCATAAATGTCAACTCAACAGGGACTGTTATATTTCTTGATACAAAAATATAAAGGTAATCTATTAGTTCATTTATTCCTTCAAAAAATTCTTATTCAGTACATGCCATGTCCCAGAAACTGTTCTAGATGCAGGGGTACCCAAGTGATTAATACGGAAAACTCTCATTGAGCTTACAATCCCTTACAATACAGGTATCAGTAAACTTTTTCTGTAAAGGACAAGATAGGAAATATCTTAGGCTTCGAGGGCTATATCGTTTTTGTTGCGATGACTGATCTCTGCCGTTGCTGCACAAAGGCAGCCATATGTAAATGAATGAGCATGCCTATGTTTCAATAAAACTTTATTTATAAAAACAAGTGGTAGGCTGGAGCACAGGCCAAGTGTGCTGACATCTAATTGAGTAGAAGAGAGAAATCCATGCGATAAGAAACAGAGACATAGGAGACAGATAAAAAGGTACAGGTATAATAAGACGTTTATGTCTGAAGTCTTATGTTTACAGAATGATAAATATGATTTTTAAATAGTTTTAAGCTGAACTTCAAATACAAAAATTTTATTATTTCTTATGGTTATGTTATATCATTCTTGTGCAATTTATCTTGATTTTGTAGAGAGGCTTATGCTGAAAGTCCAATTCAGCCACTAAGCAAATTATTTAACCTTCAGCAAACAAGTACCTTCCTAGCTTCAGCGTCCTTATATGAAAAATGAGATACTATTACCTTCCTTACACAGTGGTTAAGAGGATTAAATGAGGTAAGTCTTTAAGTATCTAGTGTAATTTTTATAATTTGCATTCAAAGACATATAATTATTCTGAAATTCGATGTTAAGTTCACTAAATCAAAACATATCCTAGAAACAACTCAAACATAGTATGTCCAAAGCCAACCTTATTCATTCTCTTAAGAGTCCCGAAAGCCAAAGACAGAACTAGTAAGTCAGGTAGCCTTAATGCTTCTATTTCCTTCTTCCCACTCATCTAATAGTTACCAAGTCCTTGATTTCATTTCCTTTACCATCTTATATACCCTCTCTTTCATATTCATTGTACTTCTGCCTTAGTTGAGGCTCTCGCCCTCTCTTCCCTGTCTATCTCCTCTAGCGTTCTTCATTTCAATCTTTAATCCTTTCCAGTTCATCTTCTAGTATATGACTGCCAGAATGATTTTCCAAAACCTGATCAAGCCAAACTTACACCAACTTTACAATGGTACCAATGCATTAGAATGGTGCATAAGCTTCTTCACAGTCTAACAACAAATCCTGTTGGCTTCATCACTTCCACCTAACCCTGTTCCTCATAACTTAGCCACAATGGATTTATCTTCATTTTCTGTTGTATACTTCCCATGCCTTTTCATATGATATTCCTTTGTCTGGAATGTTTTTCTCTCTTCTCTACAAGGCATTAAACTCTTATTTATCCATCAAGATCCAGATCAGTGTTTATCTTATCTCTTAAGCTTCTCCCCAACAATTCCAGGCATATTATTTTGCATATTTCTCATAATAATACTTATTCTGAAATATAAAAATTATCTGTGTACATCACTCACCAGATTGAATTCTCTTAGGATAAATAATAGGTCTTATTTATCTTTGCATCCCTCAGAATCTGACACTCAGTAAATACTCAATGTAAAAAAAAAGAAAAACCTTAAAGGAACACTAAAATAATCCTCCTGAGGTTTTATTTAAATCCCTATGTGAAACAACAAAGTGTGGCTGGTTTACTAACCTAAAATGATAAAAGAAACACATTCTACCATTTTATAAATGTCTCAGAATAACCATCAAGTTTTTTGGTTGTATTTATGTTTAAAACAGTTTTACCAAAATGTTTCAATATCCCAACACTGTAACATTTTTACATTAAAAATTGTTTTAACTCATTCAATGCAAAATTTTATATAATTATATAAAACTGTACTTTTTTAAACTGAAATATATATAATTCAGGTCTTCCTTCTCAGGGGTTGATTAAAAACCTTTTGAAACTGACCAAATTAAGAATACCATCCTTAATGGATACAAACCATCAACAATTCAAGTCAAAATACTCAAATGCAGCAAAATCAGCTAAGAGAAAAATAACAAGATCACAAGCCTCTAATATTCACATTCAAAAATTCCCAAAACATACCGCAGACTACAATTAACATATACTATGTAGTTCTACTGAAAGAAAACATTTCACCAGTACACCTACTTAAAGTTTTTTAAAGTACACATAAACCAAGTAACCTATATAGATTCAAAAATCATACTCTTGAATACCTTTATATATTTTATAGAAAAAAACTGCAACTTAGAAGTTCACAATCTATAGTCATGTTAATAGCTAAATAAAATCTAATCAGAAAAAAGTATAAAGATGGAATTTGTAATTTTATACATAACGGTTAGCTGACTCAAAAAACATTAACAAAGTACTCCAGATATCTAGAGAGTAAACTGGTGGCGGAAAAAAACAACTTGCTAAAAAGATTTCTTAAAGTTTGTAACAACAATAATATTTCAGCACATAGATAGTAAAAATATTTGAGGAAAAATATTCCATTGACTAGGTGAAAAAAAACGATATTATACTACAATGAATCCTTTAACATTGTGTACACCAAATATACTATTTATAAAAACTCAGAAAAATCTATTTTTTCTGGAATAATAATGATGATAATTCATCATTTAGGCCCTCTTCTGTCATCAAAAGAGGGAATGGCAGAATGAGAAGAAATCTAAATATAAAAATGTAATTATTCTGATCTCATTTTAAGAACATTTCTGGTTCATCATCTGTAAAACTTAAGATCCTTAAAGAAGAAGGGATAAAGAATTGAGTGTATTTTCCCACTTCAAGGGAATAGACCCAGATTATAGACATCATCATGACACCCATCAGAATTAATAGTCAATCACTTATATATGAGTCTGGATAACTGCCCCAATGTAAGACAAAATGATAAAGTAAACACATACTATGTACATTCAACTTACTAGTAAACATTCTCTTCTATAATGTGATATCAATTCTTCATCATGTCCTCTGTATGGGCCTTTGGACAAGAGTTCTTTGTTATTCTGATAAGCACAGATAAGGAACAGCAAGGAATCTATATAACTTAAAAAAAAAAAGTATAGCATTACTATTTTATCTTTGTAAAAAAAGGTCAATTACAATTTTAAAGCATTTTAAGTATACATTTAAATTTTGATTATCCAGAACAACATTAAAATAAAAAGTATCATCTGATGATACACTGTTCGCCTGAAGGCATCTTTTGAGTAACAGCCACATCTGAAACCAGCAGATAGTTGTCTTAAAAGTAAAACAAACAAAAAACAGAGCTAGGAATTAAGAAAAAACTGAGAAAAAGGCCATAATTGATGAATTCAGAGTTCCTTCTGTCTTCCTTGGTATTTATTTCCATTTTTTTTTTTTTTTTTTTTTTGCGGTACGCAGGCCTCTCACTGCCGCGGCCTCCCCCGTTGCAGAGTACAGTCTCCAGATGCGCAGGCTCAGCTAGCCGCTCCGCGGCATGTGGGATCTTCCCGGACCAGGGCACGAACCCGCGTCCCCTGCATCGGCAGGCGGACTCTCAGCCACTGTGCCATTTTAAACAACATAATGTCATTTTTGTTTGAGGGAAGGATCAGATTACTTTGTTCCTTTATAACGAACAGCACTCGATTCATTCAGTGACTCTTTTTTAGTCAGGTTTTTTTCTATGTGAGGGCACAGTTCTACTCATTGAGAAAAATGTAAGAGGGGAGAATATCCAAAGGAGATGGGTGAAGTAGAAGGGAAAAAATGCTTCTAAATCTGGGAAATCTAGTGGGATACAAACAGACAAAAGAAAACACTAACATAAAAGGCAGGCAGGGTTAGGCCTTTGTTTTATAGTTAATATTAATATGTTATTGATATAAGTCTAGACCTTAAGAAGTTCAAACTAGGGGCTTCCCTGGTGGTGCAGTGGTTGAGAGTCCGCCTGCCGATGCAGGGGACATGGGTTCATGCCCCGGTCTGGGAAGATCCCACATGCCGCAGAGCCTGCGCGTCTGGAGCCTGTGCTCCGCAACGGGAGAGGCCACAACAGTGAGAAGCCCGCGTACAGCAAAAAAAAAAAAAACAGAAGTTCAAACTAGGTTTTAAAAAGGGAATATGGGAAAAATGTTTGAGTACTATATTTGTCTCTAAAATGATTATCCTTCTCCTAATATGCTGTAGGAAAAAATATATGCAGCTATATATTTGTATAACTGAAATATGAAAGATATTTTAAGATATTTCCTATGTGTCAGATTTTCCAATCATAACGTATCTTCTCACAAATTCAGAAAAATGCAACATCCTAAAAAGTGAAATACTGTACAGAAACAATGTTTACTGCCAATCAGTGTTACTGTTTATTAATTTCAGGTGCTCAGAAACAAGTCTATAGTCCAAATGTTAAATGTAGAATTATGTGGAAATTAATGTACACATTCATAACAAATCAAATTACACACCTGAAACTACTTCATAAAAAATAAGTTCTTTTAAGTTATGTTTTGAAAACAGCTTTTCCGAGGAATTTGTTTTTGAGAAAACTTAGGGTATGAAATTTTATTTTGAAATAATATGGGTATAGTCTCAGCTAAAGCTTTTTGTTTAAAGAGTGATAATAATATTAAATGTTGTTTTACGTCACTAAGTTGAATTAGTTTGCTGGCACATCTACCTTCCCTTTTATAGCTATTAAGTTTCCTGTTGAAAGGTCTCCCCTGAATGACATCCATATCTGGTTTTCTAGACCTGAGTCATCGCTCTGAGAATAGCTCTGAAACTATGAACATGTTCCAATTTTCTAGTGAAGTACACAAAACATTCTCCATTTTATCAACGTTTAAAGTGCTTACATTTCAAGTAATCAGAATAAAATTCAGCAGTCCAGTTACCAAATTCTTATTTAAGATAAAATAAGACTATGTAGCCTGATAGATTCTCTTTATCTTCCATTTTTACTGCTGTAAAATTATGGTTCCTAAAAACATGATTTCATTTCACTACTCAGAGAAGTAATAATGACCCATAAATAAATAATTCAATTTATGGCTTTCAAGTGCTAAGTTTTCATTAAAAACAAGTTTGACAGAACCTTTTGGCAATGTTTTATACACTGCTAGTAACGGTAACCGCTATATTTAAAGTGGTAAAATTAACATTTCTTTTTACAATATTCCATAAATATTATTTGTCACCATTACTAATTTTCTAGCTGACCTTTCACATTTGCTATGCTAAGAATATTCACTTTACCAACAAGAACATATTTAAGAATAAGCAAATTATGAAATTTAAACATAATTCCAAGTTATACTTAAAGTCCTTTAACAAATGTTAACTCAGAAAAGCTAATGTAGAAGCTATGCAGAGAGCAAGAAAATGACAGGTTCATCTTGTTAATTCTTATTGAGATAATGAATACATTTTGTCCTTTTCTGATTTCATTAAATTATACAAGAATACAGAGGTCTCTATTTCAATTTTTCTCTCCCTAGTTAGTCGTGTGACCTTGACAAAGTTATTGCAGCACTGTGGAGTCCAGTTTCTTTACCTATAAAATGGAAATACCTTTTAGATACTCTATTCAATTGTAAGACCATATTAATATTTTTCTCAGAAAACTTAATCTCCAAAATCCTAAAGCTAATTAGAATATCCCTATTAAATAAAACTTTGACCAAAATATTAATAAAATAGAGTTACTGATCAAAACAGTTTTCTATTTCAGTAACCAAAGTAAATTACCTTAAAAGTACACAATCACTAGGACTTTAATAATTTGTATCCAAGTATTAACATTACTTTTTACTTTTGTGTGATAACTTTTAAGATTTTGATAAGTGTAAGAATGATGGCATTGTGTACTGTCCAACGAACAGAGCAGCACTGTCCAACAGAACTTCCTGCAATAATGGAAGTGGTATATCTGTGCTGGCCAGAACAGTAGCCACTAGTCACGCCTAACTACTGAACATTCAAAATGTGGCTAGTATGATTGAGAAACCGAATTCTTAGCTTTAAAAATTTTAATTAATTTATATTTAAATTTTTGCATGTGGCTGGTGGCCACCATGTTGGACAGCATAGCTCTAGAAGTAATGCTGCATGTTGGCATTTAAAAAAAACATTATTACCTCAAGTGGAGGTTTCTTATACTTTACACAATAAAAAATAAAAGGAAAAAAAAAGAAAGAAATCAATATCCCTTTTACTTGGCGGCCGTATTACAGTGTATTTTAAATATAGCACATAAAAAAATCCTTAGTCAAGTAAATTAATGTTAAAGGATATGAATTGAGAAATACATGTATAATAAGTAAATACACATTAATGAATAATCTATAATGGTCAATAAATCAATATGTATCCTTTTCTTCTCGGTAACAATGATTGCAATTTAAAAAGCAGAAATTCCTTTAAAACCATCTGTAATTTGTATGAGAAGTAATCTAAAATATTGACAGTCGCAGTATTTAGAAGACAAGTGATTAGTTTTCTACAGCTATATTTTTTATAGTACCTCGAAGTTCAGAGAAAGAGACAGATTAGAAACACTATCTCTAATTTGAAGTCAAGATTAAACTCAGAAAGAACAGGAAAAAGGCTAGTGACTGGAAGGTAGATGTTGAAGAATACAAAGAATTCCATTTGCTGGGCTACCAGCTTCTTCAGTCCCCAGCAAACTTCTAGGCTTCAGTCTAATCCTATTCCATTCTAAGTTTCAATTGTAGTGTTTGAGAGCTGATAAAAACAATGATAATAATGCCAGCTTTACAGATTTAGCTTAAAATGGAAAATATATTGTATGTGGATATATGGGAACTCTTTGTATTAATTTTGCAATTTCTCTGTAAATCTAAGACTGTTCTAAAATAAAACATTTATTGAAAATATACACTGTGAAAAAAACCTTTTCTATAGATGAGGCCACATCTGAATAGAATACAAAAATTAAGCTCTCCTTTTCATGTGTGTCCATCTTGCCTTACCTTTCTCTCTGAAAATTTTCTAGCCCAATTATGAGATACATGGTTGTTTCCCTGAATTTTCTATAATCCTGATGCCATTCCTGTAGGTGGAAGAAAATAGTAAAAGTATATAGATATTAAAACTACAATGAAAACTGCTTATAAATACATTGTTTTGATAACTGTTTGAATTAACAGAAGCAAAGAGTTCATAATTAAAGATAAACTAGACCTAAATCAAGACTTTACTGTCTTACATACAAAACTATTTATCGGTATAATAATAAATGTAAAAATTATTAGACATTGATGAGAAATTAAACAACAATGACTCATTAGAAGAAAACAGAAATACAAAGGCAAGATAATCAGTCAGGTAGGTCATCTCTCTCTCTCAAAAATTCTTCATTGTAAAATGTTATTATTAAGATATCATTATAGAATATTTGGGGTGCATGCATCTTTTCAAATTAGTGTTTTCATTTTTTCCAGACATACACAGAGGAATGAATTGCTGGATTATATTGATGGTTCTATTTTCATTCTTTTGAGGAACCTCCATACTGTTACCCATGGGGAGAGGGAAAGGAGGAGTGCGATAGGGGTACAGGATTACAAAATACAAACTACTATATATAAAATAGATAAGCAGCAAGGACATATTGTATAGCACAGGGAAATTATAGCTATTATCTTGTAATAACTTTTAATGGAGTATAATCTGTAAACATACTGAACCTATGCTGTACACCTGAAACTAATATAACGTAAAGCAAATACACTTAAATTTAAAAAGTATTATTATAGATCTACATCACATTGAAGGTAGAAGGTAAATGAAGCTAACTCCTCTAATAGGAAGCAAAGCTTGAAGACTGTTATTTGAAGCACAGTTTTAAGGAACTGAAAGAAAAAAAAAATGTTACATCATAATAAAATTATTTAACCTTTTAATTTTCCCAAATTTGTGTTAAATTTTTTTTTTTTTTTTTTGTGGTACGCGGGCCTCTCACTGTTGTGGCCTCTCCCGTTGCAGAGCACAGGCTCCGGATGCGCAGGCTCAGCGGCCATGGCTCACGGACGTAGCCGCTCTGCGGCATGTGGGATCCTCCCGGACCGGGGCACGAACCCATGTCTCCTGCATCGGCAGGCGGACTCTCAACCACTGCGCCACCAGGGAAGCCCCTGTGTTAAATTTTAAATGTGGTTGCTGAATACTCTTTTCAGCTGAGCTATGGTGAAAAAGATAGATGCATTTCACATTTCAACAGCCTCTCCCTCCAAAACAACTCACAATTATTAGGCATGTAATGTGACTAAATGATTCAGAACTCACAACTTATAACTCTAGAAAATGACTTAAAACAATAAAATCAAGATTTTTTTCTTAACTTACTTAATAAAAATTGATTCAAGGAAAATCATAACTAAAATTCAATATAGGACTAACCTAAAGGAGATAGTGATGATAGAAGTGTGAAAGCTTTTATATACATATTATTATAAGTAAATGAAAATAAGAAACATACAGGCCAGTTATAGACCAGCTATATTCTACTTGAATATGAATCATTTTCATTTTTAATTTTAAAAGGCATAATTTCCACACTATTAGTAGACCTTAATAACAAATAAAGGTAAAATTGTCTTGCAAGCATAAAGTTAACTTTTCTGGGGGAAGTATTCAAATTGCCACTCTATTGTCATTAGAATCACCTTAGAAGTTGTTAAGTAGGTAAACTTCTTCTTTAAAGGGTTAGACAATAAATGTTTCAGGCTTTGCAGGCCATGCAGTCTCTGTTGCAGTTACTCATCTCTGCGGTTGTAGTGTGAAAGTGCTGATATGCAATACCTAAACAAATGGCTTGTGTTCCAATAAAACTTTATTTAAAAAAGCAGGTGGTGAGCTGGATTTGGTCTGTGGGCAAGGTCTGCTGATGTGTGACTTAGAGCAAGACAAAGATATGTGGGATATACAGAATCCAAAAACATGTCATGTAAATACCTATAAGACTTAGTGGCTCTGCAGTTAGAAAAAATATGAGAAGTTTTCATAATAAAAATATGCTGAAGCCAATCTGATGAAGCATGCTTGTAGAGAGACTGTAGAATCAAATCACAATTAAAAAATCAAGTCCCGGGGCTCCCCTGGTGGCACAGTGGTTGAGGGTCCGCCTGCCGATGCAGGGGACGCGGGTTTGTGCCCCGGTCCGGGAGGATCCCGCATGCCGCAGAGCGGCTGGGTCTCTGGGCCGTGGCCGCCAGGCCTGCGCGTCCGGAGCCTGTGCTCGGCGGCGGGAGGGGCCGCAGCGGTGAGAGGTCCGCATACCGCAAAGAAAAAAAAAAAAAAAAATCAAGTCCCATGTTACTTGAATCTTGGAGACAAGGGTAGAGTTAGCAACCAATTTGCCTGCCATCTCTGGCATGTATTGTGTGTCCATTTATTTGTGGCTGTGTTCCTAGATTTTCTATTCTGCTTTACTGCTCGAATTTACCTATTCTTATGCTAATATTATTATAAAGTATAAAGGTTAAGATAATTTGTATTGATTTCAAGTAAAAAAGCCTTCCTACCTCGTTCTTCTTCAAGAATGTCAGGACTAGAGTGAGATCTTTGCATTTCCATAAAATTTTTGAATCAGCTTATTAAAGCTCCATAAAACAACTTGCTAGAAGTCTGACAGAAACTGCACAGTATCAATAAACCATTTTGGGGAAAACTGACATCTTTACAATACCAAGTTTCCCAAACACGATACGATACATATATCCATTTGTTTAGGTCTTCTTTATAATGTCTCCTAAAGTCATGCACAATTTTTGCTAAATTTGCTTCTAGGTACTCCACAGTTTGGGTACTACTAAAAATGCTGTTATTCTTTAGAATTTCTATCTGATTATTTGTTACTGGTATAAAGGAATAAAACTGATATTTGACATAAGACTTATATGTTACAGAGCTCTCTTATTATCTTTATTTATCTCCAATAAATTTACCTGTAGATTTTGTATTTTCTAGGTATAAAATCTGCAAATAATGAAAACTTTGTTTCTTCTTTTGCAGTCTCTTACTTTTGCTTTATTTTTTGTTGCCTTACTGTCCTTGAATTTCCAGTACAATGCTGAATAGAAGTGGTAATGGCATACATGCCTGTCTTTTTCTTGATCACAAAAGGAAAGCTTTCAATGTTCAGATTTCTTTATGATATTTGTTTTTGTTTTTCAAGACACTCTTTAGTAGATTAAAGTAGCTACCTTGTTTCTCCAAAGAAGATATACAGATTGCCAAGAAGCACATGAAAGGATGCTTAATATATGTATACATATAGCTGATTCACTTTGTGAATAGCAGAAACTAACACAACATTGTAAAGCAATTATACTCCAATAAAAATATTAAAAAAATACAACACAAAACAAAAAATGAGTGGAGAAAAATAAACGACGATTATAAAAAAAAAATGACTGTTTTCTGTACCCTTCCTTTTATCTGTTAATGTAGTGAATTACACTAATTGTTTAAGGGAATATAAAGTAATTAAGTTTGTAAATGAGAGCAGTCATTAATCAAAGGCACTCATGAAAGCAAGTTAAAATTTACCAAATTTATAAGTTTTTGAAAAGACAATGTATAACGTTAAATTTAAAAGCTTGAAAAAATACTAGGTGTTTGAATTGGTAACTTAAAAAAATATTAGTTTTAAAGCCAAACTTAACACAAAGAGAATTTTTTGCACAAAAATTACCACAGGCATGATACGCGTACTCATGTGTGTGCTCGAGATCTCTCACACAACACTGGCCAATAATGACAAATATATATGGCATACAATGATTAAAACGAATTTCTAACTTCCCCCCAAAATATCTGATGAAGCAAAGAAAAAATATAGCATGGCTTCACTGTAGTACAGTATTTAAGAACATAGGTTCTGTTAACAAAGTTGTGACGTGAAGCTATGAGAACTTTAGGCAAGTTACTTCAACACTCTATGTCAAATTTTCTCACGTGCTTAGCTGTACTGAAATGAAAGATTACTGAATTAAACAATTCCTCAATCTACAGTTCAACCTCTCAAAAGGCACATTACCTCATACTCCTCCAAGTTTACTTCTTCAGGTTTTATCATTTCAATTTTGGCTTGAGCAACTTTCATTATGTTATGACACCTTCAAATAAAAGAAATGTATTTCTAAATCAAAAGCAAACTCCGTAAAAACTGAAAAACATGTGTTATACAAAACTAGACTACCCAACACATATGAAAATGAAATCCACTATCACTGAGTAATATTTTTTTGAGGAAACAACTTTCAAATACTTAAGTGAAAAATGTGTTTTTTGGACAATACCAGATGGTAACAAAATATATAAAGAAGACAGAAGCAATAATTCTAATTCAAATTTACCATGTTATATTTATTGATACATATGGCTTTTAAATTATATTCTATTAATAAAGATGGAATATGTAAAAAAATTTTTAAATTTATAATGCATTATTAAGTAAGCTCCAGAGACATGAAATCTTATTTTCCCCCAAATGGTATTATTCATAAATAGTAAAAAGGAATCCAAAATGTGCCTATCATTTCAGATAGGAATGGAAACATTTCAATAGATTTTATGATCAGAACCATTGCTAAAGAAATCTCCCCAAAATATATTTAGTTATCACACACATTTTACTCTGGATTTCAAGCACAAGAGAAATTAGATTTCTTAAACTATTTTTAGTTGCCAGGACAAATAACTGCAAGAGACTGAAAAATCAATGTGAGTACTCCATAAGTATCTTCCCCAAATTCAATAGCATATACTCATTGGAACATAGTACACTGACAGTCCAGATAATGAGGGTTATAGCTTCTGAGCTCTTCACAGTTATATGTAACAAAATAAGTGATGCCAACCTTACTACTAATAAAAATATTAATAGCCAATACTCACTGAGCATTTACTGTCTACCAGATAATGCTCAAAACCATTTACCTGTATTATTTCACTTAATCCTAAATTTCACAGCAGACACATGGTGAGGCAGAAATTAAACCTGGATGCTTTGTTCTCCCTCATACTCTTCTCTACTCACATATTTTTAATTCACTATTTTTGAGACATTCATAAAAGGATAATCATTTACTTCAGAATTAAAATGTGTTTACAATGAACTCCAGGATAGTATAAATGTTTCTGTATTCTAAAATAACTTTTCAGTACTTTGGATCTTTACCTAAGGCCTAAATTTTTTTAAATAGTATTCATTCTAACTAGATTAAGTTTAAATTTTTAACATTAGTAAATAGTTTTATAGGAGTTTCTAAGAGAAAACAGTTTTTGGTAAACCAAAATTAATTTAACCATTCTAAGCCTTCTCTTTATGTCAGGAGATGTTTAATTACTTTATTTGTACATATAATTACTTTTCTCCAGTGGTTCTTACACAAGGGTGATTTTGCTCCCTCAGGGGATATTTGGCAGTATTTGGAGACAGTATGGGTTGTCACCAGTTGGAGAGTACTACTGGCATTTTGGGTAGAGGCCAGGAACATTACTAAATATCCTACAAATTACAGGACAGCCCCCTCAAAAACAAAAAATTATTTGGCCCCAAATATCCATAGTGGAGAGGTTGAGAAATTCAAATATTAAGTCCCAAAAGGGCAGTGATAATTATATTATACTCTTCTGTGTATCTTTACATTGCCTAGCTTAGTACCTTAGTTCACAATTAAAATGTACTAAAGCGATCTAAATTATTTTTACTTCAAACTTTTAAAGGTCATGATTATAAATCTCAAATAAATTACAAAGCAATTGTTCACATTAAGTGAAGTCAAATTTTGTACTGCATTTATTGAAATATGTCTGTGTATGTGTAAAATAAACATTCAAAAATTGCACTGGGAACTATAAAAAAGACAAGGACAATTTGAGCATACAAATAAGATATTAAACATTTTCAAATTACCTTTCATCAAAACTCAAATTTCTATCTCCAAATTGTTCTAGCAATGTTTTCTCAATGATTTTCTTTGGAGCCTGATTCTGGATAAAGTAGACTACTACATGATGTAATCGATAGTCTGTTTCTGGTGGGGTATCTTCTTGGGCCAATTTAACCAACCTTGAATATTCCAACTTAATTGCCTAGAAAATACAAGACAATGTCAATCTTGGTTAATTATAATAATTAAAATCTTTCAATATTATAACTTAATTATCCTTACAGTGAAATATGCTTTTTCCCTTTTAAAATATTACAAATAAGGTAGTAGTACATCTAAGAATATTGTCCCATGTTCCATAGTTTAAATACATCTTAAGCTTACCATGTGAGTAACTTCGTAAAACTTATCAGAGCCTGGTCAAAGTCTATTCAGAGGCATAAGACAGAGATACTAGGTATATCACCTAACCTACGCTCAGTTTGATGTACCCCTCTAATGTTTCAAATTCTAGGGCTGAACTGCAGTTCCCTAGAATACCCATATCTGAAAGAAAATGGCTGGCTCTTAAATGCATAACATCACCACAATTAACTTCAACTGCAGAGCTGACAAATAAGGGATGAAAAGCAAGTTTTTTATTTACCATAAAATAAAATTTTCATTGTTTCAAAAATATTTGCATTTTATCAGTGTAATGATTATTAATGCATATCACTATTACTACCTTGATACGTGAGCTTACTTTTTCTTTACAAACACCTTAGAATTCATATTATAATGGGAAACAATAAATGCTAATGCATGTTCCCACACGTAAGCAAGTGATTTGAAAAATACCTGCTCATAAAGAAATGTGTACAGTTATATATAAAATACTACTGTAAATAAGAAGCCCATATAGTTAAACATAACACTTTAAAAATATTCATTTATATTAGACACATCTAAATTCTAACTCTGCTAACCATAAAACATTTGGGGCTACATGCAAAATATATTTTACAAAAAGTCCATTCTACTGGAAAGGGTTTTTCTCTTTTCTTTTAAATGCATGCCTTTCTTAAGCAATTCTTGGCCATCCAGAAACTACCACCTATGGGGCTGTATTTTATAGAATTGAGAAAACGTAACTGAAAAACAGTAAATGAAATATTCTAGTTATATATTCTTACGGGAGCTAATAAGTCCTTTCTATTGATATATAGCTTAGCATTACAAATAGAGTAAGATAATTACTCTATAGCTAAAATAAATTATTCCAAGTTTATTTTCAATATACATGTCATTCTAAAGTGTTACTGCTGTGGTTAAAAACAGCCATGAAAATTAACTATATTTAGTCATGTAAGACTATCATGGCTCACTTTACTGCATGTTTTGCTTATAAACTCTTTAATCTTCCCAATTTGAGATTAAAAATTTTTCCAATTTGAAACAAAGGCACATGATCATTTAATAACTGAACTATACGGAATTTGAGAATAAGTGTAAAAGAAAAACAAATAACTGTTCTTCCTTATTATGGCCCTTAGACAATGATTGCCATAGGCTATTAGAAGGTTTTTGGATATTTAAATATTTCAGATGTCATCTTTTTGGCCTAAATTAGTATGACCAGAATAAAATAAATTTGTCTCTTAAATAGTATTATAGGTTTAGACATAAGGAATTACAACACTAAATGATTATCCATTCCCCCCCCGCCGCCTTCAAAACACAGGCTGTGATTTTTTTATAAATAGTAAATAGATTTCTATTAGAGCTAGAATATACATCGCCTTTAACTCTACGATTATGTTTATCTCTTGATTTTTCTCTATTTAAGATTCTCCCAATTTTAATGAGTAAATGCCAAAGTTATAATCTATAGGTGTTTTATTAAACCAGTAGAGGTAGAAAGGTACTTCTAAATATCTAGGAGCAATTTTTCAACCACAAAATACCACATTTTATCAGCATAAATTAATTTATCAACTATTTTTTTTGTTTATGAACTTCCTTCTCAAGAAATTTCCTGACTTCTACAGTATACTGCAACCATACGTATTCCTTCAGAGTTTCAACAAGGTGTTCCACACTGGTATATTTAGGAGAGCTGTACACAATCTACCGTTAACATTTAACATGGTCCTACTAATCAGGCTCAGTGTTAACCTATTTAGCTTTATTTCCTGTTACTCTTCTACCCAGATCAGGTTCGACTCCCCACAAATGCACACGTCTTTGCTCCTTAAGTTCTCTACATGCATGATGTCCTTGATCATTCCCCATCTAGCCACACATGACTCATTCAATGAGACTAGTTAAAGTCTCTCTCTTTTGAAATCTTCTTCCAAACGATTTCTACTCAGACTTTTTTCGACTTTTCTAAATCATACGATAAAACATATTCTAAATTTATAACTTCTTACAGACTATTTTGATGTAAGTATATGTATACACTAGAAAATGTCAAAAATACAAACATACAGTATACTCTGGAGGCAGTAAGATCTAAGGGAAAATCAGCTGGAGTAAAATTCAGAAAGCTAGGTATATCATTTTATTTTTAAAATTGTTTATTTTAAAAACTGATAGTGTACTACGAGATGAAGAAAAACTACTTCAAATTCCAGAGGGTCAGAATCATATAGGTTATATTCTTTGAGCACAATGTAATATAAATAGGAATTAAAAATAAAGATAATTCCCAAATTAAACACTTAGGAATTTTAAAATACTGTTCTAAATTATTCTTGGACCAAAGGAATCAAAATTATATTAATAGTGGGAATATGAGATCTCAAAACCTAAAGGACACAGCCAGATTGGTAAAGGAAAATTCCAGCTTAAGCAATACAGAATAACATTTACTTCAAGAAGCTAGAAAAAGAAAATAAACCAAAATAAAGTAGAAGAAATTAAATAATGTGGCAATTAGATAAAGACCACCAAAGGCTTTTTCTTTCCAAAAAGCTGAATGGAAGACCAAAAAATGGAGAAATCAACAGCAGAAATAAGGAAGGTGATAATACCAAAAATACAGGAAAAAGTTTTAAAATCTATAAAAGAATAATACATAACTTTATGCCAATAAACTATAACATCTTCATTAAACAGATGATCATCTAGAAAACTATAAGTTATCAGAATTACTTTAAGAGGCAGAAAAACTGAACAGATGCAGAAAAAATATAGATAATTGAAAAGGTTGCCTAAGATTTATGCCCAATAAAGAAATCAGGCCCATTCTGTTTCAGAGCTGTGCTGTCATGTCAGATCTTCAAAGACAAGATGATTCCTATAGCTAAACTGCTCTGAACCTGAAAAAGGGGAAAGCCTCCTTAATGATTATATACAACTAGTATAATCTGATATCAAAAATTGACAAATATTTTTTAAAAAAGGAAGTATAGATCAATTTTGTCAGTAAACATAGATGCCAAGACCCACATCTTAGGGGAGCTTGTGTACATAAAAAAAAACTACCTTGTGTACATAAAGAATATATAGGAACAGATAGTGTTTACAATGATTAAAAAAAAGATAGACGAATGCTAAGATCCTTACTTTGCAAGGATTAAGGAGAAATCTGTTCAGCATCTCAAACAGATGCATTAAAAAATTATCTAAATTCCAATACCAGCCAGTTTAAAAGAAAACTCTTAACTGTAAATTTAAGAAAGTGCTTTTAAATTTATGAGAGGATCTGTAAAAAACCAATACTACACATTCTATTTAATAATAAAACACTAGAAACATTCACATTACACTCAGGAACTAAACAAAGGAGTTTACTACCATTATTTTGTTATTTATATTCTGAAAAGGCTGGTAACATAATAAAACCAGAAATAAGAAATAAGTATAATGGAAATTATCCCAATAATGAGATAGTTATTGGGAGGCAGTTTACTGAAATAATCAAAAGAATCAACCAAAAAATTATTAGAAAATATAAAGGGTTCAATAAAATAATTGGATACAATATAAATACATAAAAGTAATTAGTTTTTCCACCACCTACCCTACCAATAATTTGGTATTAAAAGTGAGGATAAACAACTCAATTCACAGAAATAATTTTTATATATCTAAGATTAGATTAAAAAAGAATGTATAAGACCATTATGAAGTAAAACTATAAAACCTTACTTAAGGACATAAGAGAGGACCAAAAAACTGAAGATTCATATCATGTTCCTTTCTGAGAAGACTAAAAATACTGAAAAATATAATTATCCACCTCACTGTAACTTAATATAATGCAAGTACAATCAAATTCTGAAAGGATTTAAGGAGACAAGTTGCAGTTGGTTAAAAATTATCAAAAAAGAAAAAAAATTAAGAGGTGTTTCTACTACAAAATATATTACAAATAAATGGTCCATAATGTAAATAAGTGTAATGTTCAAAAATAGAAAAATGATCAATGGAACAGAGAGACCCAAAGAGACCCATTTATAAATGGGATTTAATATACAATACAGTGTTTTAAGTCAGTGTGCAAAGAATGCATTAGGCAAAGTGTTATTAGTCATGATACGTTTGGACTTTTTGGATATTTCTCTATTTGGAGAAAACTGAAATCTCGTATCTG
The DNA here is from genome assembly GCF_003031525.2 of Neophocaena asiaeorientalis asiaeorientalis. Classification (NCBI taxonomy): domain Eukaryota; kingdom Metazoa; phylum Chordata; class Mammalia; order Artiodactyla; family Phocoenidae; genus Neophocaena; species Neophocaena asiaeorientalis. The sequence goes on along the minus strand of NW_020172448.1, from coordinate 1,033,513 downwards.
GGAATCAAACAATAAAAATCATTAAAGTAACAAAGATTTGCATAATTTTAGAAGTGATCATATAGTCTCAAATCCATTAAGGAAATATTGCTATATTTTATAAGATTAAAAACATTATGTACAGTTAAGACACCAAAAACAAATTTAACGATAAATGACAAACCACAAAATACAATTTTCAAATTATAGATGAATCAAATTTCTTAGCAGATCAGATACTCATTTAAGTTAAAAAAAAGATAAAAACAAAAAAAGTGTGCAAAAAATGGACAGGCAGTTAACATAAGAAATACCAACTGCCAAAAAATTTACAGAAAGATACTTAGCCTAACTAAAGATCAAAGATACATAAAATAATGGGATTACCCTTTTTATATCATTTTGTCAGCTAAGCATCAATGACAGTACATTGGAAATTCTACTACGCTATGTTCACATGAGTTTTCAAATGATATATGTACAAGAATGTTCACAAAAATACTGGAAATGACCTAAACCAGCAACAAAAATGGTAATGATGAATTTAATAAAAGTTACAATTTGTGAGTGTTCTTTATGTGACACTGACACTTTATGTGATAGACACTGTCCAATGATGTCTACATGGATTATCTCATTTAATTCTCAAGATAACTTCTCATTTATAAATAAAAAACAATGGCCATGATAATGTCAGTAAATTGCCTAAGATCACACAATTATTAAGTGATAAAGCTAGAATTTAAACCCAGGCATCTGAACATAGAGCCTTTGCTAGTAACAGCTCGCCTGGGACAGAACTTTCTAACCTAGGCCATGAATAAGCTGTAAGAATTCTGAGATATTAATCCCATCAGCCTTTACGGTGGCCAGATCCATCACTAGATCCATCCATGTTTGTCATAACAAGGAAAAAACTGGAATGCCCTGCTCTAAAAAAATGTTTAAATAAATTTTGGTAAGCTCAACAGGAAATAAAATGTACTTATGAAAAACAATACATCTACAAATCATGACATGAATAATCATCCACCACATTACATGAAAAAAAAAACTAGAAAAAGAAAAGATAGAAAGAGCATACTTCTATTTTTATTTAAATTATAATGTACGGATGAGTACTGAATGTCAGTCTCATTTATCTACCTAAGAGCATATACAAGAAATAATCAATGGAAGCTAACTGTGGAGTGAAAATTAAAAAGTGAGAGAGAAATGTTTTCATTCTATGTTTTGGTATATGTATATTTTATTAGTTTAAACATCGCTTTCTCTAAGAAGCCCTCTAGATAACAGCTCTGTTTTTCCATTATAAGGTCTCTTTCCACAAACTGCTCCTTTAACATACTAATTATGACTCTAATTAGTGTTTGCTTCCCCCTAGAAAATAAGCTTCATTAAGGCAGGAACTCAGTCCATCATTTCCCCAGCTATATTCATTGGATTTAGTACAGTACCTTGATATAAGCAGGTAATACCTTTTGAATATGCCCATCAACAGAATGGAAAAAAAAATAGTGTAGTCATACAACAGAATACCATAAGAGAATGAACAAATTCTAACTATATCCAATAATATATATGAAGCTCCAATCATGTTCCTCAGTAAAAGCAGCCAGACACAAAAGTACCTATAGTAAAAGATTCTAGGTATACAAAGTTCAACAAACTTACATTGTTAGAAGTTCAGATAACATCTACTTTTGGATAGGGGGAAAGTGTAATTCATAGAAAGAAGAAACAAAGGTAATTTCTGGAATACTATAATGTTCTATTTCTTGGCCTGGTTGATAGTTACATGAGTATGTGCACTCTGTGATAATTCACAGAGCTGTAAACTCAAGAACTGTGTTCTTTTCAGCATGTTTTACAACTTAATAAAAATATTTTTATAACTACTGAATAAACAGAGGGGTAATAATAATAGGCATTTTTAAAGTAAAAAACAAACTAATAAAGTTATGTCAACTGGGAACAATTGTTATGAAGCAATGAAATAACCAGTAAGGAAAAAAAGTTTCATAATATAGAAGTGTTACTGCTTCATTAAAATCCTAAGGGCACTTTAATAGGTACAGACAAAAAAAAAAAAAATACAAAAAAGAAATTTTAATGTCTTTGAAAGTAAATGAAAAAAGTTATACTAATCCCATGATTATAATTATGATGTGACCCTCCCACTCCCACCCCTGTACATATACATACAGGCAACTAGTACTTTGAGAATATTATTCCTTTTTTTCCTTCTGGCTTTTATTTTTTGCTCATCACAGTAGCCTTGTACTGACTTTCCCTGGATTTTGTTTTTACATGACAGAAACTTCTGCCTTTAAGCCGCTATGATTTGGGGACTTTCTGTTAACAGTGAAAACTAATCTTAATAAATAGAGTCACAACTTGGGAAAAGGACTTAGGTAAATGTCTTTTCTCATTTGTTTTTCCAGATCTGCCTGCCTATTAACTCTTTAATATTCTGTGTACAGGGGCAGACTCCCATGTGCGAGGGCCTGTGGTTGAAATAGGAACTGTGACTGACTGGGTTGGTAACCCTTCCTAATTTAAAAGTTAATTCTTAGCAAATCCACTTACCCAGCTAGATGTAAGTTTCATTTCCCAACTTATCTTTTTATCAGTAACAAAGAGAACATTTTCATCACATGGTTTTACTACTAGCAAACATACATAACATTTTAAAAATTGTTGATAATAATGCATAAGGAAATCCATATACAGAAGTACTTAAACATGCAGAGTTGAAAAACTTCTTCTCACAGCCAAAAAGCTAATATAAAATAAACCCAACAAAGTTTTTTTGGGTAATGTGACAGGATAGAAGAAAATAAAAACAAAACTCTTTCCCTCAACTTATAATAAACTAAGCATTAAAAAGGAAGAAAATTAAAACTATATTATATCTGATTTAGGGAACATAGGAAGACAAAAGGAATCATATGTTAGATTCTGTGCTATGTATATATTTTGTGATTTAAATACTGAACATCGATAATGATTAGAGTCAATTGCCAAGAACATATGGAACAATCAAAAGGTCAACTGCTGTAAAAGGAACCAAAAGTCTGTCAAAAGACCTATAACCAAAAAAGGGGCTAAGCTCACTATGGTTTTACGAGTGAGTTCTAGTTTACTCTTATGGAACAGTTAACTCCTATGTAAACTACACTAGAGTTAAAGAAAAACAGGAGAGCTCAAATCCATTTACTAAATGAATTTAGTAAATGAACTTAATAAGCATGACATCAAACCTGAGGAAGACAGCCCCCAAATAAAAACTTAGAGCAATTTTTTTATTAATATAGAATGCAGAAAGCCCAAATAAAAAGCTACTGAGTTAAATGTAAATAGGGTATTTTTAAATTCATGAAATAAAAATTTATTAAGAAAAGTATTTTAAGAAAATATTCCAGAAAATTTATAATACCTTAGGTTGAAGAAGACTTTTTGTATAGCAGTGAAACTCCAGAATCCAGAAAGGAGAAGAAAGACAGTATAGATATCACAGTATTTTTAAAACTTCTTTATGGAAAAAGGTACCATAAACTAAATTCAAACAGAAATGGCAGACTGGGAAAAAATACAGGACGTACATCCACAGAGAGAGTAATATGTACATCTATACCATAGAATACTAAATGCAGGTGGTGTAGATAATGTGGTAGATATATTGTCTTAACTTTAAGAATACCCACAATATATTTCTGAGTGATATAAGTTACAAAATAATATGAAGAGTAAAAGTTAAAAAATTTCTCTATATATGCATGTTTTTAAAAACAAAAGGAAAAAACCAGAAAGGTTATACAAATGTTAGAAGTGGTTACAACAGGGCAGAAGCAGACTGTTGTTATTAGTTTTACTTAAGACACCTCTATATCACTGAATGATTGCATTTGTATACGTTATTTTTGTTATTTATATGACAAATTTTCTCAAATTTTATATTATCAGCTAGAACTTTCCAAATGCTAATCATTTACCTATACCAAAAGTATACATTAATTATAAACTGATAATGTTCACCTACATATTCCTCAATTACAGATAGATGAAAATATACACAAATATAAACTTCAGAGATTTTGTGCTGCTTCAAAATCAGAGGGTATATTTAAAAAGACAAATATATGAGATACAGAAAATACACAAAGGATAAGATGCAAAGGGCATCCCCAAAGTGATGATGAAAGGAGATCCCAAGACATCAGTTATATACCAGGAATAAAGGAAAACCAATGCAAACTGGAGCAGGTCATAAAGCTCCAGAATAGAATTCCACAAGAAAATAAAGCTGACAAAGAACAGAGCAAAAAGCTAAGCAAACAAAAAACAGAACAACCAATTCCAAGGAAAATGAAAGATGAGGGAAAAGAAGTAAAAGTAATAATATGTATGACTTAGTTCAACCCTGAGTAGCACACAAGAAATAATAATACAAGCTGAGAATTCTGAATTAATCAAATGACAAGATTCTTATACACATATTGCGTGTGTGTGTGTATGTTGATGGAGGGATGAAAACTGTATGTGCTGGTGCGTGTATATGGGGCAGGAGAATAAAGAGGGCTCATCATTCACGTCCCATGGTAGGGAATTCAACAGGAAATGTGTAAACTAAGAATCACAAAATCACAAGCACTCTACTTAAAGATATAGAATTAATGCCAAAAGGATTTGATGAAATAACTGAAAGCTGTTACCAGAGCTGGGGGTGGGAGGGATATGATGTGACTACTGTTGTTTGTAGTATGTATAATTAGTTGGCTCTTTAAAATATATGCAGGTATTAATTTAATAAAAGTTAAGTTTCCAGTTCAACTGGAAAATAGATAAAGATACCCAACTTGACAAAGATGACAATGGTACTATCAATGACAGATAACTCTTCCATAAGAAACAGAAGAAAACTTTTGAACACACATATTTAGTGTTTTCTAAGAAAAGAAATGTAGACTGCCCGGGAATAAGGATTAATTTTTAAACATAAAAGTTGTTTTTCTTTTCTTTCTTTCTTTTTTTTTGATAAGAGTAGTTTTCAACCTCTCTCATGGGATCTTAACAGAGTGAACAACTCATCTTGGGACCAGCCTGCCAGAACTTCAACAGTTTAGCACCTAAGTCCTATATCCCAGGAAACCCTTCAGTCCCAGGCATACCAGGATGATTGGTCACTCTAATTCTAACCAGTTCAAAAGTGTTTATTGATATAAGGCTACTAGTCACAAGGCCTTTGTTTATACTATATACCGAAAGAAACACTGAAAACAAGCAGTTTCTTAAAGACTGCAGTGAATGGTGGTATAGAACATTAAGGGAAAATTTTAGATTTTAAATGTCAAGAAAGGGAACATGTAGCTTTGTTGAAGTGAACTATACCTCAATAAAGCTGTTTTTTTTTTTTTTTTTTTTAATAACAAACACTAAAAGGGGCCGGGGGGATGGTAAAGTAATGAATTGGCTTTGGTTAACCTAAAGAAAGTGACAAACCAAACACAGCGTTTTCATCCTTCAAATATATAAGAACAAATAATAATGTAATCAAAACATTAGATCTGGTATTAGAGGGAATAAAGATTTAGTCATGGAATAATGCATCAGCTCGATGGTCTCAAGTCTTGAAATGACAAGGATATTAAAATTAATTATGGAGAAAACAAGAAATATAAGATAATAAATGAATGCATCATTTTAGAAACAACTAAATGAAGAAATCAATTTAGTATGAAATGATAATAAAAGTAAAGAAAAATATTGTAATATTGACTAACAGTATTACCAGAGGAGAAAATAAACTATTACCAGAAGCATTTATTCAGTTCCTATTTTTGCCCATCAATACCCTTTATTTGCTTCAAATACAAATACAATAAATTTCTGCTAACAAATCAGAGGTGTACTATTAGGATAGCTCAGGTAAATTGCTTTGTTTTTAATTATCTGACTCTAAAAAGAACAATCAGTCTTAGATTCATGCATAAAAGAAACCCCTAGAACATTATGTGGCCATGATCAGCCATGGATAGGAAGAGAGAAGGTATACAGGAAAACAAATTTAATTCAAGGAAATAAAACGTTTTAAGAAGTTTATTTAAAAAATAAATAAATAAAATGAAAATGTTCATTGTACCTTAAAGAACCCTGCTTCAGGGCCACACCTGTCATATACATTCCTGGATTTACCTATCGCCATGATAATACCTTGCATGTTCGGTGTCATCATGATCTGCCACAAGGGATTTAAAGTAAGAACTTTTGAATGGTTATCATAAAAAAAAAAAATCAAAAAACCAAAATAATTCCTTTACATGCAAGTTAAAAGTCCTTTGTTTTTACATGCATGTTAAAAGTCCTTTGTTTTTCACTATTTGTAAATCAAACGTTGCACTTTTTTGTAGCAAATGTGATCTGATATGCATATAAGTATCTCGAAATCTTCCATACAGGGCCACAGTTAGCTGACATCGTGCCTTTGTACGAAGTGCAAAAAGGCATACTGTCTGAACTGAAGAATTTTTTAAAAAGGCACCCCCTTCTTGACAGACAATTTAGAAAAATGTGCTGCTCTCTAAGAGCACCATTTAGAAAAAGCAACACTTTTTATTAAAAAAGATGCCTCTTCTTTAAGGCTCGGGGAACTCAGCATTAGCTCAATTCCAACTCCACTTCTGCCAGTTGGCCCGGCACCCCTGCCTGCATAACCATACAGTCTAAATATCTAAGCAGCAGCCCTGTACCCATATGACTTCTTTTTAAAAGTTACAAGGCACATGCACTGTTAAACTACCACTCCAACGAATTAAAACAAACATATACACAAAACTCCGCCAAGAGCATAAGCACTTGCACAAAAGGTAGTGTTAAATGATTAATCACAATTCTACTTGTCTAAATGCCAGAAGGCTCACCCTAAAACAAGCACTAAGGTGCCTGATCAACAAATTAACATTTTTACTAAAAACATGCCAGTTTCCATCATCTGCAAGCACCAACATGGGAACAGTTAAACAGAAAAACGTACTGCTATTAAGTACTAAATATTTAAGTATTTCTTTGTCTTCATAATAGTTTATTATGTACTATGCCATTTTGTATAATGGACTTGGGCAACTGTGGACTTTCGTATCTGCTGGGGACAGGGAGGGTACTGGAACCAAGCCACCGCGGATACCAAGAGATGACTGTATTCTTAAATGTTTGTATTTTAAAATATCTGCAAAGTGAAACAACTCAAGACACTATGAAGCTATCATATTAGAGCAATAAAGAGACTGCATCCAATACCTTTGATTCACTGAATCTATTACCCATAGTATTTATTTTGGAGTACACACTGACAGTTGCAATATACCTAACATTAACTGCTTCAGAAAATCCTTCTGGCCAGTTCCTGACTCACAAACCTGCTTCTTATTCTCTTTACGGCCCATGCTTTCTTACAGTAGCACAGTAATAGTAATGTCTTTATGACACTTCTGATTTTGCTGATTAACTCATATAAGAGTTTAATTATAACCTTAAAGTAAGTCTGAAAAAAACATTACTTGGAAAAAACTATTCAATATATTCAATTCTCATCCATGCCAGTAAAAACTAACAAATGATAGAATCCAGGGTCTGTCTTTTCTGTTGTTACTATTCAGAAACAGCTTTACTGGCCCCCTCTCAAATACAGAAAAGATCAAAACTGAACAGTGTAAAGAAAAACGTGGTAAAGGGGAAAAAATATCTGATGGGATCAGGACAACAGCAATTTTCATCTGGATTCCCAAGAACCATATCATGGGAAACAAAAATGCCTCCATACTGTTAGAAAACTAAGTAGATGAGAATTAACAGTGGAGCAGTAAGAAGAGATAAGATGGAGGTGCCCAGTGTATACAACACTGGTAGGCATTCGACTATGTTGATGAATCATTCAATTCAGTCACACAGAGGGTGCAGAAGAAAAAAAAACAAAACAGTTATCTATACACTAATCTGTATCTAATCTATATCTAATCAGATTGTAGGATCTTCGGGTAGGAAATGGTGGACAAAGTATTATAATCCATAATTCAAGGAAAGTAGGAAAGGAAAATATTTTTAAGTGCTCAAAATTTCTGCTATTTAATTAAACAAACCTTATCAAAACCTATCAACCCTAGAGTAAACAAATCCTATGTCTGCACAAAAGAATTAACTCTAGCAACATAAAATTATTCTTTTGACAAATCCATAAGCTTTCTACTTAAATTTTCATTTGAAATTCGAAGTACTGTCAGCAATTGGTAAGGTAATTTCAGACTGTGGGTGGCAAAGCTGTATGTTATGCAGCAACAGACAATGTAAGGGTGCAGGCATGCCCAAAGTGCTTGCATTAAATAGCAAAAAACAAGTGGAAACAGTGCAGAGGGCTATAATAAAGGTACCTCGTCATCATAACCCCCCTCCTTTGACTCAATCATAAATTTCCCTACATGAGGAATCGCCACCTCTACAACTTGCTGGTTAGAAGGTGGTTGGCTTGTGGTATTTTCAGGTTTCTGCAGAAGAAAATCATTAGTGTGAACATTAGAAAAGAGCACAATGGAAGCACTCAGTTTAAGTGCATAGACTCTTGATCCTTTTAAAAATACCTGCATTTTTTTAGCATGAAATGAAAACATCTAAAACTGAACACTAAAGCAAATGCATTAATCAGGTAATAATACAAGATTTCCAGCTTTCACTTTGCATCTCAAACACTATATTAAATTTTATTTTTTTTTTCCCACAAAGCATCTTCAAATTCTTGAAAATAGTTAATACTGAAGTTGTATTTCCTACTGCTGTCTCTACAGGTGAAAGTTTTATTTACTTTTTTATTTTTTTTCCTGTACGCGGGCCTCTCACTTTTGTGGCCTCTCCCGTTGCGGAGCACAGGCTCCGGACGCGCAGCTCACTGGCCATGGCTCACGGGCCCAGCCGCTCCGCGGCATGTGGGATCTTCCCGGACCGGGACACAAACCCGTGTCCCCTGCATTGGCAGGCAGACTCTCAACCACTGCGCCACCAGGGAAGCCCTTATTTACTTTTTTAAATTCTAATAACTCCACAAAGCCTTTCTAGATATCTCCATCAAAATAAGCTATGACCTCCTCTGAATCCAGGAGAGTCTATAAGTTTTCTTTCTTATGATTTTACCTTTCTATCCTTTCTAATAATCGATTGTATAGCCACTTAATATCCACACTCTACTGTGTTTAAACCCACTCGGTCGCAGCCTATGAGACCTAGTACAATATATTTACATCATGAGTGTCCAGTGAATTCTTGTTTTGGGGAAAGCTGCTAGAAAGTGATATCCATTTCTAAAAACTCAGATTCTTCTTCTTTTCTTTGTTAACAAATTCTAAGAATTTCACTAACCCAAACTAATGGAATGGAAGCCAGTGTGAAATACAGAAAGTTCACTCAAAGACACTAATACGGGGCTTCTCTGGTGGCGCAGTGGTTGAGAGTCCGCCCGCCGATGCAGGGCACACGAGTTCATACCCTGGTCCGGGAAGATCCCACATGCCACGGAGCGGCTGGGCCCGTGAGCCATGGCCTCTAAGCCTGCGTGTCTGGAGCCTGTGCTCCTCAACGGGAGGGGCCACAACAGTGAGAGGCCTGTGTACCACAAAAAAAAAAAAAAAAAAAGACACTAATATGGTTCATTCAAAACACTGTTCAGATTTCACAAGGATCTTACTTTACTGAATGGATTTATAACTAGCATATTCACTATTTACCTACAAACAAATTTCAGAAGTACTTAAGGTGCTTGAAAGCAGCTTGCTTAAGTAATTTCAAATTGCACCATAAAAATTTCCCTAAGCAAAGATGAACTTTACTTTTGACATCAAATAAACAGAAAATTTTAATAAAAACAGAGTGGTTTTACGGCAGTTTAAAATACAGGTAAATTTTAGTGATGTGAAGATTTTCTGAATATTCCAAAGTACATATGCAGAAAAAGTTTAACTGAACAATAAAACAAGAATAATGGCCAAGACCGGCATTGCTTCCTTTAAAAGAAATGTTATTTTTAACCATAACATTTTCAGAAAAGCTTTCCTCGTTCTGTTTGAGTCCTCAATTTTTCAAGAGGAAGCAACCAACCTGCGTGGTTGTCATGATCTTGAGAGCTAATATTCAGCTAACCCAAAACCTGACACATTAATTGTTGTTCTATAAATGATAGGTATTACAAATATTATACTATTATGCTTCTTGAAATTGCTTATACCGGAATAATCCTAACCCAATATTACTACTTACAGAGATAAGCTTGGTCTATGACATTTAATTAAGGATTTTTAATCCTTCCAGCATTTCAGAGAGGAAGAATTGTCCTACGTCTCCATTCACAAGAGTGAAATATAAGCAGGTAAACTAAGAAATTTGTCTTAACTTTTGGTGAAAAATTTCTCATAAGCAAACCAACCCAAAGCAATACTATATTAAGAAGAAAAAATACAAATTTAAGGCAACTAGCAACCAGAAAATGTATTCCTTAGAATACTTATCCTTAAAAAATGACATGTTTCCTTTGAAAAATAACTGCACTTAGGAAAAATAAATGTTCTACAATCCTTTCCAGTTGCCACAGAAGAGTTTCAACAGCAATAACACTAATTAATTATTTGGGTGAAAGTTAAGAAAGGGAAGAAATTTTGGGCATATGTAGTTATTCTGTGTCCATCAAGGTTAGATATCCTAAAGTACCATAAAAAATTTTCATATAAAGAATTTTAGGGTTCACTGAAGTACATTTATCTTTTCCTTTTACTGTCAGGTCCCATATGAACACCTTAACAAAGGCTGAACTTGAAAGAGATTAAAGATAAGTTCCTCAGTTAATAAGTTGTAAAAATAATTAGAACACAAAGATTTTTATTAATTGCCTGAATCTATTAAATACATGATTTTTTAAAAAGGTGGTCCCATAAAAGGGTGATTAGAAAGCTATATATCTTCAACCCCTTTGGCTCCCTTAATATGCTCATACCATTTTAACCTACTAACTTATGGGGAATCTAGTCTAAAGAAATAACCAGAAATATGGGAAAAGTTTTATTTTTAACAGCCTATTTATAATAATGTAAAAGTAGAAATCAATAGATAAGGGGGAATAAGTAAGAATTTAATCACTTAATGGAATACTATTCAACCATTAAATGTTTTTTAGTTTGTAACATGGGGAAATGGTTATGTTCAGTGATTAAAAGAAGAAAAGTTAAGATATAAAATTTTATATACAGTAGTAACTCAATTACAAAAATAAATCCCAAATCTGTATATAAAAATAAGAATGAAAGAAAACATACCAACTTATTAAGTGATTAACTTTGGGTAGTGGAAATATGCATGCATGATTCTTTCTTAGAGTCTACTTTTTTGAATTTTTAAATTTTCTAAAATATTTCACTTAAAATGAAAGACATTCTTCTAAAAAGCAAGCTGTCTAAACATTTGGAGAGTATCTCTCTATGGTTTCTGTGATTCTAAGCTTTCCAGGAAATTCTTCTTCTACTAAGGTTGGAACTTTATTGTGTATTTGTGAAATGTTTAGGATTTAAGTAACAGAAGGAAATAAAGAGAGACTTAGGGCCTACACTACATGCTAGGCACTCAAAAAAATGATCTTAATTCATCCGACAATCACCTGCATTTTATATAAAAGAAAACTAAGGTTTAGAAAAATTAAGCAACTTATTCAAGTTTGCATAGCTAGCAAGAAGTAAAATTAATATTCAAAAACCCAGGACTATTTAATCCCCAAATCTGAAGACTCTGAAATTTAGTTTCTAAGGTATACCTTTAAATGAGAAAACCCAGTAGGTGGTTACCATGATCCTAAGCAACTGACCATGAGACCAGGAACCACTGGTCAGACAGTCATGATTAATATATTCTCAGATACGCTGCAGAATTTACACAGACAACGTGGCCAACTATTGGTGCTACTCCAGAAGATATGCCAGGTAGAAAAATATTTATGCTAGCTATCATATTCCCTCAATGCCATCTTTTTTCAAGTAAAGGTGAAGCAGCAGATTGCTAGCTTATAAGATGATATCCATATGAATAAACTAATCAATCAAAATTGAAGTGCTGATTTCTACAAATTTAAATTACACATGATTAGCCAAACTAAAAAAAAAAAAAATCATGATTCTACATTAAGCTAACTAATGCTTCCAGCTTTCTGATACCAGTTAAAAGAATGATACTTATTAACCATAATGTAGGCTCTAACAAATAAAAATCTTAATTAGCAAAAGTCCTGGCAAATTATTTTTTTTATATCAGGCAAAAATGTTTCTCCCTTGTTATCTACTCCTGTGTTTTTTCTCCCTCCCTAGGGTTTCTTCTACCATCCCCCAAGAAGTAGAAATCCCAGATCTATTAAAAGAAGCATTTTTCAGGAAGTGCTTTAGAGTTAGCAGTTCCTCATCTCAAGTTTTTTAGTCTCTAGGGACATTTGCAAAATTTGAAATGATCAAAAAAACTCTATATTAATACGTTTTTTAATGGTAAGATGATATATAATCAAACTTTTTCAAAAAGGAAATTAAATTAAAAAATAACTTCTGATTACTTTGTTCATCAAAACATAATTAACATTTTTTGGACATTCAACATTAATTGAACATTTTGGTTAATCAAGATCTTATCATATTAAAGACATCACTGTAATTAGCAGGCTATTGTTGAGATTAAATTCACTCAGTGGAAAATTATGTGTTGAAAAATTACGTGCCCTGTTCGCTTTAGCACTCTAGGAGTGGAATCTTCAAATCCTAAAATTAGCTATCACGAAACTTGTATTAGAGTTGCTTGTGCTCACTAATAAAATAAAAAATAAATGACTATAGCAACTGAATAGTTTTGCAGTATGAAACTCTTGAAACAACATCTCTCAGAATATCATATTCATTGAAACGTAATGCAATACCAATGTGCTCAACTTACTGTTATAAAAAGACACACTTGAATACTTGAAAATTAACAATAAAGGAGGCTTATAATGACAATTTTATACAGAACACAAAATATGCATAAAGTGTTTTATAATATATTTATTCTACTAATAATACTCTAACCTAGACTATCTAGTATTTTGTTAAACACAGTCCATGAAACAATGAAATTTATACCTTATATTACCAACTATTGCAATGTAGTAAGACTAAAGATGGGAGGAGGGGTTGAAAGAAAAGAAAAATAATGCTAAATTTTGTACTTCTCTTTTTTAAGTTCCAAATCAAATGACTAGTTTAGTCTATGATTATAATTTTTCATAATCTCTAACAGGAAGATAGAAACTTATTTTTTTAAAAAGAAGCATTTTAAAAATTACAGCTGAGGAAATTACAGCCTGGCAGTTAGGTGACACCTAATATCATTCATCATGTTCAAGCAAAGCCATCCTTTGGCCTGGTCTCTCCTGACTCCCAGACAGGTCATTCTCCTTATACTGCTAGGAAACCTCGTGAACACTGATGGGTATGTTCAGAGAGCTAAAAGAAAAATTCTTACCGACTGTAAAACTGTTTCAGGACTTTTATCTTCATGCTCATGTGATGCCTTGGTAATTATTCGAATAGTTTCTTCTTTCAAGTGCTTTGAGAAATCACTTCTTGATGGCTGCTCTAGATATTCTGGTTCTCCTGCTTGTGCTTCATGAGAAAAGAATCAATTGTATATCTAATATAAATCAGTGAGTCTATACTGAGATATATCTGTTATTTATTTCTCATTTGAAGTTATACAATAATTAATTTTACTTTACTTACTCAATTTAAAGTAATACATGCTTCAATATACAGCACTTCCCCCAGAATTTACCAAAAGAAAGAATCAGATCTCAGATTAGTCAAATAATTACTGAAGAAAGCACTCATTATAGTTTATGCTAAAAAATTCATAGTAAATTTCTTTGTCATGATAAGTATCAAAGTCTAACTTGGGAAAATCATGAGCATTCTACCAAAAAAAAAGAAAAAAAAAAGAGGTAGTGGGGGGTGGTTTGTACAACAATCCTGGTCTGAGTTTCTGTAGGGAGCACAGTAGCTGTTTTCCTGGACACAGTATCCTTTTTCATACTTACCTAACAAAATCCTAACCCTGAATGAACCCAACCTTCTATCTTTTCTGAACCTGTTCCTGGTAGCTGAGTGTTGTCAGAGAAAAACAATTACAACTTGCCAAACTGGTACCAATGTAAATTCAAGACTTCAAATACTACTTCTGTGAAGAACTCCTAAAGTTATATCTACTGCCTATGTTCTGAGTTCGAAACCCACAGATGCGACAATGTACTCTGAATGTCCACTGGGTATTTAACAGACTACCCCAAAATCCTTATACGACCTACAAGGCATTATATAAATGGGTCTCTGCCTATCTCTCCAACATCGCCAGGTGTCCTTTGCCCTTTACTCAAAAAGGAACACATACCAGACTTTTTTCAGCTTATCTAATACATCAGAGAAGAGGTTTACCTCCCAACTTTTGTATCTTTCCTCATTTTCTTCCCTTTGCCTGTGTGTTCACCAATTCTCATCCCCCCCCATCTAATAACTTCTATATATCCTTTTGTTTGAATATCACTTCCTTATGGAAGTATTCCTGATAACCCCATTTCTTAAAGCAGGGTTGCTCCTCCTCAACACTACTGACATTTTGGTTCAGATGATCCTTTGGTGTGGAGGATTGTCCTGTGTACCCAGGCATCTACCCACTAGATGCCAGTTGTACTGTCTCCGCAGGTGTGACAACCAGAAATGTCTCCAGTATTGTCAAATGCCGTCTGAGGGACAAAATCACTCTCAGGTGAGAATAACTGCTCTAGAGTAAACGTATACTTTCTTTTTAATAGCACTTACCACAATTGTAACTTCATTATTTTTGTTAAGTATTTTTTTCAAGCCCATATCCCCTGCTAGACTGTAAGAATCCAAAGAGCAGTGATGCTATCTCCCTTTTGTATTGCTATTTCTTCAATACCTAGCATATAATAAGCACACAATAACTTAATGGAACAAATGAATTAATAAGCTAATGAATGGATAAAAAGAAATAAGAAAGTACACTAAAATATTCTACAGCGTTACTGGGATAGGATGAGTCCTTGCTCAATCAATTGGTGGGACACGACAGGACTACTGTCAACCTTTCCAACATTTTACTAATTTAAAACTTTTCTCAAAGTGAAATATTATTCAAAAAGAAATAATGTAATTTCAACATAGATGCACGAGCATTCATTTATCCAATGAATTCTAATTAAGTGTCTAACTATGTGCCAGGCACTGGGACTCTGAGTGTGAACAAAGCAGCCAGCCCCTACCCCCATGGAATTTATAGTCAACTATGGAGAAAGTTATTAACCAAAGAATCACGCATATGAATTGTGACAATATCATAATAATACATTATAGGAATAAAATGGGGCAAGGGTAATTAAGGTTATGGGATATGAGATAAACTGACTTTTTAGCTGAAGTTAAACGGATTAGGTTTGAAAATGGAAGAATGAACAGCCCATGAAGTGAGCATAAGCTCAATCCAAAAGGCGTCTAGTGTGGCTGGATTATAGTATTACAAGAGGGGAGAGGTGGCAAGAGATGATGCAGATAGGGACAAAACGGAGGCCTTTGAGTCACAAAAGTTTTGAAGGGCAAAGCAAGTGAATAAACATTTTAAATACAATGGCAACATGTCAAGTTTAAAGAACATTATTCTGACCACACTGCAAAGAACAGATTAGAGAGGAAAGTAAAACTAGAAGTCAATGAAAGTACTAAAAGGTACTACAGCAATACGAGCAAGAAAAGACTATTCTTTTGGATAACAGAGACAGCAAGAAAGAGAGAATTGGTTAGATTCAAGATGCATTTTAGACATAAATGTTTGGAGACTGATGTGAAGATGACTTAAATTTTGGGTATGAGTAATTAGGACAATGGGAGTGAAATATACTATGACAAGGAAAACTAAAGGAAGAAATGCTTACAATGTGTGTGATAGGTAAAGAAGTTAAAAAATGTTAAATGTCCTCATTTCTGTATTTCCTGACTTTGGACTGCAATGTTCTTTCAGTGACCCTGTATGATGGACAAGGTTAAGAAAATCTTAACCACTACAACTCCAGCTTAGCAAGTCTTCTGCTTCTGGAAGCTTTCATGTAAGTGGCTTAAGTCAGCTGCTCTAGGGATTAACAGAGAGAGACTTCTTGTTGATAAAGCTTTCATTACTTGTGTTTTCCCCCTTTGTCTCTTCTCACTGTAATAGATAAAACATCAGTAGTTGATAGTAGGATGTGAGCTTAATGCAATGAGGGCCAAGAAATCCATCTGGTGTGACACATGTAAGCCAGGGAAACCTGGACAATGTATGTAAATTAAGTCCTTAAGAGAAAAAGTAATTTTATCTGATCGACACAGTCAAATACACCTTAGGTCCCCAGCGTCAAGGTTTCCTTCCACATAGGGATTTGAGTCCAAAAACCTTATGTGATGCTGAATGATTCTGCCTAAATGTCATATAAAACTATTTCCTCTAGAATTTTCCCTGTGTAAATATCTTCCAGGGAACTTATTTGAGTGGTACTGTAATCACAGTAGGTAAACCTATAAGGATTTGAGTTCTGGGAGTTTGGAAACAAAAACCCAAACTTCATTCCCAACATGTTTGTTGAGCATATGCCATTTTTAGTACCGAGCTAGGTATTAACAATGGTTAAAAAAAAAAAAAAAAAAAAAAAAAAGACAGAAACTTTACTCACTTTAAGGAACTCTCAACAAAATCAGATAAATGTATACTCCATTACAACACGAAGTACTGAATGCAATAACAGACTTATGCACAAGGTCCTACAGAAGCGTCGTGGACCTAATACACACACTTGGAATGATGCTGCATGCTAAGAAAGGAGGAATGTCAACTGAGCTGAGTCTTGAAGGATTTGTAGAGAAAATTATCTTGATGAGAAACAAGATGATTCCAGGCAGAAGGAATAGCATATGCAAAGGCACTGTAAGGACAGATAAAAGATTAATAAAATCCTTGCTATTAATGAGCCTTTACACTGGTAATCAAGATGAAATATAACATAAATTTGGTAGTGAGAACAGATTGGGACTAGAATAGAGGAAAAAAGGTAATAATTGCTACAGGGGTAATTAGGGGGATTCATAAAGATTTGGGGATATGAGGAAAGTCTTAAAATGGATAAAATTTCAAGAATAGTGAGGATAAGAGGACATTTTCCAAATGAAGGATACTTCATGAGCAAAGCCTTAATGACAGGAAAATAACCTACAAGCAAGAATAATGGGGAATACCCTGGCTTAGATGAAACATAGAATAGTAGTCTTGGAAGAATTACAAGGGAGTCAGATTATAATAGAGGGTCTTCATAAAAAAGGAAAGAGGTTTTAGCTTCATTTTGTCAAACCAGAAGCGTAGAAAACATGTTCACTAGAACAAACAAATAACCAAAGGAGGAAAATAAAAGGCTCTTTCCACTACCTAGACATAAGCACTATTAATATTTTTAGTATTATATATTCCAGATTTTACCTACCCAAATTTTTTTAAACAAAAAGTTATTCTGAATATGCTGTTTTTAACTTAATATAACAAACATTCTTCCTGTCGATACAATTTTTACTGGTTATACCGTGTTCTTCTGTATAAAGGGCTCATACAACTAATATTTTACCATACATTTAGGCAATTTCCATTTCTTTGTTAAAAACAACATTAGGACAAAACATCTGGCTCTTTTATGTTTTTTGCACACACAATAGTTTTTGTTCATCCTGTAACCCTATAGAAGTCTCACGCAACAGTTTTTGTTCATCCTGTATCCCTATAGAAGTCTCATCCCTGCTAGCCTATATAAATGGTAAGAGCTCAATAAACAGAGACCACGCTGTTTCCTTTATGCACTAACTGGCATTTTATGTACTAACTGGTCCCACAGTTATTAGTGTTACTGTTCAGGCTTCAGCTTGAAATACGGCTGGTGATTACTTATGTGACATTTGTTACTCTTAATTCCTGGAAGTCTTCTTTGGTTACCTACCTGCAGCTACAAACTCCTAAACACACTCATTTCACCGTGAATGACTAGTTCTCTGTAGAGGTATAAAATGTCCCTGTACCTGGAGTATCTTTCTAATCATTTATTTAGTTTATGGATGCTTCACTGAGATTTTTGGATGGCTATCCTCCACATAAGATATTTTCCAGCCACATAAGATATTTTCCAGCCATGTTCTATGTTGATAATAGAACTTATTCATTCACCTATTTGGCTATTATATAAAATCCAACATTCTGAGAGTACTCAGAACTTGCTCCTTTAGTCCACCTCCATGTTGAAGTAAGGGGTTGGGAGGACCTTGGGGGTGTTCTATGCCTGTTTCCTGGTTATGGTCTCTAGCATTTTAAGAGTCAACTTGACAAGCAATTGACTTTCTGTTAAAGCATAAGGATCTGCTCTCTAATCAACTATTTAAAAAAAGAACAACAACTCATATCTTTCAGAAGTATTTCATACCTTAACTTACTAATGAGTCATACTTATTACATGAACATTTAGAACAATATTTAAAGAGTACTGCATCAAAGAATAGCTGTCCATTTTTCTTACAGAAATGTATTTAAAATCAATGATTCCCCAAAAACAGCCTATAAAGAGCCATGCTAAGCTGGCTGCATAGAATCATCACAGAAACAATTTTAAGACTTCAGATTCCTAGGTGGCACCACAAACAGAATTCTCAGCAATGTGGGGAGTAGAGGCTGAGGAACCAAAGTTAAACCTAAAAATTATCCAGGATAGAGCTATATCTGCACAACATACTTTTAGCCTTCTTCCCTAATGTATAGTTATTTGGGCTATCCTTTTTTTTTTACATATACATCTTTACTGGAGTATAACTGCTTTACAATGTTGTGTTAGTTTCTGCTGTACAACAAAGTGAATCAGCTATATGCATACATATATCCCCATATTCCCTCCCTCTTAAGCCTCCCTCCCAATCCCACACCTCTAGGTGGTCACAAAGCACCAAGCTGATCTCCCAGTGCTATGCAGCAGCTTCCCACTAGCTATCTATTTTACACTGGCTATCCTTTTTAAATGGTTGCATTCCCATACACTGAGGATCACCCCTAGGAAACTCATTATTGCAATTTCCATAGGGAATGAAATCAAATCAGAAAATATTCAAGGGGCATCAACCATTTGTCATTTATTATGCTAGATTCTGGAGATTTAAATAAGAACATCACCTGGTCCCTGTTTTAAAGGAACTTGAAAATATTGAGGATATTGTTCATTCTACCAGGTCTGACTCTCAGGAACCAGCTGTACTTTCCTGGAATATCAGCTTATTTTTGACAAAAATGAGGTCATTTTTTGGTTTCAGCTCCTTTCTTTTTGTTTTTAAAATCCGAGTATGTTATATATATTGTAAGGACTTCAAATAGTTTTTGAGTAAGATATGGGTAACACAAGCAAAACAGGCAAAGCTCTCTCTCCTTCAGAATAATTTGTTTTATATATACAACCTAGAGCCATGCTGCTTAACCACAGGTACACCTCAGAATTATCTGAACATCTTTTTAAAAATATATATTCTGGACCCTTCCTCCACTGATTCTGAGCCCAGTAAATCATAGGCGGTATGTCCTGTTTATACTCAGAAAAAGTCCCCCAGGTAATTCTGATGTATCGATATATACCGTGGTAAAGAACCGTTGGCTAAATCTCTAAACATAAGTGTTAAGGTAAGTTTTCTTTTGCAGTAGGTAGGTTAGGGAGGTAGTGTGAGATGGACTAAAGAATACTTTTCTATCATTTATTATTTAGTTTCAGTAAGACAATGAATCGTGTGGGAGAAGTGATGCCTATGGATTTCTTCGTCACCTGTTAAAGAAGAGGAACAAATACTCATTTAATTAATACTATATAAATTAATATTCTTATTTGGAATATCACCCTTAAGAAATTGGATTTTAATGGTTCTTAGGTTACAGCTTTACTGAAAAGATTTGCAGGGAGATAAAAAAAATCACTCTGATGGATTTTATAAACAGGATTTCCTTGTATTACTTCCACTAGTCACTCATAATCCTAGTGCACACCTGAGAGATTTAAACACAGGTTCTCTTTGACAGTCTGAAAGTATTATACCAAATTAAACAAATTACTTTGAAAACTGTGAGGAGAAACAGGAAAAAGATGGCATAGGCATTAAAGTAAAATTTCTCTACTTATGATAGGATGTTAAGTGATTCCAATGAACACTATAATAGATTCCCTTATTCAACTGTGGTATGTTAAATTCTCCTGTAACAGAAGATGGATTTCTTAATATGATATGTAAGATAATACAGTAATAGAAACCAATCTTTTAAACAATAATCTCACCCCCAAATTTATAGATTTAGAACATTCTATTTCTACTAACTCAAAATGCATATTTCTAGCAATCCTATACAGGACACAATGTTTTCTACTGAGGCAGTATTGTCACTGCTTTCTGAAAACCCAGTCTGGAAGATAACTATCATAGTAATTACATATGAATTGACCTTTCCATCTCTTTATTTTTTAGTTATTCTGGCTCCTTTCAGAAATACATCTGTATTTCTCTTCAAGTTTTTTTTTTTTTTTAATACTAAAGAGGGACATGAACATATATGCCCAATACCTACTGCTGAATTTTTTAAAACTTACAAAACACCATATAAAGTGTACAATAGGAAGTATTGATCAGGATAAAAAGGGTGTGGAGCATACACACATGTGGCCTTTTCATAGCGAGGGAATATAAGATGACAAATGTAAATGATGGGGAAAAGTTGGCTAGTCCTGTCAGACAGGAATATTAGTGGGGAATATGTATTAGTCTGATTTAGTAAAAATAAAATGTGTTAAGTCTGTAAATTTAGATAGTCTTGTGAGAAACAGAAAAGATGGAAAAGAGTATAGAATTTAATATTTTGATGTTACAAAATATAACTGAGCCAAGAATAATAGGGTTGGAGCTTAACCAATGACTGGAGCACTCACCTTCATCTGAGTGCTTAGGTGCCACTATCACGCCAATTGTGCAGCCCTGTCCTCCCACTAATAAGATAAGAAGAGCCATGTGCAACTGGAGCACTTAAAAATTAAGCAAAGAATAACAGAGAAGCTCCATCTTGGGGCAAGTTCTAGGGAGTAATTTGGAAAGGATATGTACAGACGACAAGGGATGAAATCACAAAGAGATGGAACTGACTCAAAAATGAAAGGAACTGTAACATAGTTACTACACTGTGATTTGAACTCAGAAACCTCTTGATATCTACTGAGCTATTTTACTTCCTACTAATATGGACAAAGTTACTATAATGAAACTGCATTGTTGTGAACTATAGAGTTTCACCTGTTCTAAACAGTGGCCCTTGATGTACAGGAAGAAAGTACAGTCCTCGTCTGGTAGAGCTCACCAGAGACTACAATGGTGGTATCCAGATATACTGTACTGCATTTCTGTATCAATATGTTGGTATCTTTGTTGGTATAATACCATTATCTTGGTCTTTTAAAAATTCTGAATCGATGTCACTTAAAATCAAGATCAAGGACTCAACTATTCAATTCATATGAGAACAAGTTCCAAGTCTGGAAAGATCTGTGCATGCCTACATCAGTCAGCATACCATATTGTGGTATTACAAATCTCTCATTGAAAGAATAATTCCTTCTAAAGTTCAGATGATAATGCTGAAAACTACCTAGGTAAAGCTACATGGGAATCTGTCTATAAAAGATGAAATTAAACAAACACCTAAAATGCTTTCTTAAAAAATAAAAACAAAACACACAGATCTTACAAAAAAAAGGGTGATTCAAAATGATCCACTCAGAGTTATTTAAAAAAAAAAAAAAGAGAAAGAGACAAATGGGGTTAAGGAAGTTATCTATTTAATTTATCTCTTCTCATTTCCCCAACCACTAAACAGAAAGAGGACCTTTCCTACAGTACAAAATGTTATCCTAAAATATTTTGACAACTTAGTGATGAGATTAATCTTAAAAAAAATCATTAGACATTGTATTTTCAGCTTTGCTAGAAGATACTTTTGTACAGTGTTATTCTTAATATTTTATTGATTTTATCACCTAATAATTGTAGAATGTTTAATATTTATATTTTTATACACTTATCTTCTCATTTGTTTTACAGATCTATACAGATTTTTGCTTGGAATATATTAAATATTTAGTTCCTGCTAATTTTGTTTTTAACTTTAAGAATTCTGAAAACAAATCAAATAAATACTCTATATGAATTAATACTATTTACCCGTAGTGTTATTTTGCTCAAATATGAAATTATTAGAGTTCATTCCTTTGATAGCTTTAGTGAATTGGCTTGGGTTACCTGCAGTTTCACAGTTTTTCTAAGCATCTTGCCAAAAAAAGTCAATCAAAGTAGGCAGAATAGGTAGAGGGAGAGTTAGCAGAATCATCTAACTTGAAAACGATATATATGTACATACAGTGTTATCTGGCAAAGGAGTAAACTAAATTGTTGCCTTTTATTATCTCTGAGTGATGGAATTTCAGACGATTTTTACTGGAGTCTTCATATTTTAGGATAACTAACGTTTTATGTTGTTTTTGCTTTTTCAATGAGCATATCTTATTTTTATAATAAAATATCAATAATAAACATGATATTGATAATAAAATGCAATAAAAGCAGACTAACCTGTTGTCACAGAAGACTCTGACTCTCTCAATTTCTGAGATGCTAAAAGTTTTTCCTGCAAAGCTTTCTGGGCAAGTTGTGCATCCCATTCTTCTAGCTCTTTCTCAAATCGCTGGTTGTCTTCCTCAACAAAATCTCTTAAGTCTGGTGGTAGTGTTTCTATTCCAACAAGGGCCTGCCCAGTTTCTTTATTAAATTCCTCTGCAAATCATATTTCAAAAACTATTATAAAATTAAGGATTAAAGGAAAAATGCAAAGCTCAAAATAGAAGGTGTTTCAAATGTATTTAAAGTACAAATTATTACCACTTGGCGAATCAGTATTACCTATATATTAAAAGAAAACTCAAACAAATGCTCAGAAAAACAATGATGCAAATATTTGATAATCCATTATAGGTAATGTTCTCAGCTTTTACTTTTAGGCTGAAGAGTAAAAAAATGGAACAAGACATAAGGCCAAAATTGTTTGCTACTTTTCAAACACTGACATAGTGCTACTTTTTCTATTATAAAATACCAGATGTTTGATTATTCACGAAGTAAAACCACAAAATGAGAAGAAATAACTCATAACCTCGAAAGCTCAAAATAGAACTAAAATTCTTTTTCATCTGAAGCAGTTAAGTATAGTAATATACTTATATGCAATTTGAAAACTAATCAATCAATATAGCAAGATTTCTTTCAACATCACATAAGTAGTACTTAAAAGCGTTACTCAACCTCTACCACACACACACAAAATAAATTTTAGCTTTCAGTCATAAATGAACTGCCTAACTAGTTTTGCTAAATGGTTAAATACAAAAGGAAAGTTTAGTCTTATCAGTCTCAACAAACCTTTATTAAGTGCTTTTTATATGCAAAGCCTATATTAGAATATGAGAAATAAAAAGATTAAGACACAGTATGAAATGCTCCCTGGCTTTGAGCAGACCAGAGTGAAGTGCAAAAGACAAGTCAACATACAATTCCAACACATAATAAGTGCCCAATAGAGGTATGCTATGAGAACACAAGGAGGGATACTTTGTGGCAGGTCAAGGAAAACTTGGCAGAGCAGATGACATCTGAATTGAACCCTGAGAGATGAGAAAGAATTAGGCAAAAGAGGAAAGAAATAAGATCATTACTGGCAAAAGATAAAAACAGAAAACATAAGAACATATAGATATAAATGTGTGAAATGATTTGGTGTGAGCCAAAGAAGTTCAAATATTAGTAAAGTACATAAAGTTTGAAATGAATAATGGTTATAAATGAAGCTGGAGGGACAATCAGAGGCCAGAAAATGGAGGCTTTTTATGTTAGGTTAAGGAGCTTGAATATGAGTCAATGTGTGACACAGTCATTAAAGGGATTTTAACAAGGAGAAAAAAGTCCGATTTACATTTTATAATAGTTACTAAATAGCTAACTTTGAATACAAAATATATTCCAGTTTTCAGCCCTGGTCACATTACTTTTCAATTCCAGTTTTCTCACCTACAATAACCCAGCAGCATTTCCTAATCATATTCATCACACTCTTTAGTAAACTACACTTAACTAATCACACCAGAGACCAGAGTCACATAAAAGGGTTACTTATTTAAAAATATATACCACCCTATATATTTCATATTCTTACCTTGTATTAAGAATTGTGGCTTATCATTTATGTACATTAAACAGTATGCACTGGCATTTCTATAACCACCAAAAGAGTCCCTCACTAGCTCTTCCCATGATGATTTTGTTACAGCAATATCATTGTACTTCATCCACCTGTTTTCACGATGATCAAAAATGTATGCCCAGTAGTGCCCGGCATTAGCTTGGCCTTCATGAACTAAAACAGCATGTAAGCGATAAGGAACCTAAATATGAAAAAGAAGAGTTAAACTGTAGTTATGTAGTCTATTACACCACATCCCATGAAACCCACAAACCATCTGACTGGAGGATCCCATAGGAGCATATGTTTTTTAACAAGAGTAAATTGGCTGGAATTAAAGTTTTGAAAAAATTAAACTATGAAATAAAAGAAGGCAGGGGGCGGAGAGGATAAGCAAACTAAAGACATGTAAAGCAGACAGGTATGTAAATAAGATGATTTTCAAAACTTTGGAAGTATATCTGTTGATCTATTTACTTCTTTCGAATAAAGAACTTATGATGAACACTTTTATATACAGCACATGATTTGTTTAAATATTCACAGTTATAAATTGATGGATGAGTTCAGCAAAATGGCTTATATAATAAGCCATTATATGAGCCTCAGAAGTTAAAATGTAACTGAGCCCTTTACCTTCTCCCATAATCTTTTATTTATTTAGTTGTTTGTTTATTTATTTATTTTTCGCTGCGCGGGGTCTTTGTTGCTGCACGCGGGCTTTCTCTAGTTGTGGTGAGTGGGGGACTACTCTTCATGGTGGTGCGCGGGCTTCTCATTGCGGTGGCTTCTCTTGTTGCAGAGCACGGGTTCTAGGTGCGCGGGCTTCAGTAGTTGTGGCTCACGTACTCTAGAGCGCAGGCTCAGTAGTTGTGGTGCACGGGCTTAGTTGCTCCACAGCATGTAGGATCTTCCCGGCCCAGGGCTTGAACCCGTGTCCCCTGCATTGGCAGGTGGATTCATAACCACTGCACCACCAGGGAAGCCCCACTCCCATAATCTTAATATCGTTAAACAACCATGTAATTTTCCCATAGAATTTTTTTTTTAATGCTAAGGCCTTTTAGAAATTTTTGATAAATTTTATTATAAAAGAATAAAAAGGTAGGCTAATAAATACAGTATGAGAATACAACTGAATGAGGAAAATATTAATATAAAAATCTTAAAGTTCAACAATTTTATAACAAAAAGTATGAGAATTATGATAAATAACATAAAGATAAATTAAAATATGTAAATAATTTTGATAATGCTTACTAGCTCAAAATTCAACTTACTTGTATCATAGATTTGTCAGAGTACATTAGTTCAATTGTGCGATGGATTCTAGATATGCTTTCCTGCAAATCTAAGGATAGAAGATGCCATTTAATGATTAACATCAAGTATGTTTCTACTGAGACTTATAAGGTAGGGAATAAGGGTTTTCCTACCAATATGTTAGAGGAATAAGAAAAAGTTTCTAAAACTGTTCTAAAACTTACTATTCAGAATTTGCATAAAATGAAATTTAGTTCTTTATAAAAGATATAGCACAAACGAAAAATGAAAACAAATATGGTTTATTTTAAAAATGTGCAGAGCCAATAAAACTGAACTTCGTTCAAATTTATAAAGGAAGTTTCCAATGAAAATTAAAACTAACCCCCCCTACGTATTTGTATAAAATAGGAAAAACTTTATTTTTTTCCTGTAGTTTATTCTTTTATTGCCCTAAATCAAGAATAAAGTTCTCTTTATCTTGATGAAGTTCCCCCTGTGTCAAAATATGTAACTTTGGAGCCAGAGGAAATTAGGGCACATAAGTGGAAAAGGGGAGCTATAACCTATACGAAAACCTTTAGAGTGAAATAAAATAACTTCACCACACATCACACACACACACATACATATATGTATATGTACAGAAGTAACTGGATAAAAATCCACTTTAATCACCAACTGAAATAAAGTTATGAGACTCCCATTACTCATTATTTCTACTTCCAGTAGAAATCTATCCTACAAAATTATTTAGAGGTAGGGATGTTTCACAGTTATATTGCCTATAATTGTTTTTTAAAAAGTGGAGACAACCTAAATATTTGTCAATAGGGAAATGGTTAAATTATAGTATAACCACACTATACTATGAAGCTGTTAAACAGAATCAGGAAAAAAACACCAAAGACTACCAAAGAAAATTAGGAACTTTAGACTAGGGAAAGGCCTTTTACAGCTTGTGAGAAAATCCAGTAACCATAAATGAAAAGACTCCCTCCCCCCAATTTAAGAAAATCTGTTATTATAGAAAGAAAACAAAAGCCAACATAAAGAAAATCAAATGACAAACTGGAAAAATATTATCTGCAGCATACACTACAGGCAACAGGTTAATACCCATAACATTAAAGTTTCTATTAAGCAATAAGAGAAAGACAAATAGTTCAATATAAAAAATGGGCAAAGGTCACCAATTTAGAGAAAAATAGAATTTCACTCATAATTAATGAAATGCAAATCAAGACACTGAAATACCATTTTCATTTCAACTATCAGACTACCACAAATTAAAAAGTGCCCAGAGCTAGGGAGAGTACTGGGAAACAGGTTCTCTCACACAAAATTATTGGGAATGTAAACTGCCTCATTGTTTTGGGAGGGAAATTTTAAAATAGTCAAAATGTTAAGTATATACACTTTGGATCAGAAATGGCATTTTTAATATACTCAACTCACAAAGTATGCTAATATGTATGCGGAAGGCCAGCTTTATTGGTAATTAGTAACAACATAGAAATTGAATAAATTATATCATATTCATATACTGGAATACTATGTAACAGTTTAAAAAATAATGCTAACAGCAAATATCATCAGGGATAAAAGAGAGAAAACAAATATTCCAAGGAAAATCTTTAATACTTGATGCATAGTATTATAGGTCCAAAACCTTACGACATGTCTCTCAAGTTCCTCTAACTTAAAATGGCCAGAAGTGGACTCATCATATTCCTACTTCCTCCCCCAAGGTGAGGGCCTGCTCCCCACCAGTTTGCTCATTTCCAAAGTGCATTCCATCTATGTAGTCATACATATCACTATGAACAACTAAGGGAATCATCCTTGATCCTCCCCCCCGCCTTCCCTCTTGTCAATGACCCACATCAAAGAATATACCGAAGTCATTTCTTTCCTCCCTCAATGCTACGACCTTGGTGTCAAAAAAGTTCTTAGCTTTCAGTCTTCTGAATGTAATCTTATGAAAACAAACACAATCTGCCAAGTCCACTAGAAAATTATCCAACACCTAGCACAGTATTCAGGAAAAACTATGTGCTTAATTAATGTTTACTAATGATTTCAAATACAAAAAATTTCCTTATATATGAAAAATACTAAGGAAAATCTTTAGTTACTAACGCTGTTAGTTACCACCACACCCTATTTACTCCCTATTAAATACAGACTGCTCTTTATTTCCATATTGTCTATAAAGCATCTAGTTGGGCATTTAAAATCTAACAAGTGATATTGTTTAGTACAAGTCCAACCTTTTGGTATAAAAAGAGTAACTCCTAGATGTTTTTTTCATAGATCAATAAAATTAGGATAAAATTAGGGAGCAATAATAGGTTATTATATTTTGACATGCAAAAAAAATTATGATAAAACTACCATAAAATATTAATATCACTTCATTTTAAGAAAAAGGAGATTTTAACAACAGTAAAGTAGGATAAAAGTAAAGGAGATAATTTCAGAATAAAGGAGAGTTCCTTCCAAGCATGGACAGATGGCAACTTAACACTAACACACACACACACACCCCACAGAGCACTGTCCTTACTTTTCTGATTTTACTACATGCCAGTTAAAACTCGTTATAGACTGGCACTGAGCTAATAGATCATATTTGGAAATCTACTAGAGAAGACTGAATATTAAAATTCACATTTCTAATTCTTCAACCTAAAGAAAATATTGTATCATTTGAACTCACTGCACAAATATCAAGGGAGGTACATAACTGATTAAGTACAAAATCTGATGCTGTGTGATGTTTCACCAATGGAGTACCTGTGAATACCAGTTTGATATAAATTTAGAGCCCTAAACCAGAAAATCAGACCATCTGTTAGGTCATTAATTAGCTAAGTAATACAGGGGAAATCTTTTGGTCTCTCTAAACCTGATATTAAGATCATAAAAAAGGAAGCCAAACTAGTTTATCTTATAGAAAACACTTTGTAGGGGAAAAAAACCTTTAATAGTATTTACACATGAAACCCATAATCCATAGGTGACTTCCCTTCTCAATTCTAACATTAATCATGTCCATCTGAGGTAGAGTAGCTCTGCTATGAGAAACTTCTTACCTCTGGTGTCATTTTCTATTTCTGTCCTCCAGCGATGTAAACAGCTTTCTAGCACAGAGAGTTCCTCTTCTGTTATGTGCCTTGGTGCTGGATGCATGGGCAAATCTGGAGGTATCCGAGACTGAGTGAATGGTTTGTGTATTACTGATCTCGACGAAATGGCAACTATTGATGCGGGTGATGTGCTTGGCAGTTCTGAAGAAGGAGCTCCCTGCTGGTCTGTTGTGCTGTATTTTTAAAGTACAGAATATTCATTATTAAACTTTTCAAGTTGAAGCCCTGGACAATGATTATGTGCCAAACAAACAGCATTAAATTGGCTTATAATTTCAAAAAGAAAAAGTTTTCTTAAAAAAAAAACCCAGAAATATGTGGATTAATCTAATAACCTAATGAGATTCTTAATATATGGAACTACATTACTATAAAATTGGGGCTTTATAGTAGAAATGGCTTAATCATATTTATTTATACAAATCTTACATATACCAGAATTATAAAACCTTCCCTTGCTAATACTTAGCAGCTCACATTACAGAAAATTTTCTAATTTAACAGTAGTATTTTCATGGATGAAAGGATGATACATATAACATACAACCTGAAGTATAATTCTGAATGGAAAAAAGTATGATGAAAATTTCAATCCACAACCATAAAATCCATTGAAACAATGAAATAAGAAAGCCCCCAGAAGCATACAACCTTCTAAGTGAATGTCACCTTTTTAGAGTTCACTAAAATAAATCACAACGTGCATTTTATAAAACCGTCTTTAAAGGCATCAATTATGTTATTACGTAATACAGTAACACAGCTGTCTCTTCTATCAAGAAAACTTTTTACCTTGGTAATGTCTGTGATGGTACAGAACCACTAGATGGGGAACTAGCATCAATATCATCAACAGGAGAAGTGCAAACAGGTTTACTTGAGGCAAATTCCAACGCATACTGCAGAACATCCACCAAGGGGAATCGTTTGGGACCCGAACCATAGCTTAAATACCTATTAACCATAAAATGTATGAATGCTTTCATTTGTGTATAAAGCACATTTGTTTTTTTTTTCAATAATTGTTATAAAACATAATAAAAACACTTCAATAAATATTCCTCAACAATGAAATTAATTTTGCTTTCAAATGAAGATGGTGAAACTAAATATACACTCAAGAAATAAATTAAATGTTCTCCAAAGGAACACAAAACCAAAGCTGATTAAGACTGAATGTGTATATACACTGTTATAAATTTTAGATGCTGCTCTAAGTTGTAACCCAATAGTAAAATGAAAACTGACATTTCCATCTCCTGAGACTTTTATTTTTAGACCTGTTATCTGGTCTCAAGATGGTGACTAATATTATCCTCCCACCGTTTATGTCGGATTATTTTTCAATATGATTACTGATACCTTTTAAGAATTAAAACTATTGAAAAATAACATTATTTTGTATAGAAAGTTTTAGGCTATAACTTTCAAATTAATACTAAAACAAGGGAATACAGATTAGATCAGAGGTTGCAAACTGGGATCTTTCAGACCACATTTCAGCCTGTAGACTTTTGTCTGAACTACAGAATATTTCATACTCTAGATTCTGGTTTCTTCTGGAAACAATGCGAAGCTACAGACAAATAGGAAGATGATGTTCACGCGTGGCACCGCCTACTAGTGCGGATAGCAGCCACCCTCTCTCCACAGGGATGTGCTCTCTGACTCCCTTTGCCCACCAGCTCACGCTTGACTTGCTTCGCTTCTTTATAAAGCCTCCATGAGCCTCTCGTAGGCATCTGAGTTTGTATCTTCTGTGTTAAGGAGAAACACTCAGTTACCGTTAGTTTTAAGGGGAATCTCAAGAGTAATATTTAGTCTCAGACAAGAAGAAATCTCAATCATAGATTAGTTTAACTTTACATCTATTTTTAGTACCATGCGTATTACCTCTTTATGGTAGGAATATTTAATTTTAAACAATAAAATCATCTTCTAATGCCAACTATGAATTATTTTAGTCTCTAACGAAACTCAAGCCTAAACTATTCAAGCAAAATATCAATCCAGAATGATTATTTACTCCTAGAATCACAAATCATTCAAAGCAAATTTTAAATTAAAGCTCTAGACAGTCACTAAAAATATGACTTCCTATAGTTAGCTCATAATTTCACTAAAGTTTCAATACCTTTCAAGTCTCTGTTGTAATACTGTGAGGTAATCTTTTAGTCTCTTGATCTCTTCCCTCTTAATTCTTGTTATTTCTCTGTTTCTATGCATGTATCTATCAGGAAAAAGAAATACAGCAATTATCAGTATTTGCAAATACAGAACTAGACACAATATTAAGTCTAGCCATCACCACAGAAGATCAACTCATCCAAAATTTTATAATAAAACATCGTACAGACAATACAAATTAGTATTTTTCCTTATAACATTATTCCCAGTAACTATTCTTTTCTAAATAAAAAGAGAACTCCATTTTCCTTGACAAATAGTATTAGATACATTACACAAAAAGTAAAAATTATTTTAAGGAAATTAAGCAAAATTTTCTCTAAGCACAATAACTCTTAACTGGATACTGAACTGTTTCAAAACTAAGTCATGCTGTATACCAAACCATACCTGTCCAGATATAAAACTTGAGGAAATTCCAATTTGTTGTGAATTTTTTCTGGTCTTCCCAATGCCTGATTAAATTCAAATCTTGACAATTCAAACGTTAACACAGGTGGTAGTTCAGTAAACCAATGCTGAAAGAAAACAGTAACAAAACCCCTTAATATCACCTGTTTTCTCCATTGCCATTTTAGGCACAGGATGTTAGTTAGCAGTGGCATCTTTATATGCAGCATAATAATACCAACATGACAAACAACTGATTGGGCATGCAATTTAGTTAAAACTCAACTTCCTCCTAAAAGCTTTTCACACCTTTTGAAAATTCCAATGGGGTAACAGGAAACCAGGAAAGAGAAAAATCTTCTGATGACTCTCCTTCTTCAATGATTAATTCTTTACATTAGAATTTCTAACCCAAAGAGAAAGACACTGAATAAAAGTATGGCTTAGTATCTCAAGTTTTCTGGCTTCTTCAATATTATGTCACAATTACTACCAGGAATGTCACATATACTTAATACAATCAACCACACGGTCAAAAACCTGTGACAAAGTAACATGTGAGAGGTAGTACACTAAAGAAAAAAAATATTTTATAGCATAAATGATCACAATTCTCATGCTAAAACTAGAAACTGATACTTTCCTGTTTTAAATTTAATGTTCCCACTGGAATTTTGACAAATTTGAGAAAAAGATCTATCACTAGGAAAACAGACTTTATACTGATGATAACTACATTTAATATTTTAAAAAATGACTAGTGCTTAAAGAATTGAATGCCTCACTGCTATGAGGCACTTCCTCCACACACTTTGGCAACTGTTCAGTTAAGCGTGAAATGCAACAAAACTTCAAAATTATTTCAATAAACAGATTCAAGCTTTACATAAACCTTATTCATTTAAAGAAAGAAAAAGGAAAAAACTTGTGAATTAACAAATAGAGAAGTATAAAATAATGTAACAAGTATTTCTGAAGTGCTTATTTTAAGCCATGCAGTATACTTCTGTAAAAAGAAATTGTTGCATACTATATTGTGTATGGTATTTTCAAGTGCCACAAAATGTCACCACATAAATGTCAATAAGCTAAGAGTATGCTAATTTAAATTCAAACGTTCAAGAAAAAAAAAGCAGAAGCTGCACATGTGGCAAACTGAATATGATCTTGAAAGCTGCTACTTTTCTGTAAATAAAATCAATAAAAATAAATGGTTATTAAAAACTATTTCTCCCTCCCAAAATGCTAATGATTACCTGAATTGAGATTTCCTGAGTTGGATTTGGTTTACCTTTTACTAAAAGTTGAAGTTTAAGGAATTTGCTTTATGGATATTACCTGAAACTGACTAGGGAAAGTTATGGAAGATCTAATATTAGAAACAACTCTTAAGTTTTAAAATTTCTTGAGCAAAGTTTGCTTATTTGCTTTGTTCTCCCATGGCACTGGAAAGAATTTTTTTTAGTTAGCTTTAATCCACACCTAAAATTACTATGAAGAATTAAAATATACCCCACACATATCACAAGGAAAACGTCTGATGCCTTAGGATGATATTCTCTATTCCATTTTACAACAATCAAACAAGTAGATTTCAAGTACTATTACCTTCATTTTTTTGCAATGCTTTAAATGTTACTATTTAAAATTAAATCTAAGTATTAACTTTAAATAGTTAACATACTTTAATTCACGGGAACCTACAATGGCCAGCAGAAATGAAATGATCCAAATTGGCGGTATGCTTCTCTGTAAACCATAAATAGTCCAGGAAATAGGTTCCATATCTTATGAAAGAATGTTCATAATATATTATGTAATATGTCTCTGTATGGATTTGTTTCCTCCAACAGCAGTGACAGTTTTTTCCTACTACAGGAGTGGAAGGATTTCACTTTTTCATTATCATGCTGATCAGGACGAGAGATAGCCACACCATTCCCTAAATTCATTTACAAAAATACTATGGGTATGTCTAGCTCTGTGATTTTTAGATCATAAGTACAGCAGTACATAAGTAGAATTTCAAATAATATAAACCAATGAGACTTTTTTCTTTCAAAATATTTTTCCATTCAGTAAAACTCTATACTTTATCCCTAATCTAACTGGTATGCCATGCTGTGAGACACAGGTCATTAAAGGTAAAAATGATGCTTATATCCTCCATATCTCAAAACACATACCATTATATGATTACTATTATTATTACTACATTATAAAATGAACTGACAGGGGTAATAGATTTCTGCAGTTAATGAAAAAAGAACTTAGATAATCAGCAATGCCAACAGCAGTACTCCTGAATTTACTGTAAATATAAATCTGACCTGTTAAAATATTTTCTAGAGAGAATGTGGCCATTTTTATGAGTAAATAGCTGATTTTTCTATTAATATGTTTTAACTACCTTGCTTTTGGAAGATTACATGAATATTGGGGGGTGGGGGGGAGGAACAAGAAAAAACAGACCTATCATTGGAAATTCCCCACAGAACACCAAACAAAGCTAGGATATAAACTAAGCACGAGAAGAGAAAATCCAATTCAAAAATTAGTTTCAGTCATTTAATTGCCTTCACTCCTTTGCCCTATATATTTCCTATATAATATCTCCATACATCTAATATAGTACACATAGGTATTATTTCTATAACTTAGCTTTTTAATTAAAGCTCTGTAAAATTTCTCTCAGCACTTTGATTATAACTTGGTACAACTTTGTGAAGGGAAATTTGGCAGTACTAACATTTTTAAATGAGTATGCCCTGTGACCTAAAGATTCCACTTCTAACTATCTTTCATTCCTAAGTGCTCAAGGGTATTTACAGGAAGACATTCTTTGAAATAATTCTTTGTCCAACTACTGTCTCACAGAAGAATTACAACAATTTAATTTTATAAATACGGGCTACAATGATACTATGCAGGTTCTAAATAGAATGATGTAAAGCTATATACTGACATGGAAGGATGCTCACAATATACTGCTAAGTAAAAAAATGCAAGTCTCAGGACAGTATGAACAGACAAATACAATATTTATATGTGCATATAAATCGTCTAAAAGGATGTACATCATACTATTGGTAGTGAATACCGATACCAGAAGTGAGGTGTTTACTCTTTGAAATTCTTTCTCTCCAACAGGCAATCAAAAAATAGCTCCAGGTTTCTTGGAGAGTATAACTCATTTACAATTGGCACACCATTTAATTAAAATTTATGATTTAGAAAAATATCTTACATATAATCATTTTTAATTTATTCAGTTGCCTCTTGGTAGTCATTACAGAAATGTAAACTCTTACAGCCCACTGGATGTTTTAACATAAGCAATTCTGGAGACTAGAGATCTTCTTATATTAGTTGGCCCCAGCTATTTCAGAAAAAAAAAAAAAAAAAAAAAGTTTTTTTTATAAAAAAAAAAAAAAAAAATTT